>NC_045737.1:31597980-32197980 GCF_008692095.1 Etheostoma spectabile | reverse complement strand
GAGTCAGCAAATACGCTTTCAGAGCTAACGCGTTGTGGCCTCACCCTCGGATCATGGCAAATGACTCATCACTGGAGAAATAGGCAGCCCCTGGGAGAACAGTAACAGTTTCCTTTCCTGCAGAGCAGAGAGTCGACAACATTTGGGATTTATTTATCATCGCAAAGTTAATCATAAAGTTAGGCATAAATCACAAAGAGGGTAAACTAAATTACAAAATACACAAATAAATGGATGAAGGAATGAAAGAGAATTATGTCAACAATATGTTAATATCATATTAAAAGTGCATCTGAATAAAAATGTTCAGTGATCTTAACAGAGAATCCAGAGTACTAAGCATTCACCTACATAAGTGTGTGAGTATATCGCAGGAAATCAGAGAGAAATACTGCATGCAACGTCACATTTTAGCCCAAAAAGCCATAATTCCGTTAGTCCACTGCTTTTAACATTTACATAAATGTATCATTGGGAAGTTCTTAGGATGACCCTCACCAGCGTTAATCAGGTCTGCATCCACTGCATCCTCAGTGGGGTATGGGCCCTACGCAGAGACAAGTGAAGATAAACAAGAATGAGCGCACAGGCGGGCAGCCACACATCACTCAGCCTCACAGGCCATGATCTTTCAAGGGGGAGACAGACACAATCACATTTTGATGATTTGATGAGACATTGATTTTCTCTGTTCTCAACAAAGGGAGCAATCGTTTTGGATGGAGATGAGAGTAAAAAAGGGGAGAAGAGATACAGGAGAAGTCGAGGGGAGAGCAGAGGACAAGGTCTCTTTAAAACCGGCACTGGCATAATACAAAAAAAACTTAGCATAGGCCCTAACATTCTCCTGTCAACTCAACTGATTGGAAAGTTGCAGCAGCCGCCACCTTGTTAAAAGCTCAGCCAGCAAATAATGACTGTGAGGAAGAATAACGGAAGAGAAAGTGTCAAACTGCCACAATCTGTTCTACAGCAAACTCAGCACATTTTAACCGAGGACCCAAACTGGGATTGATACAGCTCAAATGAGTGGCTATAAATCTTGCTACGTGCTCAGAGCAGAATTCAGCTTCAAAACACGTCCTGCTGCTTAAAAAGTCTACACACAGATCAGAAAATATGCTGCTCGTTAGCTTGTTCAGTTGAGATTGAAAGCACCGAAGCCTGAGTGGGAAGAAAGCTCTCTGTAGGCATCTCACCAGTCCCAAAATCCCATTTTCACTTTGGAGGTGTAGGGTAATGTCTGGTTTTATGAAGTTGCTGGCCAGCATGGGGATACCAATACCGAGGTTAGCTGATTGGATCTTTGTTAAAGATGTTAACTTTTACATTTGTAAACATGGAATGGAAATCAGTAGTGAGATGAAGAGAAATGTATAATATTGTGTTGAAAGCTGCTATGACAGACTACCGTACACTGCACATCGTACTTGGACATTTGTCCCTCTCATTCTCATTATAACATGTTGTGTGATTAAGTCGTGGCATTTCAAAGATACTGAAAGCCTACCGATTATTCATTGTGTGCTTAAAATAAAAATAAAAAAACACGGCATAGCTTTCTTTTTGTTGTGGCTATTGGCCAACATCTGGTTTGGTTTGTAATTAAAGCGCCCGTACTATGCTCATTTTCAGGTTCATAATTGTATTTTGAGGTTGTACCAAAATAGGTTTACATGGCTTCCTTTTCAAAAAACACCATATTTTTGTTGTACCGTACATTGCTGCAGATATGTTTTTTTAAAGTGGCTACAATCCATATTCCTATGGTAACAATATATGACAATGTGGCAATGAAAAGGGGTTGGGATTATGAACCTTATCATCTGAATCTGCTGCTCCCTTTGGCTTTCTATAGTGACGTAGAATGCCGTGCAGATTTTGAACAGCTCACCCAGAGACTGACGGAAGAGGACATTCAGAAACCTGTTTCTCACTCAAAGCTTGAGTATACATGTGGAAGCACCAGAGACACAAAATAACACCCCAAATCCCAGTGTTTTTTTAATCATAATACGGGCACTTTAAAGGGACGAACCTAGACAAAAAAAGTTATCAGATTCCATGATTCGCACAATCCTTGTATTCTTTAAAAAGGATACCATACATCCCATCCTCAAACTCCAGAGCAGCCCGTCGAATGATCCTTTCCCGAACAATATCGGAGTCCTTCTTTGGTTTGGGACTCTCATCTTGGCTTTTTTTGACTGTGCGTTTCTGGAGACATATACAGAGATATATGAGACAAGGGGGACAGCATGAGAGGCTATTTCTGGCTGAGTACAAGAACTCATATGGACAACAGCTAGTATGTGTGTTTCAATGACGGAAATGTTGCTACAGAAAGTGTCAGAAATTGGCTGAACCAATTGTTGAATGGCACATATTTTTTAATGGTGACTTTCACATTGTTACATAATTCAAAAACTATAGAGAAAATGGTTTCAATGTACAATCTCTCTTCAGTCATACAAACTGGGTAAGGCCACGTTTTGTACCTCGATCCTTTTCTCGTAGCTGAATCCCTGGACGATCCTGTTGACGTAGATGCTGGGTATGTGGACGTCCTCTTCAGCAAAGGTCCCGACGTCCACCACCTCCTCCACCTACACAGAGACAGAGAGTGATGAGCGCCACCTTCACCTGTAATATGTCTCACGACCGTGGAGATAAAAGTTCAGATAAGGAAACCACACGCTAATAGAACCAGGATATAACCTCTGCCTACCCAGCTATGACATTTAACAGATTACCAGATCAAGACCACAATATTTTTTTTGCCATCCTGCAAGGCAAGGCAAGGCAAGGCAGCTTTATTTGTATAGCACTTTCGCAACAAGGCAATTCAAGTGCTTTACAAAAAATCAGTTAAACAATAAAAACACAAGAAAAAACAGTTAAAATCACAAGCATTAAAAACCCGGTAAACACATGAATAGACAGTAAAAACAAAGAGAAACATAAACACAGAATAAAATTTACAGTGCAGCATAAAATTTAAGAATGATTAGTCATTTAAAGAAAGGCAGCATCAATAAAAAGGGGTCTTCAGCCTTGTTTTAAAAGAACTGAGAGTAGCAGGGATTCTACAGGTTTCTGGGAGTTTATTCCAGATATGAGGAGCATAGAAACTGAAAGCTGCTTCACCCTGTTTAGTTCTGACTCTGGGGACAGAAAGCAGACCTGTCCGATGACCTGAGAGGTCTGGGTTTTCAAAAGGTAGTAGCAGATCAGCAATATATTTTGGACCAAAAACGTTAAGTGATTTATAAACACAAGATTACTTTGAAATCAATTCTTTGAGACACAGGAAGCCAGTGTAAAGACTTCAAAACGGGAGTGATGTGATCCATTTCTCTTGGTCTTAGTGAGGACTCGAGCAGCAGCGTTCTGAATCAGCTGCAGCTGTCTGATTGATTTTTTAGGGAGACCTGTAAAGACCCCGTTACAGTAGTCAAGTCTACTGAAGAAAAAGGCATGGAAAAGTTTTTCCAAACCTGTTGACACATAAGCCCTTTTAAAACCCTTGATATATTCTTAAGGTGATAGTAGGCTGACTTTGTAATTGTCTTAATGTGGCTGTTAAAGTTCAGGCCCCGAGTCCATGATACACCAAAAATTTCTGGCTTTGTCTGGGGTTTTTAACATTGTTTTTTTGAAGCTGAGCGCAGACTTTTAATCGTTCCTCTCTTGCTCCAAAAACAACCCCCTCAGTTTTTCCTTCATTAATTTCAGAAGTTCTGGCACATCCAGCCGTTATTTGTTCGTTTGCACTTAGTCATTTTTGTATTGGACTATAGTCCCCTGGCGATAAGGTTAGTAATTTGTGTGTCTTTCCCGCATAACTATGGTAACTTTTTTGTTTTTCTCCATAATCTGAGCCAGGGGAAGCATGTAGATGTTAAACAGAAGAGGCCCCAGAATGGAGCCTTGCGGAACTCCGCACGTCATATTGGTACGCTCAGATGCATAATTACCTATAGACACAAAGTAATCCCTATTCTTTAGGTAGGATTCAAACCTTTTTAGTACGGAGCCAGAAAGGCCAACGCAGTTTTCCAATCGGTCTAGTAGTATGTCTGGTCGACCGTGTCAAATGCAGCACGAGATCAAGTAATACTAAGATTGAAATTTTGCCTTATCTGTGTTAAGGTGGATGTCATTAAAGACTTTGACAAGACCGTTTCAGGGCTGTGGTGTGGTCGGAAACCCAAATGAAAGGTATCAAAACTGTTACTTAGTGACAAAAATGGTGATGTTGAAAGATACTTTTTAAATGATTTTACTTAAAAACGGAAGGTTTGATATTGGCCTATAGTGCTCATTAGTGACTTGTCTAGGTTGTTCTTTTTTAAAGGGCTTGATTACTGCAGTTTTCAGGGCCTGGGGAAAAGATACCTGAAAGAAAGATGTGTTCACAATCTGTAGAAGATCAGAAGTCAAACAATTGGAAACATTTTTGAAAAGTTCCCGTTGGTAAAAACATAAAGGCAACAGGTCGATTTTTTTCAGATGTTGAATAATGTCCTCCAGGTTTTGTATGGTTGATCGTGTGAAATTCTGTCATATTGGAACTATTTTTGCTTGAACACTGTGACAACACATATCCTGGACTTGATATGGAGGCACTGACTGTTTGTCTAATCTTTTGAATTTTTGTCTTTGAAGAAGGAGGCAAATCATTGCAGGCCTTGGTAGAAAAAGTTCAGATGTTTACTGGTATGGAGGGTTTGTTAACCTATCAACAGTAGCAAACAAAGCACGGGAATTATTATTGTTTTTTTAGAGAAAATATCAGAAAAAAAGGGACCTTCTTGCATTCCTTTTTTCCCAAAATTATAATGCGAGTCTCTCTTTATAGGAGTTGTATAATGGACCAGGAGATTTTTTTTTTTCGCCACCTTCGTTCAGCTTTCCTACACTCTCTTTTTTCTGTTCTCACCAGTAGGACATTTCTCCCATGGAGATCTTTTCTTACCAGATACAATTTTGACCTTAGTGGGAGCAATGGCATAAATAACATTTGTAATTTTTACAGTTGAAATTATCTACAAGCTCACTGACTGATAGCCCAGAGAGGGCTGGTGTGGAGGAGAAAAGCTGTATAAATTGTCACTGGTGTTTTCAGTGATATAGTTTTCTGATTATCTTTGTTTGGACACTTTTGGAACAGAGATAGTCCCGTTAAAGAAAAACAGGAATGATTGAGAAGGCAACGTCAGTCCCCACAACCTTGGAAATGTTCAACCTTTTGGGGACAATCAAGTCCAGAGTGTGCCCCTTATTGTGGGGGGGGCTCCGTCACATGCTGAGGGCCGTCCCCTAGTTTTTCAAAAACACAACACAGCTCTTTTGTCCCCCTGTCCTGGGGGCTGTCACATGAATGTTAAAATCACCCGCAATGATTACACAAACAAGTTTAATGCAGATAATTTGACGCAGTTCGTGAAGTATCAATGAAGGTTGCACAATTTAGGTGGCCTGTAGTATTTAGAAACATCGCTTGAGGGGAAGATCTTAATTGAAGAGCAACATATTCAAAAGAAACCCAAAAATTTTCCCTAACATATTTGCGTACATGGGAAAGGAGTCATTAAACAAAATGGCGACTCCACCTCCCTTTTTTATTCCTCTATTTTCTCACTCATAAAATGAAGTTAGGGGGAGCTGACTCGATGAGAACAGCGTGCTGTTATTATGGTCTAACCAGGTTTTTAGTTAAAAAAATAAATCTAGATTGTGCTTATAATAAAATCATTGATTAAAAATGATTTCCTGCCAAAGACCTGACGTTTAGTAAGGCTAGTGTTTGTGTGTTTTCATTTTTTTTGGGGCAGGCTGTAGCTGACGAGGAATGGATGCTAAATTTGCTAAGTTTGGAGTTAAGTGCTTATTCACCATTCTTTTCCTATTACCTACACAACAGAAATTGAGGAAGAATTGATCCACAGGGCCCCGGGGTTTGTCTTGAAAAGAGTCATTTTATCACTAGTCCTGCAGCCAAGGCCCGGCACTATCAGATAGTGCTTGCCAGATTTTGCACACAAGCGTCCTTATCATCTGGGGGGAAGGAGTTTCTGACATCCTGGTAGTGGGGCTTGGCGTTTTACTTTTGCCCCGGGGGTTTACCATGGGGGTAGGAAGGGGTGCATAATGATGGGGGAAAAAAGGGAAAGGGTGTGTGGAGACATCAGTAGAGACAGCGATGAATCCTCAGAAGGTTCGGGGTTGGGAAGGTTGAGGGGTGCTGGACGGGTGAAGAGGGGAGTGGGGTTTCGTGTCTCTGCTCTCTGGTCTCCCATGGTCAAATCTTTGCACAGCGGGGGCTGTGCTGGATCACTGCCGCACTTTGTTGTGTCTTTCCTTTGTTTGTGACCTTTGGGAGAGGGAGCAGATGTTTAGCGCAGAAAGTAAAGCAGATAGAGGTGAACAGCTTTACTCCGGCTTGTTAAGGGAAAGTCTATCTGCTTTAAAAAGATGTCTGCGCTCCCCGAAAATGTTTAAATGTCAATGAACTTCAGAGAGGGGGGACGTACCCTTCAGTTGAAAGCCATTTGTTTAGTTCCCAACAGTCGGCTGAACTCTCATCTCCTCTTTTGACTGACGGTATAGACCACTGATAAACACATTTGCGCTTAGGGGGGTGACTGTGTCAAGCATTCCCTAAAATCCAGTTTTCAGCAATTAGACTTTTTGCTTTACAACATCATTTGACCCTTATGCAGAATATGTTCTTCACAGTTGGGTGTGCTGCCACGATATCTGGGATTTTTTGGTCAAGTCAGACACCAGTCTTTGGAAAACAAGTATTTTGGTGTTTTTACTGTTTTTTTAAATCTTTTACGCAGAGTCACCCACAATTAGGGTTGAGGCCCAGTTGTTAGCTTTTTACTTTTTGAATTGCTCTCAGTCCTTACCCTGCTGTGTGGTGATGAGACGCAGTCCCGGTCATCAGATGACTGTCCAGCGTCTTGCAGCAGAGGAGCAAAACTGTTATCCAGTTGCAAAACCCAAAGGGTTTTTGGGGGGCATTTTGTTGCTTATTTTCCCTTTTGCAGCTGTCCACGGCTGTGTCCTACTAGGTACAGGGGTTTGAAGAGGCGCTCGCCCAGATGATAAGCAGGCCAGCCGGGTCATATCACAAACCCAGGGCGCTGTGCCCGGCCCGTTAGTCGTCCTCACCATTTCCCAGGAAAATGATTTACTCTTAGGCTTCGCACCAGACGAGTTCCAGGGAGGACCGCCACTTGTTGATTTATTAACAGTTCCACCCTCCTGTTTCTTGTAGTCTTGTTTGGGGCTAATTAGCCGTGTGTTAGCATACTTTCTGTCCATTGTTATGGGTCCATGGTAAAGTGGTGTCATTTCCACAGATCCTTAACTTCCACGTTCACTTCTAGAAGGGAACCTTGGTTTCCAGAAGGGGCAATCTTCTGAGGGTTTGTAGAGTCTTCTACGGGGAAAGGAGGCTCTTGCTGCTAATTGCTTTAGCTACAATCACTGTAGGACAGGCTTGAGCTATTGGTAGGCCCGCTCACGCCAAAAATTTTAAAAAATGGCAAAGCCTACTTGGGCTACAAAAAATGTATAGTCCAGTGTTTTGAAGTGTCCAAGAGCCGCTGCTCATAGTTTTTCAGAGGGAAAAACACGATTATCAGCAAAAATATCGCAAAAATATGCAAGCAAAGCAGGAGCAAGCAGCAAAGCGTCTGCACTGTAAGAAGCAGGAAGCCATTGCATGCAGGCTAATCTCAAGAAATGATGAATGAAAAAAATGGTATTTTAAAGCAGATGTGCATCTTATAATTAGTTTGATATTAAAATCCTAATTTTGAGCTACAAACAACAGTGAGTGTGACGCACAAGCAGACATTTAGACTCCAGATATGATCTCACAGGTTTAAAAATTCTGCTACTGTCGTCTCTTTCACTGGGAAGAGAGGGTAAATATTTGTGGGAGAAGGTGTTACATTTATTCTTTTAGCAACTCCACTGAGTCCTCTGAAAGCTCTCTGTGTACCCAAAGCCAGCTTGGCTGGCTAAAAACAGAAGACACAACAAGCCCAGCGAACATAGCTTGATCCTTGGATCAAAGGCAATGGAGAGTATGGGTTCGTGGAGGATTTTGGTCTTTTTTTTTTTTTTTTTACTTTTAGCTACATAATTTATTTTTAGATCTATTCCACAAACCCTGTCCTCAAGACTCTCTAACAAGGTTTACATTTCAGCTCAGCTTATTCTGTGAATCTCAGTGGAGCCGCTATAAAACTGGCCCCTTCTATTCTCTAAATATACCCTCATAACACTTTATTACATTTAATATGGTAGCACATGATAATGCACATGTCTCTACCAAATCATTTTCCTGACTCTGAGACCAACGTGCATCACTTTCATGTAGAAAGTGTCCAGCAGCAGAAGTGAAGTGTTATTGCTGTGCGACTAATTAGACACAGATGGAAATGGCTATTGATTTGAGCAGAGTTGGTTCAACGTGTCCAGGATAGAAATCCCAGAATGAGGCACCTGCTCCCTCCTCCTTAGATAACATGAGTAACTGAGCCAACAGCTTCCACTCATACAGGCAGGGCCTGAAATTAACACCAGACCACCCGCCAATGGCGGGTGGATTTAGCAATCTGTCAATCTACCTGTCAATCCACATTGGCTACCTGCCAATGTGGCTGGTAGCCAATGAGAATTGAATCATTCATTAGGCTTTTTTGCAACTGTTGTTCTTTTTTATTCAAACAAAGTCTGTCATTTTGATGGATTTCAGCTAAAGATCCGGCGGCACGTTGCTGGGGTAAAGACGCCGGCTGAAAAAAACAACCAACAAAAAGATAAGCATGGGTCAAAGAAAAGTCAAAGAAGACAGTTTAATACAAATTGGCGACAACGGCAAAGTTCGTGAGAGGCTGATTTATGACAGCAGTACAGGACAAAATGTACCGCAGTGACTGTCGTGTGCACGGCTCAGAGAAAGCAAAGTCAAAAATCATTTGTAATTGAGACTAAAAAATTAGAAGTAATTAAGGATCATGAGTCATCAAAAAGCCACCTACGCACAATAAGTTGTAATCTATCAAAGGTTGCGCTTCCGGAGGATTCCGCTGGGGTCGAGGCACTGACGTCCATGAAAGCAGCGCAGTTGGAGAATTTGGGATTGCTGTTTCGGGAAACATTCATGCGATTCCTAGTTTTCGCCTTTACGAGGCAAAGAAAAAAAAAAAAAATGGCTGGGGAAAAGTCATTGTGGCAGGTGGATTTTTATATCCGCCTGCCACAATGCCACCTGCAGGGACCACCTGCCACCTGCTCCAGCTCCTAAAACTCCGATGTCATGCTCATATTTGTAGGCTGTGTTATTGAACACAGTGGTCCCTGAGATTTTAAGTCAACATTAGATTTAAACTAAGCTGGTCATTCTTAAAGAGGACTGTTTTTCCTTTATCAAAAAGAAGAGGCTCCCATGAGGGAGGAGACTCAATTTTGTTTTTCCTGAAGATTCTTCAAGGGGGAAAAGCACTTGAAATGACACAAAATTAAATGAAAAAAGAAGAGTGTTATCACATCTTTGGGGACCAAAAGGGGAACTAACCACGGCAATATACTACAATTCTCCTCCTCCCTTTCACATTTCTGTGCTTCACTTCTGTGTAGCTCAGAATGTAACCTACTTATTCCATTTACATACAAATTCAAGTGAAGCTCTCTTTATCTCCACTTCCTCCCTCAGCACTCAGCGCTGACTGAGAGGAGTCAATGGCTAAGAGTGGATCCCATCTTAGCGTTGTCATGGATACGTAGGCTTTGGTCTGTGGTGAGCTAGGGCCACTCAGGGCTAGAGAGTGATTTTAGACTCTTTCTGGTTCCCTTGGTCGGGTTATGGTAAATCTCCATGCTCCACGGTGGAAACGAGGCCATGCAAGATGAGATTGGTAGCGCGAGAGAATTGATACAGCAGTCCCACACATCCACCCACATCTTTCTCTGGGGGCTCGATCTGTCTTTTGTGAGAAGAATGATTTACATAGACATCTTCATCATGCAAGATTGAGCTCATCGCATTATGAAACACTTACAGTAATGAAATAGGGAAGACTCGGTTGCAAAGGAATCACAGCAAATATTTGGTGGCATGAATTTTAAGACGTCAGATGAATTCATTTAATGAACAATGTCAATCCCTTATTTTTTTATTCTCAATCAACGAGTGTCAAATAGTGTGCCCTATAAAAACCAACACCAACACAAACATTTTACAAAAAATAACACCTCAGAAATGGGTTTCGCCACTTCCGTTTGTTCCCAAACACATGCAAACAAATGCATTCAGCTCGATATTCAATTAGCCTTCCAAAGCTAAGTCCCAGCACAATGACAAGCTCATGCAATTTAAATACGCTGTGTACATAAAAAAGCCTCCCGTCCCTTTCATCTAGGTGATGTGTCCCGGCTGCACCAGCGCTCGGATGCAGTTCACACAGGATGATCAACGGACGGGGACAGATAGAAGTGTGAAAAAAAATTTTAAAAAAAAAACACACACACTAGAAACACACACGCAGGTGTGTGGAGCCAGCAAACAGGCACGCGCACAGACACACACATTGATATTCCTGTATTTGTAGAACTGTTTTTACATCAATGAGCCCAGAGCAAAGCATAAATTATACTGGCAGGGGAATAGAGGGAATCAAAGTGCCCTCTGGGGACACAACAAGCACTTTTCCGAGGGTTTGTGCTTTTTAATGCTGAAAGCCTTGTCAAATCTTGTTAATCTCAAACTGACTGATCACAATGCTACCAGATTCCCAGAATAAACCCCCAACAGTGGTGATGCATACCATGTTTTCCCCAGGTTTCCTCGTTCCTTCATGTTTGGGTCAGAAAAAAGATGGTGTGGCTACGGGTGACGGAGCATGAGGATAACAGTGACACCACACACTAATTATCCTGTTATTTTTATTTTTTTTATAGCCTTTCCATCTCCCTCCCAGTGCGCATATGCGTGTGTGGGCATTTGGCCATGCTCTGCTGCATCTTCCGGGGCTTAGCTCCGACTTTATCCTGTAACCCAGAATACTGACAACATGAGCTATCTGTTTCCTCTCAGTGGAAACTTGCCTCACCTATGACAGCCGTCACGGTATCCAGAGAATTGGAGACAGCCGGCCAACACAAACCCTGACAGCATTACAGGAGCTAAAAATGCATTTTTCGAATAACACATGGCACGTTAAAAGACATTGTATCATAAGGATATGGAACTCCACTCTACGCTCAAATGGTACGGTTAAGATTTCAAAGAACGCATAAGCCTCCGTGCAATGTGCTTCATATTCAGATGATAGTCATCAGGGGACTTTGGACTTACAGTCAGAGCGGAGAACATGCAAATTTGCCAATTCAAACATTGCGCTTGCATGTTCAGCAAATCTGTCTTCCCCTTCTAATGCCTCCCATAATCTTTTTTTTTTTTAATTGATATTTACTTTCCCCTTTTCTGCCTAGTGAAGTCTATGCCAAACTTACTCTTACACAAGTAAATGCCATCCCCCAAATGCTCAGTGGGACCATTCAGGAAGAAGTATTATAAATTGAAGCAGTGCTTTAGCAAAAAACCTTTTTGGCAGTGCAGATGATTAAATACCGGCAGCAGTATCATTTAAAAAGGTACGCTGCAAGACACACTGGTTATTAAAAATATTAATTTGCTTTTCTGTACAGCTTAACATGGGACTATATCTTCAAATGGGTGAATTAAGGCAGGAGAGGCCTGACCTCAGACTACATTCAGTCGACCACTGTAGGCGCCAATATGGATTTTATATTTAAAAACAAAACTGGACAAAAAGACCACCTAAACTTCCTTTCAGAGAATTGACACATGAATGTAGAATAGGATTTGATCTTGTAACTCGGCTACGTTATCACGTTTTATTCCTTGGCTTACAAGATATGTGTAATATGTAATATATTTCCGGTATTAAATCACAAAATGACCATGATATGTCATCAGATATTAAGGATATATAGGACGTATATTTATCTATGACCGTCTACATAGCCAACGTCTCGCTAACAATGACGTCGACGGACGTTGGGTTCAGCGTTCTCAACTTGGCAACCCACATGAGCTTCAAGTCTGAAAAGAGGGGCCGGATGGGGGGGGGGGGGAGACTACTCTGTACAGTATTTCGAATTTGGACCGCAGTATCCCTCTTAAACACAAGCTGTGAGTAGTAAATATTGCTCCTTTGATTCATGAGCTCACTTCTTAGTGTACTATGAATACATTTTATTGTCCTCTATACTATCAAGGTCGCCAATTCATGGATTGATGTGCAGTCTCACATCTCAAATGGAGATCTAAATACAATGTCATGGCTATCAGTGACATGATGTTGCCTTTCTTTCCTACAAACGAGCACACACACACTGTTAGAGGGGGGGGGGAAAGGATGTCACGGATGTCAAAGGCTTTTACGCCCATCTGGCCATTGTTATTACAGACATTTGGTGTGGGAAAGAAATTAGCCTGCCCTGCAATTACCACCGGTCCTGGGTAAATACTGAGGACAATGTTAACTTTGACTCAACCTTTATAGATATACTGATTGAAAACAAGTGCCATTACCATACTGCACAATATAGATTTTTTTATAACTTGCAGATACGGAATCTATTAAATGATGCTTTATATCACTTTTATAACATTGTGGTGGTAAACCAAAGAAACGGGACAGACACAACACCCTTCTCCACAACTTTCTGCAGAAATTACACATCTTATGTAGAATAGCTAATCGATACACATGTTTAGGCAGGAAATGATGGGGGAAATGAGCAGATTTATAATTATTTGCCAACAGTAGCTCGAGCAATGGAATTAGTCAAGGGTCAAAAACAAGGCAAGAAAACTCAACAAGGCATAAAAAAGTGCTGATGAACACATTAAACATGTGGGCTGTGATAAACATGGACCAACAAATGATGACATGATGATCACAAGTATCATTCTGAGGCCGAAAAAAAAAAATCCAATTCATGATTTAAGACTAACAGATTTCTTTTTTTTGCAAATGTGAAGGTTTTTTGTAGCTATTTTTGTTTCAACACATATGTACAGTGGGAGGCTACGGCTAAACCCTGGGGATGGAGGTCATTTATATCCTTTAGACCTCCAGCTGGGTTAAACCAACCCAACATAGCAAAAAATGCATACATTTAATTCATGCATAACTGGTTGGTACTACACTGCCACGGTAACACAATACAGTTGAGTCTTTTACTGTGACTGATTCGGATTCTATTCAGTCTCTTGTGTATGATATCCCACAATGCAATAGGGGCCTTTTACTGTACTGCGATATGGGAATTACTAAACCAGCTGGATACCGTGGAGACTTCAACAATTGAATAGCAGGGTTTGGTTGCCTAGTAACCATGGCAGGAGCTGGTGATGATCTGGTCATTTTAAAAGTACTTAAACGTTATCTTGTTTTCCGACACCCTCTGTGCCTCTTGCAGTATAGAATAAGTAAACAGTAAATGTATGTATCAGGATCTGGACGTGGACTACAATGATGCGCCAGTGGTGACTGACCTGAGGGAATGAAGCTGCAGTGGTGACTGTTGTCAACGTTTAATCTGATAATAATGGCACTTGGCTTGTCATGATGTAATGTATAATACAATTCTTATTCTTCCCAGGATTTGCCGTTGATGTCGTGCAGAAGTCGAGTCAGAACGTTACATAGCTACACGTCTGTTAGCACCTGAGGGCTTGAATACAATGCACACATTTACTGAGCCTCCAGCTGGGATTAGACTACAGAACATCTGAGACGATTTTTTAAATCAGGCTGCACATGTACGTAAGGAGAATCTTCACTTTTCCCTAATCTCAAACACTACAACATTCGGAAATAATGACACATCACGTAGTACAGGATATCGAGGTTCCCGTGCCAGAGGGAGCAATGCTCCGGGTCATGTGATCTCGCTCACGCGATCTCATGGGAAAGCAAATGTCAAGAAAACGGAGACTGACGCGTGGTGACAACTCGCTGTAGCCGTAATGAGGCTTTGCAGTGACAAAACAGAAACAGAGGCAAAATGAGTGTGGATTTAAAAGTGGTTAGGGAGACCCAATCACCACAGTCTGTCTGTTCTTGGTTCTTTAGCAAGAACTTGAGGTGAGTTTAACCATTTCTGTCTCCCGTCTCCACCAATGTGTTGATATTCTATGATCAGATATACTGATAGGGGGGGATTTTGGAGTTTCCTTAGTCTAGCTTTGCCAGACCATCCACACGCTGTGGAGCGGAAGAAGGTCTGGCTAGTCCACATAGCATTCTGGGAGGGGAGAAAAACCTGCTCTGGCCATTTCTTTAAACCAATCACAAACGTCATGGGCGGCTCCGCACCGAGACGCTGTAAAATATTACAAAACTCAGATTTGACACATAGTCTAGCTAGCTGGCTCAATGTACCCTGCAGAGATCAGTCAACCATTAGTCCTTGTAAATCCACCGGAGTTTAAAATTCCAACACAAAGAAAGCAGGAGGAAACGGACGCCGGTGAAAATTAAATTAAATTAAATTTTATTTATATAGCGCCAAATCCCAACAACCGTTGTCTCACAGCGCTTTCCATAAAAGAGCAGGTCTGGACCATACTCTGTGATGTTATTTACAGAAACCCAACCGTTCCCACCAAGAGCAAGCACTAGGCGACAGAGGCAAGGAAAAACTTCCCTTTAAGAGGCAGAAACCTCGAGCAGAACCATGGCTCAGGGTGGGGAGGCATCTGCCTCGACCGGTTGGGGGTGAGAGAGAGAGAGAGAGAGAGACAGACAGAGAGAGAGACATGGAGAATTGGAGAAATACATGCATCCGGCGGAATTTCCTGCGACACCGGAGCAATCTTGGAAGTCAACGTCAAGGATATAGACTAGAGTTTCCTTAACTCCGATTAGAGGAATTCATTTCGCAACTGATTTGAAGTTTTCAACTAATCTAATAAATCAACCTAGTTGTACTGGCTGGCCTTGCTATAACTGCTGTTGCTACCCTTTGACTGAAAATGAGAAGTGCTTAATACTTATTCTACCCGATTTGCCCTTGTCCTGTCAGTCGCACGGCACAGTGGCCTGACATTTGTGCCCTTTGATGACAATGAATTGCGTGGCCCCTGAACAGCTTCAGCCTCCTGGGCTGCACGAAAGGCTACGGAGGAAGAAATCTGGTACAGCCGACAAGCAGCTCACCGTGTCACATGACCGCCAGAGTGCTAGCAAGTTAAACAAATGGCTTCGAAAACACCTGAACTTGTCTTGTTTGTTCTTTCACGAGCATTAACTAGCGCACCAGGACAGAAGGGTCAATATTGACGCCATATACCAAGATTTATGACTGAGAATGAATCCTCAAGATACATTCACTTTCAGAGAGCTGGATATCAGAGATAAAAATGCTCTTGAAATACAGGTGTATCATTTTATTGTCACCGACAAGTAGGCCTGTCATAGATAATGTTCATGTTACTGCCATAAAAAAGGCACCATAAAAAGAAAATGGCGGGTACAATCGGACACACACCTGATGCGATGATAAGATAAAGCTATAATGGGATTCCAAGTACTTAAACACACGCCTAATGAATGCCATTCCAAATACATTTTTAAAAAGGCAATTTTCTTATTTATTTGGTATTTATTTTACATTTGGACACATATTTACATGTTGGAATTTGAGGTGCGTCAAATAAGGATGAGGCTAAAACAAATGAATAACCACTGAATGTGAGGAAGATAGTTTGGAAATGTACTAAATCCTGTTTGATATAATTTGTCAGACTGTAGTCACACTCAATGCCCCGCCGGAATAAAAAGCATTTATTTCATCCGTGGATGACAAGTGTCTGAAAGTACTATTTGTGATTTGAACATGAAAACAGAGCGAAATGCAAAATCTTCAAAGACTAGGCTGAAACTGACACATTTCTTTGACACAGTCTGGTAAGGAACATAACATTACATTTGAAATGGATTAAATTAAGTTCAGATGCAAATGTGATGCTTTCCTTTCCCACATTAAAATGATCTGTGACAGGTTCTGGGATGTTTTTTTTCGGGTAAGATTAATTGATTGGGCCATTAATTCTTTTCAGAAATAGGCAATTTATAATAATATTTCTTTGGGCAAAATGTCTAGTACTCTATTAAAAGCTGGATATGCTGTGTCCATGTTGGAAAAATGAAGCCACGCTACTTTTTCTGAATACATGAGAGTTTGCAGAAGCTGTTTTCTCTCAGTCCTGCTTCCTGGAAGCTGGTGATAATGTGGGACCTAAATCTCGCTTTCAACCCTCTCTCTCTCTCTCTCTCTCTCTCTCTCTGCTGTATACCACACAAACAATCTTAGCAATGCACCTGGGAATTGGGAAAAAAAAAAAAAAACACGCTTCTGTTACTCAGTCCAAATGCAGCCTGGGTCTCTAAATCCATTAAACAATTGTTTCATGCTCTCCACTCACCAAAAATAACCCTGAGCAGATGATTCTGGGCGAACAAAGGTTAAGGCAGACAGTTTGATATTAAATCCAACCAATTATGCTTGCATCTCATAAAGCAGCGCTCTGAGCAAAGCTGCATTATCATTCATGTCACTTCTGTCTACATCACAACTCCAGCAGACGTCACACGGACACATTTGCTAGTGGCATCACTGCTATGCTAGTGACTAGTCTCCTTATCCCTTTAGAAGAAAACCGGCTAATTAGAATTTTACCATAGCACCAATTCTCCATAATTCATTGACATCCGTCATTGGTATCATGGGCGTAGTCCAAACACATACACCAGGTTAGGCATGATGCAAAACAGTACAAAATACTGTCTTAAAACTAATTAAATTCCGGTGCTAACCAATATAAACCAAATTTCAGTGATCCAATCACCTAGGAAGCTTCCGCAGCAGCTCTGTAGTGAGTGAGGAAATTTACTTTCCCCACTTGGCCCCAGACATTTCTAATCAACAAAAGACTAAATCTCAAGTCTGGCAACGGTGGAATAATTGAAAATGTGCTTTGTGGAACCCAATTAGATTTACAGGTGACCCCTTCGCTACTGATTTATTTTTCAGAAAGCACCTGGGTTTTGTGGTTTTCTCATACGCAGTTTTTCTCCCTGCTGCACTCTTAATTAAACGGTTTCTATATGGGAGGTGTGAAGCCTTTTGTGTGTCGGGTGTGCGGAGAGGGAGACACACACACACACACACACACACAAACAAACACAGAGGGAATAGATGAGCGATCACATTTCTTGACAATCGAATCTAGACACATAGAATGACACAAGGTGTGACACAGACAGCCCAAAGATCGCAGGGCATTCTTACTTTTTGGCCGTACAGACTGAGGTTAAGAGCTTAAAACTTCTAACTTATTAATATCTGACTATTCCGAATTCAATGTGATCTTATCAGCCTACAAGCATAAAACACCTGCCTGACCACCTGTAAGATGCCGTGTATGCAGTGTAAACAATAGGATTTTACTTTTTTTTTTTGGACCTTGTCACTTTGAGGGTGGTTTAATGATGACTGTTGGTGTATAGGAGACTACTAGCTTTGTGTGGTCGGGTTCAAGTGTCCCATTTTCGTCATGGGCTACAGTTAAATACCGTTAAATTCAAATGTTGTAAACACAGATTATTTGTAAATTTATGTGGTGGGGTGGAAAGACAATTTCACACGCTCATTACGTTCACATGCTCATTCTGTCGTTGCTACATAATGCATGAAAACCATTAAAAAGGAACGGTGAAGTCTAGATTCTGAGATAGTGACTTCACTGATGGAGATGTACTGATAGTGTTGTGTCATGTACAGTGGCTTGCCCATGTTAAAATTGATTAAAATAAGGAATAAAAAAACATCTTCTGGAAATAATCTTCATGCCTTAATTCAAAAAATTTAGGAAAATCTAACCTTTTAAGGACACCAATTTTCTTTGTGAATGAATGATGTATTGTTAATAGATAACTGTTCTTCCTTAAAATACAGTGGGTATAAGTGTACACACCCCTATGTTAAATTCCCATAGAGGCAGGCACATTTTTATTTTTAAAGGCCAGTTATTTCATGGATCCAGGATACTATGCATCCTGGTAAAGTTCCCTTTGCCTTTGGAATTAAAATATATTTTACTCCTCTTTTTTTTTTTATAATTTTGCATGGGTGTGTAGACTCATTCTAGCCACTGTACATGTTCCAGGCAGACATCAGGCATGCATACCTCGACTATGGTGGTTTTGGCTGCCTTGCACATAGGTTGGTTGAAGTTCCTGGCTGTTTTCCTGACATAGAAGAGCAAGAAAGAGATGACGTGAAAACAAATAAGAAACAATAATTACTATAATATTTCAACCGAAAGCAGGAATACGCAATAAACTCAAGAAACTCTCATTGTAACATCCACTATCTAATATCCAGTATAGCATGTTAGTTAACTGGAAGAGACTGCACTCTTGTGGAGAAAGACTTTACTACAGCTACTGATATCTATACAGCAGGTTGGTTTAAATTACCATACTGATTCTAGATGGAGGATCAATACTTAATTAGATTGTGTTAGAACCAATGAGGTTATCCGTGAATAGGTCTAAATAATGTATATGTCGACCTGGAACTTAATTAGTAATGATCAGTGATGATCCTAACCCTATCCTGGAATGAGTGTGCCGTCTTAATAATTCAAGATAAAATAATATGTTAATTTGTTTTATTGTCACAACAGAACATTAAAATATATTAAAGTTATAAATAAAATGTATAAAAATACAAACTTAAGATATGAAACTTAAAGTCCTTTGAACAAAAACACAATAAAATAAACAGGGACGTTGTAGAGCGCCCTCTACTGCCCTCATTTTATTTGTTAAATATTAACTTATAAGAATCATTTATTTGTCATTATAAATTATTCTGATTTTGATTTTTTTTATTGGCCATTATAAATGCCAATACCGATATATCGGGAAATGCCCGATATATCAGTCGGGCTCTAATAGAAGCTAATGTAAATACTGTGATATGTTCACAAAGTTAGAACTAACAAAAGAAAACAATGTAGCTAAAACTGATTAGAATCAGTCCATACAGCACATCCTTCGAAGACATCATGAAAAATTTAGGTTCAAATAATTGAATTCCCATTGCTAAGAACATCTCAAACTGCAAAACAAAATCCAACCTTTTCTTAAGTTACCGTTTCACTCTCATCACATGACATCAGAAGCATGTTGTGCAAACACAGGCAAGGTGATTAAGACTAGTGTAATGGGCTCTGAGGCAGGAAGAAGCTGAAACCTTTACTAGATACACACTGGTATTGTCACAATACAAAAGGTCTGTGCTGCTGATGTGTGACGGGTAAGCTGCTTGCATTCCATGTCATCTGTTACCTGAAAATAATGTTCCCGGCCTTGTCAGCTTTCCATGCCTTGACCAGTGCAAAGTCTCCGGTGATGGCCTTTTCCATGATGTAGTGCTTGCCATTGAACTCCCGCACCTGTTCATTGACACACAAGTCATGGAGTGAGTGGCTCTGGATGCAGTTGAGGACGAATCAGAATCAGAAATACTTTATTGATCCCCGAAGGGTAATTCTGGGGACCTGTTTTACAGCATTTCCACCTTTGGCCCAGATACTTGACTCCAGACCTAGATTAGTCATTTCTGCTGATTTTCTATCGTTCACTCAAGAAAATCAATAGCACAACAAACATTCACGGCAAGGCATTACGCCATCTGTGAAAAGCACTATTTTGAACGTGAAGAACTTCAGATTTTTTTATCTCATTATTGAAATGCAGTAAAATGGGGCCTGCTACAACACTAGAACCAAACCGGACAAACGAGTTGCAATTTTCATTTGAAAATGCTGGTAACGTTCCCAGACGTGAGTCTTGCTCTGTGCTCTAAATGCATATATTCACATGAGAAACGTCCTCCTTCAGCATGTTTTTATAATGTAAAGCCTATGCTGGTTCATTTATCCAAAGCACGGAGTGGAAGTTGTCTTTCACTTCTGGCAAAAATTACAACAAGCTTTTGGGAAGCAAATAAGGATAGGTGCCAGAGGTGGATTCAAGACTACTTTAAAGTACCACACCTAAGTTTGACAGCAGCTCTCAAACCACTAAACAAACTCTCAGGAAAAGTGGCCATGGGTCTGGATAAACACAAGCCATTGACAACACGCTCACCTCTCTCTTCTCACTGGCGATGGCAATGCTGCCATCTTTGTTGTACTTAATAGGGGAGCCTCCCTCTTGGATCAGTGTGCCATAGCCAGTGGCTGTGAAGAAGGCTGGAACCCCAGCCCCCCCAGCCCGGATCCTCTCTGCGAGGGTTCCCTGTGGGGGAAGGGTGTCAGGTTAAAAGATTAGCACAACATAGAAATGTCAACTGCACGACTTTGTTTATACTTCCTTTGGATGTCAGAATTTAACATGTCAAGACTTTTTTTGTGATCAAATTTTATTATTATTATTTATTTTTTTACATATTTAAGAAATAAACTGTGACAACTACAATAAATACACTGGCCAACAAAAAAATTATAACATCTAACAACATTTTTACAAATAATAATTAAACAGAGGAAAGACGGAGGGAGGGTGACCACACACACCACACACACACACACACACACACACACACACACACACACACCACACACACACCACACACACACACACACACAACACACACCACACACACACACACACACACACACACACACACACACCACACACACACACACACACACACAACACACACACACACACACACACACACACACACACACACACACACAAGACAAGGGACACCTGCGCAAGTTAGAGGTCATGTGCGGATAGCCAGGCCGTGTGGCATTTTCCGACGGGTCGCAATCATCCTCTTTACAGCTTTAAGTCCAGCAAACACAGCAGGTTTCTGAGTTCCAGAGAGCTGAAAGGCTGACAGGTCATTATGAATCCAGACCTATCAACTATTTGACAAATTTGGGCCAGGAGCTTCTCTTTAAGCAACCATCTCTGTCCAGCCGATCAAGATTTCTTGACTGAGTTTGTGTTTTTATGTGCGACATCGTTTGTACTTGTGGAGAAAACGCACGTCTGCGAAGGATCTCAGTCACTGACGTCATAGTCATCCAAGGAAGATTAAAATCAAGGGCTTGGTTAGAGGGGGCACAAAGACGTTTCGACTAAACTGAAGAGAGACGAAACAGGTTCAAGTACCTTAAACCCAGTCCAGTTGCCCTTGATGTTGACCTTCCTTGGGTATTAATGTACAAACCAGTCCAAATGGGGTTTTTTTCTGACCAACCTGGGGTGTAAGTTCCACTTCCAACTCCCCCGCCAGATACTGTCGCTCAAACTCGGCATTCTCCCCGACGTATGAAGAGATCATCCTCTTGATCTGCTTAGTCTTAAGCAGCAGACCCAGGCCAAAGTTATCCACTCTGAAGAAAACACACACATGGTATGTTGAACGTTAAAATAAGCGCAATTAGGATTCAGTGTATTGAACAAATACCAACACAAAGCAGTGTGGCTGTATTAGGGCTGGGACGATATGCCTTTGTCCCCATTTGATTCTTTTACGATACATGTGTGCCAATTCTATTTGTAACGTGATTTTTATTTATTGCAATTGTAGAGCTATTGCGATTCCATAGTTTTGAGTATTGCGATTTTTTTCGCCTCCATTCTTTAACAAAAACAAAAGTTGAATAATACACTTCTAGGGACATTATGTCATGATACCACATGTCAGTCTGGCATTTATTTTATTTGTAAACATGGATTTTCTGCATTTTCTGCTTTGCTGGAAACTGATGTGATGTAGTTGCCGTTGACTATACTGTATAAACAGAAAATATTAGAGTGAAACATTGGTAAAAAAAAAAATTGATTCTAGAGAAATAGTCGCACAAAATACATCCCAATATACACACAGTACATATACTCAAATGTTCGATATTTACTTAGAAACATCACTCACCATATCCATGCAACTTGCCAGAGCTTGTAGAGCAGTTTGACTGAGACGAATGGGGGGGGGGGGGGGGGGGGGATGATAGTGTCTGATATATCTGTCAAATCTGATATATATTACCAATGCCACTAAATGCCTCTACTCTTCAAAGGATGCAAATACATATGCAATCCATTATTTTGTGTTTGATATTGTCAAGTAGCTTGGCCAGAGTGTCAAAAAATGATAAGAAAGCAAAATTCTTTAACTCCAACGTGTGCGTCCTTAACAGTGTGGCCAAATTCACAAAGTTTAAAATAAAAAACAAACTTGAAACTATCAAATGAAAACTTGAGCAAAATTAAAAAAAAAAAAAAAAAAAGTACTTTTACCAACTGAAATAAAGCACATGCTTACCATCTATACTCTGTACCATGGATCAATTCTTTCCAAAACACGTGTTTGGGGCAGCCCGGCTGCTAGACTCTGTACAACTAATCAATCAATTAATCCTTACCTAAGCACATGTTTGTGGCAGCACGGCGTCTTGTCAAGACTCTGTACAACTAATCAATTGATCAATCAATCAATTCTTATCTAAGCACATGTTTGTGGCAGCTCGTCAATCCTCAATCATCAATTCTGTCCTCTCTTCAGCAGCGAAATGCCACTGCCTTTATATGGCTCTCAATCTACCCCGGACTGCACCACTATGAGAGGTGTGTAACAGTTCCCTAAATCACCCAGCAAGGGAAAAGTACAAAGCATAAAAAATAATTATAATTAAAAATAATAATAACATTGCAAAATCTCCATAAAGCTAGACTCAACATGTGCTCCTCCATACAATTAAAGGACACTTTAGGTAGCCCCCCCAATGAAATGCATCTAACAAAACAACTTAATGTTATCACGCTAAAGGAGTGACTGCTCTTTAATAACCTGGTGATGCTAATCTTGGTATCAAGTCTGATGATGATACCACAGGATGTCAATCATCAATTTTTCAACATGGACAAAACGTCATTTGAAAGCAATAAAAAACTACTCCTTTCTAACTTTTATTTCACTTTCACTTTTTCACCAATGAAAGTTATTGTGTGACTAGGGTTGTTGAAATACTCATGACATGGTTACTGTATATGAACTGAATGACTTTATCCGTCTGGTCAGTCATTAACCTTTGAAGGCATAGTCTTTAAAACCTTTTTAAAACATATAAAGCCGTTTTAAACAGGCTATTGTCTTGTGATCCAAGATAAAAAAGTACTTGACCCTAATCTCAGATGCTGACAATCAGTCATGTTTTATTTGTTACGTGAAACAGTACGAGGTACAATTCCAAGGAAATGTAATCCCATCAGCAGCTACGCCGTGTGCATGAGTCATAGATAACAAGATATCTAAGCCATGTGGTCTCAGAATACCAAAAACACATGACTAAAAAGCACCCTGTCACACACTCTAGTGTTACAACACATCATAGGTGGTCTATATGAGGATTTGACTGATGCTAACATTTTGTGATCTTGTACATGGCGCAGCCGGACGTGCATGTGTGTTTGAAGACAAAACCTTGTCAAACTTAAGTGAGTGGACTCTGTATCAAGGCACACAATATACCAGTAGAATCAAAATGCAAGCTAATGCTCATTGACCAGAGCGGCCTCCTGCAGTGAACCTAATTTCGGCCTTTCATATACGGAATCTGTACTGTTTGTGTAACATCACTGAAGCTGCTGATTAACAAATGAATGTGACGCTGCAGGGGGTTGCAGTTCTGTCACAGCTCAATGATATCCAAGTGTACAGCTGAATCTCTCTCATCTAGTATTACAGTGCAAAAGCCCACTGAGTCAGTGAGCGTTCTACAAAGTTTCCCCATTATGCACCAACTTTCAAAGAGCAGAGCTTCAGTACCATGTAGACACAAACCATATTTTTGACCATTTACCAAATGAAAGCCATTTTAAATCCTACTAGCTAAAACCTGTGTAAAGAAGTAAGAAATGCCCTCCCCGTTACCATGTACAAGAAACACAAAGTTGAGACTTGAAGAGGACTAACAACCCATTCAGGCATTTAAAAAGTTGCAAGCAGAGCAAGTTATATTTTTAGCTTTAGGAGACTTCAGTATAAAATGACATTATGTAACTACTTTCCCCTTCCAACTACGTCTTTCCCCCCTTCCATGGCAACACGCTTTTGCTCCAACCAAGAAGACAGTGGATATACTGTACAGTACACAGGCTGCAGCTTTTTATGAAACAAGACTAGTCAGTCGCGGCACGTGTAACACATTCCTGCTAACGTCAATGTATCGCTCAAATTTCAACTCTCCACGTTGCAATATAAGCCGGGGGCAAGGCATGCACTCCAGAGTAGTAGTAGTAGTCTGAACATGTAAAACGTTAATAAAAAATATATATACTGTACATACATTCATGCATACATATATGTACATACGTATATGTGGCCATCAAACGCCTCCCTCTTAATTGCTGACACACAGACACTTAGAGAGGTTGAAACTGGACACTATTATCTGTTTTGTGCAATAACACTGGCTTGAAATGTGTGCAATACTAAACTGCTACTATTATTATTATTATTATTATGACTTTTCACCATTGCAACTCCTTAATTATGTTAATTATGTACATACTGTATCATAATATTCCTTTAACTATGTAAATACCGTACATATCCACACTCCTTACATTTCTTTATTTATATTTTTACTCTGATATTTCTAATATTTGTGCAACTACAACCCAGAATTTCCCTTTGGGGATCACTAAAGTATTTCTGATTCTGATAATTAAAGGTCATATACTTCTCAGCACAATCTTCCAAAATGTACTATATGTACAGAGGTGTCAAGTAAAGTACAAATACTCCGTTACACTTTAGTAGAAATTCGGGGTATCTATACTTCACTGGAGTAATCATTTTCACAGCATACATTTTACCTCTATTCCTTACATTTTCACGCAATTACCTGTACTTTCTACTTATTTTTATTTTTAAAAATAGCCTCGTTACTCCTATTTCAGTTTGGCTTGTCAAAAAAAAAAAAAAAACCCTATCCAGATAAATCGCGCCATCCGGATCCAGTGAATTTGATTGTGGTTGGATGAGAACATGAAACAAATCAGGTCACACTCCAGCAAGGGAGTAGCAGACGTATTACGAAAGCTTAGTACGAAAAACGTCCGTGGCAGAGACGCAAGGGAACTCGACCTAAATGTCCCAACCAAGCACCGGCAATTTTCTTGTCCAGTGTTGTTATGTCACATCCGTTGCCCTCCTGCAGCTAAGCTTTACATTAACATTCCAATAAAGGCTATTGATAACATGCCTCCGAAGTTTGACTTTTTGCACCATTCCAATACTTTTTAGCAACTAGTCATCATATCCTCCGCTCCATGAAACACGTTAATGCTCAGTAGTACACACATATGGTTCTTTCATGTATTTGCATTGTACTAAAATGAGTGTATTCTCAATGGGCATGAATGCAACTGTAACAGATGCATCCAAAATGTTTCAACATTAACATTTTAATATCACATTATAGTCATTATGGCCTTTTTGGGGAGGTGGGGTAGTGCACTGTAGGCCCCTGTGGCGCTAAATGTCATTTTTACCCTCTTACATTACTTTTACACTTTAACCCTTGTGTTGTCTTCCTGTCAACCATGAAAAGAAACGTTTCGGTCCTTTTTTTTTCAATATTATTATTACTTTTTCCAGACATTTTTGTCATTTTTTCAATGTTGTGGATTCTTTTTTTGGATGTTTTTTTGATATTTTTAACGTTGACATTTTCAGCGCTCATTTCGACGGCCCATTTTTTGTGGCAAAAAAAACAAAAACAGGTCAAATTTAACCCAAAGATGACATGAGGGTTAAGTAGTTTTGAAAGCAATACTTATGCACTTTTACTTGAGTAAAAAGCAAGTATTTTTAAACCCTAGTAACTATATTTCTGCCTGAGTATTGAATGTTGACACCTCTGTATATGTACTATAGTTCCTCTTAAATAAACTTGTAGACTGTAATATGCGTAGCATGTTCTATTGTGTTGGAATTGGCTGAGATTGCTCAGAAACTAAAAAAAAAGAGAAAATATGGCCACTGTTTGCAGGTGGTTAGAATCTTCCCCAACAACTACTGTCTGCCCAGAGAAACATTTAGGGGGAGCAATGATTGTTCAGAGGGATTCCATGGCTCAAGCAAATATTTTGAGTAGCTGTTCCAATAATCAATATTTACCAAAAAATCAAAGTCCAGAAAGAAAATTCTAGTGAGGAGTAAAATCTAGGATGCACACTAACTAAATACTACATAAGACACAGATAAATGTATCCACAAGGTCTGTGCAGAGACTTAAAAGCCATTTTAATCTCCATAACTACAATAACTAACTACAGCTACAATAAGCATCACTGTGTGCTACCACGCATGTGATTCTAAATCTCAATTTTGCAGTTTTGTCAACATAGACAAATTATTTCTTACAATGAGAGTGCATTTTATTCCAGGAACTGTAAACTGTAATTACAGAAGCTGATCCCTACCTAAAAAGGGAAAAGGTACTTAGTTCCTAACTGTAAGTTCCTTAAAATAATAGCCACCATCAAGTTGGCAATCCCAATCCACGGATAGTCACGCAAAGAAGTTTATAGATATATAGATGCAATGCAATTCTCCAAAATAAACAGAATATCAGATCACATTGTATTTGATTTCAGATTTGACCACAGAGTACTATTAAGCTTTTTTTTTTTTAAGACAAAAGAGATAAAATACACAATTAGAGTTTGTACCTGCAAATTGAATGTGTAGTAGGTTAAAGTTCAATCCTTTTGTAAGCCAGTGTCAGCGCTTTCAATGTAAAAATGACAGAATTTGTGTGTGAGGTGTTGAAAATTATATTGTTTTAAACTGCAGTCTGTTGTCAGAGGGGAAAATTATTGTTGTGTTTCATAATTAAGTAGATAAGATCGCGTTTTGGTCACTGTCTCAAGTTGCAGTGTTGCTATGTAAACAATTCAATTTACTGTGTGGCTGCACGGAAAAAAGACTGCAACATGAAAACTGACAAGACAAATGACTGTTTCCTAGTGTGCAAGAGAAACATCAACACTGGGCTAAACAATGTCCAGGAAAACTGAAGCGAGAAGATCCGCTGCCAGTGCGTGGGTAAATGTTGCATTCAGGTGTTGAATGTGGTTTTCTTTGCACAACTTTCTACTGGGAAATGGATTCTTCAGTCTTATATGGATTTACAACTTGTCTCATTCCTATAAAAAGGGCACCTCACCTTTTAATTTTTGCAATTTGCATTCCATTAATAATAAATGTGTGTGTTTTCTGGGATTATCACAGATTAGATTAGATTTTTCCTAAAATATTGAGCCATGGAGCCAGTGTATAGCAGAAACTGAGATACTGAAAAAATTGAGATACTGCATATCAAGGTAAGCTATAACAATACATAATAAAAGGGCATTGAGGTCAGCAACTTATCGCTAAGAGCCAGAAAGGAAACCTCTGAAAGACACACACTATCAGCTGACCACTGAAGGAGCTGCAGTCACTGCAACAGACCTTTTTCTTTGAAAAACGGATAAGTTATCCTAACTTCAGGTCCTCTCTCTGATTTACACTGCAGGTTCGAGGATACAGTGACAAGGTCACCAATACGAGACAGCCTCCGTCATGAGTCCAACTAGAGCTGGGCAATATATAAAATATTATATCAATATTGTGATATGAGACTACATATCGTCTTAGATTTTGGATAGCGTCATATCGTAATATGGCTTAACTGGTGTCTTTTCCTGGTTTTAAAGGCTGCATTACAGTAAAATGATGTGATTTTCTAAATTTATATGTAACTGTCACTGTTATTTGTCTTTACCCACTTAGTCATTATATCCACATTACTGATGATTATTTATCAAAATCTCATTGCGTAAATATGTCGTGAAAGCACCAATAGTCAACACTGCAATATCCTTGCAATATTGAGGCATTTGGTCAAAAATATTGGGATATTTGATTTTCTCCTTATCGCTCAGCCCTAAGTCCAATCAGGATTTCCCGTTCACTAGCTGGAGAGCCACACAGGAGTGACAGGGGCCAGCTTGGGGGGGGGGGGGGGGGGGGGGGGGTTCATCTAGTCAAATTTAAGAAGGATTAAGACCTTCAGATCCGTCAGATGTGAGAGTCCGGAAACGTTGTCTGAAACAATTCTCTGATTTTGTCATTGGCATTATAGGATTGGGTCTAGATTGACTGCAAAATAAGTTTCGTGTTGGTCTTGTTTGTAGTTGTAATACAGTGAAGTATACTGGCACTAGCAACAGAAAGAACTACAACTCCACAGAACAAAAAACCATTCTAAAGCGCTGCGGGAACATTTCAATGAGAATTAGCCGTTACATTGACATAGAAAATTAAGACCTGTTTTAAATATTTTAAGACCTAGAACACAATTCTTTAAGGAACTTAAGACTTTTTAAGGCCTAAAATTTTGATTTTGAACGTTTAGACTTTTTAAGACTTTTTAAGACCTTGCGGAAACCCTGCTTACGGTCCTTGTGAACTTTTGTTACAAAATATCACTTGCATTCAAGACATCCCCCAAAACTGATGAAAGAGTTGACCCCTTTGAATAATTAATATTTAAGTTAGCAACTGGAGTTAGATTGAACTTCATTTGCATTAAACAGTTTTAACACACACCTTCCACTGACACATATATATACATATATGACCTGTGATGTGTTACTGCAAACATGTCCAGGTTCAAATGTGACTCGAACCATAATCAGAATAAATAAACAACCTCACCTCTAGCAACATATCTTAAAAAACAGGTATGGATTTTGGAGTGGCGATTGTGTTAAACCAACATTAAAATCAAGCCTCACCATGGAATACACTGCATGGTTTAAGCACACAGTTACACGCAGGCATCTGCATGTTTGCTGAGCATGCATGTACTGTATGGTGCGTGCACGCCTCCTCCCACTCCACACACTGGTACAAAATGATAATACATATTTTTTTCTCTGATTATTATTAAAACTGTTTGTATAAGAATACCGTATTATACTGATGACTTGAATCAAGATAACCATGGAGCCATCGTCTGTCCTTGTGAAAGGCCCAGGATGTTTCTGGGGGCAGAGCGGGCGGAGGAGACTCCCAGACACAATGAGATGAACTGACAACATCGACTTAGTTATGACTTTATATTAACATCTACTTTGTATTAATAAGTCGCTGCAGAAAGCTTCCGGTTGGGCATTTCCTGTACTAATCTGTAGTGTGGAAACTGTCTCCTTGTGTTCACAAGTAAAAATGAACTTTGATATTTAACTTCAGGGGTCTTGTCTATTCTTGATGATGAAATTATTCTAACACACACACTTACCCTGCATTGTTGCTGACTGCAGTGAGACCGTTAACGCCGGTCTTCAGTAAACTGTTGATAAGATTCTCTGGGATACCACACAATCCAAAGCCTGTGTTGGAACACACACAAAAAAGGGGTAATGAATAATGCAAAATAAGCTAAAACAAATGGAAGCAACCAATAAGTGAATGCCCAATATGTGAAGGGTTAACTTTGATAATGTAAGGTGGAACCTTCACCTAGTAGTTGATAAGAGACATGGCAGATTTGGAAAGAAAAAAAGAAATGACCTTTCCAGTAGTTTCACAAATCACACAGAAAAAACCCAAAGTCCAAAAATATGGTCAACATTGGATCAAGCGGCAGGCATCTCTAATCATGTGTGGACAGGGTGTTTCTAATATTACAGAGTGATGCAGATCCCTGTTAGAGTTTTTTTTCCCTCAGACAGAGGTGTGACACAATGGAAAATGTGTAACAAAGTCACTCCGAACTCGACTATTTTAAGAGCTGTGGAATTTGCGGTTGCACTTTTGTGGATGGTCATTACCCACCATGCCACACAGAGCTTGGCTGTTAAGTGGTTATTGGACATACATTGTCGAACTTTAACAGAACTTGTTGAAAACTAAGTTAATTGACCAGCACTGTCCTCCGGGTGTGCATTTAGTGGATCTTACCTCCTACAAGAATGGTAGCTCCGCTTGGGATATCTTTGACTGCCTCTATGGGATCTGAGAAGAACTGGGATCTTCTATGGCTGGAGGTAGAAAAGTAACAGCTGCACGTCTGTAGAAAGGAGAACAAGAGATGCATATAACACTTTCATTTATTTTAAGAGCTCCAACCAGAAAGATTATACATATTGTACAATTTGTACAGTTTAAATAGTTGATTCGGTTCATTTAACCCTAACCCTAACCCAAGATATACAAAACTGCTGAACTAGCCCACAGTCAAGAGTCCCAACACTACAGTTAACTGAGGACTCTAACCTGAAATCCTCTGTCAACTCTTATCCACTGTAACTGTACCTGTGGTGCCAATTTTTGAAAAATAATTTTACAGAACCATGTGCCACCATTCATTTCCCTGACAGTAGCTACAATGGATTGGACCATTATACCCATTATGTTCACTCTTTAGTATTATGGTGCTGGTTTTGTACGTGTAATGCAATTTTATGATGATTGTAAACCTGTAATACTGACATTAGATATGTGTGATTTCTGACTGCTTTTTAAAATATTGAACTATTTCAGAATATTGAGCTATTTTCAAACAAGAGCAACCTTGGAGGAGGAAAGTCAACGTCGGCATGAAGCTGGACCCACTGGTGACGGTGGCAGAGAGGAGGACACTGGACAAACTGCTGGACATTATTGACAATGTCAACCCCCCCCCCCCCCCTGCACATCGTCATCAGCACCCAGAGGAGCCTGTTCAGTGGAAGGCTGCTCTTTCCCAAGTGTTGGACCAACAGACTCAAGGACTCCTTTGTCCCCCATGCCATCAGACTGTACAACTCCTCACTCGGGGGGAGGAGGAAATAGGGCAGTAAGGACAATACATAATATATACATACATCAGAAATACATATATATATACATACACACATACATCCGAATCAGAATTACATATATACATACATTCACACATACGTACATACGAATCATAAATATATATACACATACATCAGAAATACATATACACATATATATATATATATATATATATATATATATATACATACACAAACATACATACATACACACACACACATACACACCTGGACTTACATTAATACCTTGTCACTTTAACACTTGACTCAACACTGACACTTTTGACTGATAATTTATGGTTAATGTCATTGTATGTCTTTTTATTGATGAATGTTCTTATTGTTATTATTATTATTATTATTATTATTATTATTATTACTGTTATATTTGTTATCTTTATCCTGTCTTTTTTTTCTAAGTCTAAGTTTATCACTTTGCATTGGGATGTTCCTAGTTGCCTCCTCATTCATAACTGCCATACTGTATACACCTTGTAATGCAATATTTCTTATTTAACAGAATGAAACCTGTCTATTTTAAATATCTATTTATTACAAGAAGTTATCAGTTCTCAGTTAATGGAAAGCTAGGTCTTACTGTCATCCAGGGGGTTTACAATTGGTCTAAAGGTTCAAATTACTATATCAATTTGCAGTAAAATCAGTTACACTGATTCAAGATAATGCTCAAAAGGGCCGTGTTACCTCGAGCATTTCCTTAATTTGGTTTCACGTTGATTTCCGAAACCATACATAACTAACTTGTACAATGTCATGACTTTGGCCGCTGAAATAGAATGGAAATATTGCAATGTGTTCAAATCGGTGCAAAAATCCTTGCTTGGGTGGAATATGCAAGCACTTTTCATTTCACCTACAACACACCTTGACATTGGACCCGAGTGCTGAATATAGAACTGCGGGTTTGTGACATCATGTGATGTGTCTTAAGTCACTGACCCACTGCAAAGTCATATTATTAACACTTTGTAATATGGTTTTGAACTGTGTTCACGAAAATATGGAGACTCTCCGCCGTAGCCATCCGCTTGAGGTCAATTCGCAAAATCATTGTGATATAAAATGAAATAAATCCAAAAGGATATGTGCAGATAGGTAAATTCCCCTTACTAAAGGCATTAATCTCTGGTCCATGTTTCTGCATTTCGAAAAATCGAATACAATCTTCATAATTATATGACGTTAATCTCGCCCCAGTCACTCGCAAACCATCTCATTTCAACAAAGATATTTCTACAACCAATTAACGTAACCGTTTAATACCAACCTTGGTCAATTGGAGATAAGCCACATTTAATTTGGTTCTGCAGGGATATGAGACGTTTTTGTAGAATACATTCTGCGCTCTGTACAAAGCTTTGAAAGCCGCCATGTTTTAGGGCTATAGATACACGGAGGATGAGCCGATGAGCAGAGTGAAGGCTCCAGCCGGTGGAAGACAGATGATGTATGCTGAAACGTCGGAAAATGTGGCTACCAGCAGTGCACACACCAAAAAGTCAGAGCCACGAAGCAATTGGCTGGCGTCTCAATGGGCTGGACCAGAGGCTGGACCAAGCGATAGGGGATAGAGGGGGCTCGGCCAGCTAATTTGAATTTAACCGTTTCAGCGCAACCACAGTACGGTGGCCGGCCAGGGAAAAACGCGCTTCAACGGCCCCCCTGGTGGCTGACAGTGTCATGAAACCATAGACAGTTAAAGAAATGGATCGACAGATCCCATTGTTCTGGACGGAGACCAGTGAAAGATGATATGATTCGTTGGGCACTTTTCCGCTGAGGGCTGAGCGTTACTGCGCAGCCTCCAACTGAGCTGGACGACGTAGATGTGACGTGACCAACGTGTCTGAAAGATGTAAGTCTTCTGGTAGCTGTGCAAGAGAAATCTCAATCAATCCCAATCAGCAGAGATGGCGAGCGTAGGTATAAGTTGAGAGACAACATAGACACAGGCTAATTACTGCTTAATAATATGCTAGTTAACATTTAGTGTTTAGTTAACATAGCAATTCAACCTAAAAGGTGTTGAGTTATAAAAACTTAAAAACCCTTTTGGGAGCCGCCCCTGCTGGGCCAGACTTGACTAAGAACAAAGGAAAGGCATATCCCAGTAAACTTGAATAGAATTGGCACTACCATGATACATACCTTTACCTGTGACCTGGAGTAAACCTGACAATTCAGAGGTGGGACCATAGACTGTATATATATATTGATATTAACGGTCTATGGGTGGGACTTGATCTTGAGAAAACATCTAACCAATAGGGAAATATTTAATTTGAGGAACACCCTCCACTTCTTTGGGAAACAATTGGAACGTGGTGATTATTTTGGGACTGGTCTCATGTGACTCCATCAGGGAGAAGTATGGATAAAGTCCGCTATCAGCTGCAGTGTTATCATATTTTGTGTTGTATTATCTTTGTCTTATCAGAATTCTGAATCAGAATCAGAATCAGAATCAGCTTTATTCGCCAGGTATGAGGACACATACGAGGAATTTGTCTTTGGAGCATCGTTACTCGCACTGTGCTTACACATACATATCAACCAAAACAGAAATATACACACTAATATATACACAATATATACATACTCTAAACATAAATAATATAGAGGCATGAGTGCAATGAAGAGATCAATACAATTATTTAAATGTGCGTAGTGCAAGGGTACTGGGATAAAATAGTATTATGTTATTATATTACAATATGAACAGTTCTGAAAAATAGGAAATGAGAATGATGAATAAATAATAAAATATATAATTGATATATTATAAATATATAATATCATCTTCATCATGCTGTTTCATTAAACCTTTTCTTAATTCTCAATTGGACCCTCAGCCTCTCTTTGTCCTCATCAAATCAAAGAACAGGTGATAGTTAGATTTTTCTAACAACAGCTAATGGAAGTCCAAACTGCTTGCGAGCTTCTCCTGACAATACGGTGATTTTATCGACTATGCTATAGCAAGTCGCGTGGTTAGCCTTATTTTTACAAAAACGTCTGCTACGGAGCCATTACGTGAGCTACAAGGTAATGAAGCCGTTTATACATTGTCGTGTTGCTTTAGAAATAAATAATGGACAAATAGAGTCTTTAAACGCTTCATATGGGAAGTTATTCACTGTCAAAGTGACGTCAAAATGAATGGCAGTGGACAGGATGCTAACGGCGGGTGATGGCTTCGTAGCATTAAAATGGCGCCGCAGGAGCGACCCTTCTTTAACTGTCTGTGGGAGCTACTCTTAGAGAGGAGAGGCTTACCCCCTTGCATTAAACCCGTTCCCTCCATGTTAACGGATGGGCAAAACAAAAATTCCAAATACGCGTTAAATAATCTTCCACGAAAATGGTTTGTGTCATTTTTTGGTAATTCCGTTCACGCTAATGCTTGTTCAAATGTTAACTTTTCTGCTAAGTTTGGTTTCAATTAGTTATTTGAGTCAAGAAAAACGGGGGTGAAACGTCATGATTGAAAGCTATGATTGACTCGCGATTGGTCAGTTCGCGACGTCGAGACCGCGACTCTGGCTCCACCCACCGCCCGATCACTACAGAGCATAGACTGTATATATATTAATATTAACGGTCATTGCTACTGAGGAGGATCTAGCAAATCGAAAATACCTGCTACTGTAGGCCTACAGACTGGCACCGCCCTTATATTTTGGCTTTACTTTAATACAGTGGGAGAAACTGGAGGAACAACATTGGATAGGCGTCTTCCTTTTTATACAGTCTACACTTACCATGCTGCAAATACAGAGATGACACATTGTAAAGAACAAAACAAAAAAACACTCAAGCTTTAAAAACACGTGCAACAGAAAAACACTACAAATACAGAAAATATGCAAATTAAAAGAAACAGTGTGCAAGTACGAGTTTCTATCATAACTAACCCTCCTGCGGTAAAATTTGACCCCTTTAAAAAATGTCTAGGCCTATATCTGAAATATGGGTTTCATTTTAATCAAATTACCACAAAAAAATGGATTGGATTTCTTACAACGCTCTTTGCAAATCCAATTGATCACTTTCATTCCTGACTAAACTCATCCGTACGTTCCTCTGATCTCAACTATTAGTCCAAACAATTAATAATTTCTGTTTTTTTTAACTCAAATATTAGGTATAATTCTATATAAATGAGGGTTATTGTCCATGAATTCCAAAAAGCACTGTACAACTAGTAAGGTGGTGTTATTGAAAAAAAAGTCTGAAAAAGGGACGAAAATGTCAAATTGTTGTCCTTTTTGTCATTTTTTGACACAGGAGGACAACACAGCGGTGTCTCTCCTACATATTATGTTGACCTAGATAAATGGGGAATGGGAATAATAACGTAATGTTTTAATAGGCCTATTGTAGTCGAGACACTTTTTGCATTGCTGTCTTTGCTGCTGATAAATAAATTATAGCCATAATCTATAGTTGACCTCAAATTGCCCTTTTTTTTTGGGGGGGGGGGGGGGGGGCAGTATTTGCAGCACGTTTCTCCCATAGACTGTATATTTATTGATATTACCGGTCTATGGTTGCTCCTAGTACACACGGTATGATGGATGTGTTTTGGCCGTTGTAGCCAGAGACAGTTAAAGAAGGTTGTAGCCAGAGAAGCTATAGATAGTAAGCGCGTTTTCCCTGCTCGGCCACCGTACTACAAAGTAGCCTACTCAGCGTTCGGCAAGATGGGTCACGTCAACGTCATTTTTATAAACTGATGATTAGGCAGTACCTGATGTTTTTAAAGCTGCCACAGGCGCACGCGGCACACACACAGAAATATAAAGAAACATTTTCGTAACACACACACACACACACACTCACACACACACTCACACACACACACACACACACACACACACACACACACCACACACACACACACACACACACACACACACACACACCACACACACGATTAGTGCTGCATTCCTTTCGTGTAGGAATAATCGGAAAGAATAGTTTCGGAATGCCCCCTCAACTCGGCGAAAATGTTCTACACGACCTGGCGGATTGGCGTCATATTACGCAGAAACATGGCCGATGAAGGTGTATTTTGGGCTATGATTTGGGGTTATTGGCATTGGTGTATTACTAACTGTCTATGGTGGATCAACGTAACCATATCGTGACATTAACCACTCGAGGTCAAATGGCGCTAACCCCAACCAATCGAGCTGATCGTAGAGCGGGTCTTGGCGTGGCCATAGTGGAATTTAAAAACAGCACATATACCAAATATTGGTAAGACACTTTTTATTAATTCGCATATTGCAAATCATTTTTTGTATTTAGGCAAATAGTTAGAAGAGACAGTTAGAAGCTGTCCACGTATAGTGACCCAGAGAAGTTGGAAAGGTTATTTATTATCATTAACCCTGATAACAAAAACAATATTTTAGTGGTTTTAGGAAATGTAACGTTACTAGCACTAGAATCGCATCAAGCTGGAACTAAAAGCAGAAAACAGCTATTGTTTACACGAGTTGGGCAATAAAATTCAACAATCTTCTTTGTACGCGTCCATTTGTCCACATTACGACCCGTCAACACACCAAAATCGGAAAACTACTTCACAAATTTGGAAAAGGGACCATCCGAGGAGCACTTGAATGCAGCATCATCCCTAGTTCACGTGACGCATACTTTAGTCATGGCCGACGACTACAGGCGACAAGGTTTTGAGTTGGAGAGAAGGATATTTGAGTTAGACATCAAGTGTTCCAGTCTCAGAGCTGAAAAGCAAGGTATCGATAAGGCGTTGTTCATTTGTTTCGTCTTGTGACCAATCGTGGCACCTCGTATGCGTGGCTAGCATTCTTAGTTCATTCAGAGATAAATATATACGCAGTTTATTAGCCAACTAGCAAGCTAGCTAACGTTATCCAACAGCTTGCAACTAAACAACAGTTGTTGCCTGATGAACATTTTATGTTGACAAATAATACTTACGGCTAGTTAACAGGTGGTAAAGCGTTGACTTAGCTACTAACGCCGTAGTAACAGTTACTCACTGACCGATGGTTGTTTTTGAAATATCTTGGTGCTAGCGTAACGTTAAGTTGGCCAACGTTAGCTAAAATGCAGTATTGACAAACGGTTAGCTGGCCATGAAACACGATGCTGCGTAGTGTAACCGAGTGTAACTTAGCGTCATAGTAAATTATCTGAATTTGAGTTAATTATTTTATATTATCCATTAGTCACTCTAATTCTATTTTATTGTTCTTATTGATGTTATTCTTATTTCCACATGTGTGTCCTTTTCATTTCGCTCTACTATATTTTGTGTCTTTTGTCTACTTGTTTTAGTAACCCAATTGTTGTCATGCTATTGTTTGGCTATTGTTTGTTTAGCTAGCTTTCACTAGCATTCACTTTTGGATATCCTGCTTTTGGCTTACTGTGTCTGTCAAAGCACTTTGCAAATAGTTTTTAAAGGTGCTAGCTATATAAATAAAGTCATGTATTACTATTGTTATATTTAAACATTGACAAACGCTTAACATGTTAGTTAGCATTGTATGCCGTAATTGTTAATTACTATGTTGCTGCATAGTCCCAGGGCTTTTAACTTTGGAACGTTAAAACTTGTTCTAGCATAGCCAATTGTATTGTATTAACATGTAATTAAAAAGCGTCACGTTGGAGACCAGTTTTATTTATAGATCTGTACTTGGTAACCTGTTAACATATCGTTCTTCCATAGATGATGACTATTTACAGAATGCGTCTGCCATACTAGACAAGTTGAAAAACTATTACAGGCAAGGAGGGGAGAGTAGCAACCTTTCCAAGGTGCTTCAGGATTACACACAGGTACTTCATTACATTGAATGTCTAGAGCTGCAATTAATAATTCTTTTCATTAGTTTATAATATTTGACTGTTTTCAATTAATCATTTTGTTGAATAAAACATCAGAAAATAGTACATATGCCCATCTCAATTTCCCCAAACTCAAGATGATCTTCATATCTGCATACTTATTCCTACTAATGTATACAATCATGGCAGGTTGAATGTATTAAACAAGGAAAAGCATCCTCAAATTTGTAAAGGTGTAACCACAAATGCTTGGCATTTTGCTTGATAAGTGACAATCAACCAGAATTGCTGTGGGTTAGGGTTAGTAATCTTGGTAAAAGGGTTAAATCTGCAGAGGACCCTCAGTTTAGCCTTTTTGAGTTCAAAACCAATATAATAATATACAATATGTACTTTGTGGAAATTGATTTCTTTGAGTGGAAATGTAGTCCCAAGCTGCAAAAGAAGTTGCTACCAAGCCTTAAGAGATGCTTAGGTCAAGGAACATTAAAAACAAGTGTGCTGGAGTTTTGGCTAGTGGGAGGTTGTTATGGTTGTTTTGGTGATGTGAAGTGGTCCAAACCCTGACTGAAAAGGCTCAATAAGGTTTTTACTATCAAATTGCCAGCAATCAAGCAACTGGTTGCTACTGAACTCCTCAATACATTGGGAGTTAATTAGATATTAGTAATGCTTTTTTTGTTAGCTTTTTAGAAGGGGTAAATAAAAGTTTTGGAGAAGAAGCTACAGCTGTGGCTTCCACTTCCTGGCAAGTATATTATCAGTTTCATTCCTGGTTTGGTCTACTTGTTATTAATGGGAGAACTCAATAAAGTAGTTAAGTGAGAAAAGGAAGGTAATTGTTTCTGATGATTTTTGTAAATTTGAAAATGTTGCTTAGTTTTCTTGCACCTTGTATTCAGTGTGGGTATATATATTTGTTTTTCATCATTTAGGTGATCCTAGACATCACATTTTATGAAGAGAATAAACTGGTGGACCAGGAGTTCCCTGAGGACTGTTCACCATTTAAAATCCAGCAGCTCCTGCAAGACCTGACCGAGCCAGAAGTTTTGGCAGGGAGGCTAGCACCAGCGCAAGAAGTGTGTATATGTGTTTCTCAACGTGATTTTGTGTGCATGTGCTGTACATGTTTTTTGTGGTTGATTATCAAGATTTTCAGGCTAGATCCACTTCAATGTTCTCTTTGGTTTATAGTTTTGCAAAAAACCCTTTCATTATACATTTACTTCCATGTCATTGTCTAACAATACTATTCATGTCTTTGGGTTTTTAATAGGTGCAGTCTGTTTTGGGCCTAGAGCTGTTGGAATGCCTCTATTGGAGACGTGGAGCTCTGCTGTACATGTACTGCCACACCCTTCATCAACGAAAACAGTGGATTAAGAAAAACAAGGACACATTCCTTAAGGTGCCACATTGTATTAGTGAACAGAGATTTGGGCTTGACTAATTCTGCCAGACATATGTACTTTGTTTTGGTAAAAACAGCTGTTTAGTATTAGGACTGCATAGTGAATTTAAATTCTACTTTAATCCCAATTAGGACTCGTGCAACATCTAGAACGCGGGGTGGGGGTAAATTGTTGACTTATGCGGTTTGTTTGTTTATTAAGATCTCCATTAGCATCTGTCTGTCTGAAATGGTTCGATTTGGCCTAATGCTCATTAGACTCCTATTTGAATCCAGTGTATTCAGGAAGGGGTGCGCTACCTAATGCGGATGCTGCAGGTGAGAAACTCTGTGAAGCTCAACGATGGGGTGGTGCTTCATGACACTGCTACAGCAAGCTTCTTATCTGAAGGTAAATATGCCAGCAGTTAATACTGTTGTCCTGCTTCAGTCCAGTTTAAGACAATTCAAGTGGACCATGTGATCATACTCTTTACCTTATGTTTTGGCCAGGCATCTTCTCAGACACACACCTGTTGACAATGATGTACATCGGGGAAATGTGTTTCTGGGCAGTCAAGTATGAGGACTGCAGCGCTGACACTATGGATCGCAAAGAAGATCGCCTTCAGTTTCGGGACATTGGCACACAGATCCTCAACAAATACGTGCTTGCATGTGAGGGCCCTCTGCAGGGCCAGGGCTGGAACACAGAGAATGCCAAGGAAATCCTTAGTATTTTACAGTGAACCAAGCGGCTCCCGTGTTGAAGATGCCCTCAGGCACAGATCTAAGTTCAGTATTCAAATGTGTGTCAACCCCAAATAAAAATGGAATCCACCAGGTGGGGTGTAATGTTGTGAAAGGTTTAGGGGGAGCATGGGAAGAAAATGTTTGAAGAAAAGATTCTTTGGATCAGTGTCTACAGGCAATCTCATCCCATGCCAAACGGCCCAGGCCACAGCAGGAGAAAGAGGTTAGAAAGGATAAGGTTGGTGGTGTAAAACTGGCAAGGGCTGCAGAAAGTTGAATATTTTTTGCCCTGTCCTGCTGAAAAAGCAGTTATCATCTTGATTCCAGACTGCTGCCTGGGGCACTTATTTTGCCCTGAGAATGTGTTATAATAACATTAGTATGAATATAAAAAGGGTATTAATATAAATTTACCTTTTTTTTTTCTTTCATTTTTTAAGATTAAAGTTTGAAGATAATCCAGCTGGAAATGAGACATTGCACAGTAACATTTTATTTATTGTTTTGTTGCCATTTTGTTATGCTTTTAATATAATATAATTGCATATACATTATATATGTATGTGTGTATACAAATGTACACACTTAAGGCAAAGAAAAGGTGTTAAAAAACTGTTTGACAATGATGTATTAATGACTATTTTAAGTATGTTCAGATTTGTTCATACCAGCTTTGTAATGCGCCACTTGTATCCCCATCTATTGCAAATTCCATTTTCTGCCACTTCAATAATCTTGATAGTATTAACTATTAGAGAACCTGTGTTGTTTGGACGAAAATCATTTTCTGTTTTTTATGTCCTCGTTGACAATAAACACGCGCGTTGTTTTAAGAAAAACACGTTTATTTGGCATTGCAACTTGAGCTTCCTTTACATGTTGAGATTTTTAGTTGCCCATTACTGTGGAACTACAATACCCATAATGCCCTGCTGTCGCCAGCAACAAGGAAGTATGACGGAAGCAAACGTCAAGTACGGGGTTGTCATCTCTAAAGGTCCAAATCCCAGTGTAATGTCTAGGATCAGTCATGGCAGGAAGGATCCAGCAGAAGAACCAGTCTGCGGTGATCCGCAGCCTCAGGCGGTTCAGAGAGAGATTCTTTTCAAACAGTGGCCAAGTTGGAAAAGAGGACTTGGAGCACGTAGACACGGCGGAAGAGCCACTACCGGGATTTCTGTATAACTTACCGGTGAGTCAAATCACTCATGGAAATGTTTTTCATTGGTTCAACTGGGCAAAACTATTGCGGTTAAAACGTTTTTTTAAGTCGTGTGTTCATCTCATAAACCTAGATGGGCAATGTTGGTGAAAGTGAAAACATCTTTATATCTGCCCCCGAGATTCAGATCTAATGCCAAATGTAATGGGCCCATATCATATCTTCCACCAAGTTTCAGTAAACCGGGCCCGTGAGGAATTCTAAGTAATAATTCTGTTGGTGCATACGCATGATACAAGCCTTCCGTGATCGCACTTCAACCCAACCCCTCCTCAACACAGTTGTTACGTAGTCAAGATTAAATAATAATTCATAATTTTAAAATGTGTAGGCTACTGTTTATTTATCCACAGTGGGGAAATTACAATTTACACTCTGCATTGTTAGTAATACAATACACTACACACAGGCCTGAAATACACACACATGCTCAGGACCTATTCATGCACAAATGGAAAGATGTGAGGTGGGGGAGAGGTACGGTGCCTTGCTCAGGAGCACCTGGCAGTGCCAAGTAGGTGAAGTAGCATCTCTCCAACGCCCCACTCCTTAAGGGGCTTGAAGCAGCAACCCTTGGTTTCCAACCCAACTCCCTACAGGCCTGAGCTACTGCCACCCCAAAAAACATGAACTCTTCAGAAAATGTATATGTGCTAGGTAATTATGTCTAAAGAAATTATCTTTATTCGAGTTTCATGCTGAGAAATAACCTACAGAGAGAGTTGTGTCTGATAGTCTTAATTAGCTTCAACTCATTGACAGTGGCGTTCATTATTATAAAAAAAATGTTATGCAATAAAACACTTTAAAATAACCACACCAAACACATATAACCTCCGCCAATGGGGTAATATTGCAACTGGACAAGATATCAAATTATATAAAGGGAAATGAGCGGGTTAAATGTTGATAGTCAAATGGTGAAAAGAAACTCACTGTTTTCAAGCAGTCTACTCAATAACATAACATAACATAACTAAGTCTTGGTAGGCAAGGCAAGGCAAGGCAAGGCAAGGCAAGGCAGCTTTATTTGTATAGCACATTTCAGCAACAGGGCAATTCAAAGTGCTTTACACGAAATCAGTTAAACAGATAAAACACAAGTACAAACAGTTAAAAATCATAAGCATTAAAAACTAATAAAACACATGAATAGACAGTTAAAAACAAAATAGAAACATTAGGACACATAAAACACAAGAATAAAAGTTACAGTGCAGCATAAGAAATTTAAAGAAGTCATTTAAAGAAAGGCAGCATCAAAAAGAAAGGTCTTCAGCCTTGATTTAAAAGAACCGAGAGTAGCAGCGGATCTGCAGGTTTCTGGGAGTTTATTCCAGATATGAGGAGCATAGAAACTGAAAGCTGCTTCACCCTGTTTAGTTCTGACTCTGGGGACAGAAAGTAGACCTGTCCCAGATGACCTGAGAGGTCTGGGGGGGTCATAGTGTAGTAGCAGATCAGAAATGTATTTTGGACCTAAACCGTTAAGGGATTTATAAACTAGCAAGAGTACTTTGAAATCAATTCTTTGAGACACAGGAAGCCAGTGTAAAGATTTCAGAACTGGAGTGATGTGATCCAGTCTCTTGGTCTTAGTGAGGACTCGAGCAGCAGCGTTCTGAATCAGCTGCAGCTGTCTGGTTGATTTTTTTAGGGAGACCTGTAAAGACCCCGTTACAGTAGTCAAGTCTACTGAAGATGAAAGCATGGACCAGTTTTTCCAAGTCCTGTTTACACATAAGTCCTTTAACCCTTGATATATTCTTAAGGTGATAGTAGGCTGACTTTGTTATTGTCTTAATGTGGCTGTTAAAATTCAGGTCTGAGTCTAGGCACGCATTGCCTTGTACACTTGGGTCCATTTGAATATATTGTAGTTGATATGACAAGAAGTAGTGGAGAGAGTTTGGTGCGTTTAGGTCACCTTGGGATTTTCCATTTATAACGACGTTTTTCGACCTTAATATAAAAGTTACTCCCAAACCTTTAGGGATTGATTTGTCTCCCAGCAGTGACAGCAAAAAAATGAAAGCTAGTGTTAACAGAAATCTTTTCTTTAAACAATACAAGCACTCCTAACGAAGTATGCCTGCTGTCTTATATATTTCTTCCAGAGACAGTTTTCCAATGTATCAGTGTGAGAGCAAAAAGATTTTTTCACAGTAATTGAAGAAGTTGCTTTGATTTAAGGTCTCTGCACGCACAGGCCTAGTATAGCTTAGTGAAATATAGAAAGTAAACATCAGAATAATATAAGCAGTAAATGTGGAATATTCTTATGAAATATCATAACTACCCTTGTTTTGAACAGCTCCAACATTAAAATGCAGTTAACTTAAATGTATGTAAATGCATTTGTATTAATACAATAATATAGATTATAACTGACAGACCATTCTGCCTTTATAATGAACACTTTTTACTTTGATACTTTAGGTACATGTTATTAATAATACAATGTACAAAGTAACATTTTTAATGCTGGACTTTTTCTATCTTTTTGTGTATTTTAATTGACAATAGATTTGCTGGTGGCAGTGATTGTCCACCTTTTTTCTCCCTGTCTCCATGTCTTAACTGGTTCTTGATACTCTTCTGTATTGCTTTGTTGACATCATCATCATATCAGATCATGTCCTCCCTGCTTAAGGTGGACGTACAGTTCCTGATCATGACCCTTTTGTCTCCCGCGGATATCTGCTGCCTTGGAGCCACCAGTCGCTACTGGAGGGCCATGGTTAGAGATCCATTACTGTGGAGATACTTCCTGCTCAGGGACATGCCTCACTGGCCCTCCATTGATCATGTGAGCATGCCCCACCTGGAGTTGTTGGATGCCCCACTGATCAATGAAGATGAGAGCCTGGATGATAGAGAAGAGGGGGACAACAAAGTGATGGAATTGAAATTTGACTACATGTCTGAGTGAGTTTAGTTTTCTGTCGTCCTGTATCAAGGTCAGTTGGTAACATTTTGTTAGACAGAAACGTTTTTGACCGCCATTTTTGTTTCGTCAGATACCTTAAAGGCTGTCCATCTTCCAGACAACAATGGCTTCCTTCACGGCCGGCATACGAGGTTGTGACCTCATTTCTTCAGTCTCTGGTGCCCTCATCTGAGCCACGTTATGCCATGTTTGGCCCTGGCATGGAGCAGCTGGATGTCTCTTTAGTCACAAGGCTCATGCATGCCCCAGATGTGCTTCCTGTGTCAGGCACTCCTCACAGACCAATAAATAGTGAGATAACATGGATTTTGAGTGCTAATGATGTTGGATAACCTTCTCCCGGTCCTTTCTCATCAGTTATAACACAGTGACAAATCTAACTGTGGATCAGTTCAAGGAAAGGAGTTGTCACTGGAATCAGATTGCTATAAAACCAAACTACAAATATTACTTTAGTGCATTTCAATTACACATTGACTCAAACATCACATTGTTTATCTTGGTTGTTGTAGGTTCATTTGCCTTCCACTAGGTGGCAGTATTGGCCAACAATTGTTATCTCGATAGTTACTATCAGCTGAGATGCCCCAAGAATGCAACCACTAAACTTTTTTTTGTTAATTCTAGGTATTGGCTCAGGGATCAGTTACATGTTCAACAACCAACACAAATTTAATATCCTGACTCTGTACTCAACCAATCGGTAAGCACTTTGTGTTGTCCTCCCGGGTCAAAAACAGACAACAATTTGACATTTTTGTCCCTTTTTCAGACTTTTTTTTTTTTTAGTTTTCACTAACACCACCTTACTACCACTAGTTTTACAGTACTTTTTGGAATTCATGGTCAATACCCATAGACCTATATAGAATTATAACTAATATTTGAGTTAAAAAAGCAGAAATTATGAATTATATTGACTAATAGTTAAGATCAGAGGAATGTTCAGATGAGTTTTGTCAGGAATTTGTATTTGCAAATAGCGTTATATGGAATCCGATCCATTTTTTTGTAGTATTTTGGTTGAGAAGAAACCCATATTTCAGATAGACATTTTTTTAAAGGCGTCAAATTTGACTTGAGGACAACAGGAGGATTAAAGTTACATGCGAGTTTCAATTATCTTTTTCTGAATATTGTTAAAATCATTTCACTTTGTGTGTGCAGGGCAGAGAGAGAAATAGCCAGAGTGCAGCAGCAGAGCTTCAGTAATAAACTGTTTAGCTTTGAAGGATCAGATGACTCGGGCTGTCCGATCTACAGCCCTGCTCCTCAGGTCCAGCAAGTGTGCCAGGTGGTGGATGGTTTCATCTATGTAGCCAATGCAGAGCCTGGTAGAGGTGGGATGAGAGGACATTTCTATTTGCAGCTTTTTTCCACTCATATCATGCATGTTTCTTGCCCTATAAATCCTCAGCACAGAGCCTTTGCGTTAAAAAAACATGTCTTCAACAGGTGAGGGGGAGTCTGAGGTGGCTCAGATTCGGGCTGTGCTGAGCTCTGCCGAGGGTTCAGCATCCAGGCCTCTGCTGGTGCTCTCCTGTGTCTCCAGAGAAGAACCAGAAGAGGTCAGGAGTCTGCAAACCAGCAGAAACAGGACCAGGTGTCGCACCCCCTGTGTCGACGTAGCAAAAAGACTCGGCCTAGCCCAGCTGGCTAACCCCTGGATGGTAATTGGCGGATATTTGATCAACTGAACCCCTTCCAATGCATTTATATCCACCCAGTTTAAGTTTGAGGAGATTTTCAGCCTGTGTTTGTGTCTCTCTCTCTCATTCAGGTGCAGGATACCGTAGCAGAATCCCTGTCAGGTCTTCTGGATGGCATTTCCTGGTTGCTGAGATGTTCTGGAGTCAAGCTCTATGGCAGCTAGTGTCGAACTTCTGCTGCTGGCGCCAGATGAATGGAAGCCACAGATTGCGTTGCTGCGTCATTCTGACACCAAGACTACGGAATTTCCTAAGTAATGTATACCATATGTGCACTGAACGTCTCATGGTTGGTGCACTGCCTTTGGGAACTGGATCAGCAGCAGAACTAACGGGTTTCTAACTATAACTAATGACCATCGGACACTGCGTGCACTTGTTAGACGTTATTTCCTGCGTGAAGTGTGCTGCGCTGACAAAAAATTTGTGTTATGCCACTTCCTGTGTCCTTTATTTGTACTTGACAACACACACTCACTAGGCGCTACATCAAATTTTAAGGTGGATGCTTTTACTTTGAAAACTGTTAAGGGACACTAGCGAGCCAAAGCCTGAGGCCCATATTAAATATAATTTTTGTAAAACCTCACTTTGACTTTTATAATCTTACTTATCTTATATCATACTTAGTATATATGTAATAAGTATGTGGTACTTTAATATATGAGCCATGACATGTTTACAATCGGGAAAGAATCAGGTGGCCCGCTGTTTGGTTAAAAATGGGTAAGAGATTGGAAATGTTTTGACATGACATTTTTTTATGTTTTTTAAGGCTCATAATGACCTGATTTACCACATTTTTACAGTTAAGCAGATGTGACAACAATCCTCAATCATATCCTGCAAATATATGACTTTTAGAGCTAAACTGTAATACAAGCAATTGAATTAAATATTTGATGTTTATGCAAATAAGAACTGTTGCCTTTTGGTAAATGCTGCATATTTATACGTTTTTATTCAGCATATATACACACACACATATACACAGGGGTTTGAATAAGTTTACACACCCATGCTAAAGTTGATTAAAAGAGGAATAAAAAAAACATCTTTTGGAAATTGATCTTAATGCCTTAATTAAAAAAAATTAGGAAAATCCAACCTTTTAAGGACACCAATTTTCTTTGTGAATGAATAATGTATTGTAAATAAATAAATGTTCTTCCTTAAAATACAGGAGCATAAGTATACACACCCCTATGCTAAATTCCCATAGAGGCAGGCACATTTTTCTTTTTAAAGGCCAGTTATTTCATGGATCAGGATACTATGCATCCTGATGAAGTTCCCCTGGCCTTTGGAATTAAAATAACTCCACATCATATCACATACCCTTCACCATACATAGAGATTGGCATGGTTATATGTTTTATTTCCATTATAACTGGTTTAATTTGCATTGAGAGATGATCTTATGGAAAGTTCCCCATGCCTATCTCTAGGTATGGTGAAGGGTATGTGATTTTAATTCCAAATGCCAAGAAAACTTTATCAGGATGCATATTATCCTTGATCCATGAAATAACTGGCCTTTAAAAGTAAAAATCTGTCTTCCTCTATGGGAATTTAACATAGGGGTGTCTATACTTATGTCCCCTGTATTTTAATGAAGAAGATTTATTTATTTACAATACATTATTCAATCACAAAGAAAATTGGTCTCCTTAAAAGGTTGGATTTTCCAATTTTCTTTCAATTAAGGGATTAATATCAACTTCCAAAAGATGTGTTTTTATTCCTTTTTTATAATCAACTTTAGCATGGGTGTGTAAACTTATTCAAGCCACTGTGTGTATGTATGTATGTATGATATTATATATTATAGATTATATTATATATGTATTATATATATATGTTTGATATATATATATATATATATGTATATATATATAATTACTTTTCAAAATGTGTCTGTAAAAAATGTTTACATATTCAATTTTTCTGCACAATTACTTTGTTCGCTAAAAGGTTTGAGAATTACAGATTTTTCTTGTGGTGGATGAGTCACACTTTCATTCGCTTACATTACTGACCTCAGTAAATGTCTGTTAGATAACTACTAGACCGCTGTCAAGTTATCACAATGACAAAACCGTATGGGAGTCACATTTTTTGTCTTCTCCTTTTTTTTTTACTTTGTTCTTTTCTGCGTCCGTCGGCATATCTCACGCACATATTCACCCGTCTAAATTCTGTGAGCAGTGAAAGATAACTCCTTTTCCTTTTCCTTTCCTTTCCTTTGAGGCCAGCCCTGGCATGACATGAGAAGTTGAGCTTGCATCTGTGTGTTAGACAGCATGGAAGAATATCGTATTTTGGCCACCAGGGAGAGCTACTAGTAGCTGTGTGATTTCTTACCGAAAGCGCTGACTTCCTTAAATGTGACTTTCAAGTGAAAAACCAAGAAGAGGTAAAGATCTGAGAACATAGTTGTAATATAATCACAACTGGAGTACAGATCTCAATGCCATAAAGCTTTTTTTTTTAACGTTCTACTGTAAATAATTCAGATTCAGATCATCTTCACTTGGCTTTTTTTCAAGCAAGCAAGCATGAAAAATCCCCAACATATTCTCTAATATTTAATTGGAGGTTCAAACCCACCTGTAGACACTCTTGGTTAGTTATTCTAAATTCACAGTGATTCATATTTCAGTAATAATCTTTAAGTCTACTTCTGCGTGTGCTGCTTTTCTAAAACTGAAGTCAAGGGCACTTACAGATCACATCTCTCACTAAATGGTTCAAACTGCGTTTTTTTCCGCTGAATATTACCACCCATTTTTCATATTCAGGCCCCGGCAGCAGCGTTCACATGCCCTAATGGCAGCATGATAGATAATGATATTGTGCCTCACTGGTGCTCTTTTGTTCTAGTCCCCTAGGTAACCACAAGTCTTTGGTTAAAGTAGTTCTCCCCCCCCCCCCCCCCCCCCCCCAGCAGCCTTTCCATCAAAAGGGTTATTTTGTCTCAAGAATAATTTTCATAGACCGATTTAGAATAGGACCATCATTGGTGCAATTTAGAGGCATTAACCAAGCTGAATACTGGTGAAGCAGAGATTGATTTTTATTTTTATTTTTTTTTCCTCACTTTTATTTGAATGCAGACTAAAGAAGCTAGAACTAGCAGTGGAGTTACTGTTTGCAGCCAGGATGTGTTGGATCCACTGCTGGAACTTGCTTGGTTAGGATATTTTCAAGGTCTGTTTATTTAGACTGCAGACTGTGGACCATGAGCACACACGCACACACACACACATCCCCATATAATGGAGGCTGGGGTTTGGTGGGGGAGGATCCCAGGCCATGTTTTGGAAGGCTGAATGAGTACCAGACCTCCAGCTGCCTCTTGTCTACCACAATCAAAAGGGGCCTCTGGGATATGATGTCACAAGGAAGAAAACCCCTATGTACTGATCCAAGACAGTTTACACAAGTCTTCAACAGAATGGGGACAGTTGACGCATAGCATGCATGTAAGACGTGTATAGAGACACCAGGATGCAGATTATGAATTGAAAATACGGTGTGTGTATATAAAAGGGAAAATAAGTGGGGACAGGGAATGAAAGGGCTCTTGTGCTTTAGCATAGCTGAAGCTTGGTGTAACGCCAAGCGTTGTGTGTGTGTGTGTGTGTGTGAGAGTAAAGTTTAATGCAGTTCAGTTTATAGTGTTCTTTATAAAGCCTCATGCAAATAATCAGAAGTATTGCACAACCAGTATGTTTCCTTATGTAATATTAAGAATGTTTTGGTAGAGGTAGTTCCTATATATTCCCTGAGGTTTCCCGTGCTATATAAAGCTTACATTTTTCTTTCTGTTGGATATGTTTAGTATTTCATTTTATTTCAGCCATGGCCTTAATTAAGTTGGTTTATAAACAGCTTTTCAGCATTCATATAATAAGTTGAATATTGAATTTGGAGAACCATAATTACCTGGCAGTTTTAATTGCATTATAAGTGATTGTTTAAATGAAATCTAAATATGCTTTCTGTTGAAAACATATCATTGAACACACTATTTCTGTGCATCTACATAAATAATAGGCAGGGTTGTCACATTATAAGCAACACCTGTCCAACATATACTTATGTAATAACTACTACTGTTGCCTTGTTTTTAATGTTACGCTTTTGTAGAACATGTTTTGTAGGTATGTACCTGTGCTTTCTGAGGTTGTAGAATTGTGTATTGATCGAGCATCATTAATGAGTTGTTAGTGCAAACATATAAACGGCTACAATAATATGAGTAAACATACATACATAGAAAGTGAAGTACAAAGTAACTGCTATAAATCTAATGACGAGTCGTTGCTGTGTCAATAGTTGTTTGACTTGAAAGAATTGGCTTTAAAAACTCCTCACAGGGCTAAATACAGTGATCACAGCAACCAACTCTGTCTCGCTGTCTTTCTCGGACTACTTCTGCTTTTTAAATCATCCTCTCCACCTTCCGCCTCCCTCTTCTTTACCTTAGTCTCATGCCACTCTTGTCGCTCTCTCCTCCTTTCATTAGAGTTAAGTCCCTGATTTGTATTCCGCGATAACAGCCGAGATTAAAGTAGGCATTGAAAAATAAAACATTATTTGCATGCTGCATTCGCTGATTAGGCTAAGCGTCCCTCTTAATTGTGTTGTTTTGCACATGGGGTGGCTCTCATGCTGATACTCTGTGGATTTTACTCATCCCATGCAATGTCACCAATCCACTTCAATTTCCTCCCCACTTCACTGTGGCCATCTTACCTACCTCCTGCTGCCGTATATTATATATATATATATATATATATATATATATATATATATATATATATATATAGCAGGTTAGGAACTTGTAATACTGTATTAGTGTTCAGAAGTTTGCTGTGCCGGTCGTGTCTGTGTGTTGTCGTAGGCTGTGTGTGTGTGTGTGGCAAGTTGTGTGTGTGCTGTTGTAGTGTGGTGTGATGCTTGGGTGCTTGGAGGGTGGGTGTGGTGCATTTGTGTTGTGGGATGGCTGTCGTGTACGGCTGTTGGCTTCTATTGGCATGTGTTATGGATGTGTGGTGGGGAATTTGTGTTAGCCTCTCAACCAACAACAGCTGCAGGGAGCTGAGGAAGTTGTGAAGCCACTTAATAGGAATCACAAATGATTCAGGTGACAAGGGATTACACAAAATCTTATTTTAATATAATTTCAACGAGCAAACAAACAGGTCCTCCGGCTATAAAAGATCTATTGCAAAAATAACATAGGAATATGTGGAATTTTCAAAGCACACAACGCCAGTGCAGCTCAGAGAGTCTGAAAACCAAACAATCAATCAATCAAACTTGATTCATGAAACAACCATTAAAAAAATCTTATTTTTTAATATAATTTTCAATTTTGATTTAAATAAAAGGTTCTCTGGAAAAAAAAAAAAAAAAAGTATTTTTTAACAAATCCCAACCACAACAGCAACAATGCAGTGATCTTACCCACAAATATTACATGTAGTCAAGTCAAGTGGAACTTTTATTTGTCCCCAGACCTGATAAAACTTATTCCTTTGTGTCATATATCAAAACCTATTCAAACATAAATGAGCCACATAGCTACACAGTGTGACACGTTATTACGTTGAGGCATTTGACTGTTAGACTCTAGTTGTTGTTTTATTTGTCCGGCATACCCCATCCCCCTGCTCTAAATACTCAAATAAATCCGCCACTGAAAATAGTCCACAACATATACACACTGTTTTGTTTTTACTTTGACTAATTTTAGCTTAAAGCTACATTGCCGAGCTGTTTTTTGGAAATAATTTAGGGGCCATCCACATGGACACTCCTTTTGTTTTGTTTTTTTTTTTGTTTTTTTTTTATAATTGAAACTACATATTACCTGTTCTTTAAAGATTTACATCCTCACTCGGAACCCATGGGCTAAGGGCTGGGAGCCACAGACAGACTGGGGAAGTTGGAAAATATTTAGGGAAAGACAAACACATTGTTTCTGGTCTATTTATATGAAGAAAAAAAAATAGAATATCACCAGCCTTATCCTTTAACATTGGATATGGATGAGTATAGATTACAGCAGACTGACAAGGCTCTGTGTCACTTAAAATGAAAGCACTGAATGTGTCATAAACAGATGTGGTGAAGGTCATTTTCTGACAGTTCTTTGCATGACAGAGATTGTGATGTGAGTATTGAAATAGTCAGTGATCATAAGCCCTAATGGCAACACCTGTGACAGATAACGGATGACATTAAACAGCACTTTGATAGCTGCTGCAACAGCCGACACCAGTGTTCTGTTCACAACACATCCCACAGAATGCTAGGATAACTTGGGGGGATGGGGGGGGGGGGGGCATACAGTGCAGTGGCATCAGTCTGCGGGCCAAGTGCATTGTTCTGTTGTCACATCCAATACAGCAGAAGTCCACATGATTACTCAGAGCAGACCATCACGGGAATGAGTATTTCAAAGGAACTAATTCAATGGACTCCCCCACTCTCTTCCAATCAGAGCTCTCTGTGCCACAGCTGACCAATAGATGGACATGTTCAGAGGTCATTTAATACATACAAATTGTTTGCCAGTGTTGCTTTTTATAAAGTCATAGAGCGCCCCAAGCCTGGTGAAAGGTCAGCTAATTACAGTAATCCAAATATTGCTTGGATTTTCCTTTGTTTAAACATTGACTAAAGTCATTGTACGTATTTAAAGATGGTACAGAATCTAATTAAATATATTTAAGTTATAGCTTTTTCATCTGCTACAAGTTATAATTTACGGTATTTGTGTTGCATGAGAGAAGCCTTGGTCACTGCAGCTGTAGGACTTGTTAATGCCAAACTACAACCAGTGGACCTTGTAGATGAGAAGGAGACAGGGAAATAAACATACAAGGATGGCTGCGCTCAATACAGACAGGCCAAGTCCATTTCTTTCCATGTGCATCACAAATTAGGCCTTTGTCAAAAGTGCATCAATGCGATGGTGGAGAGGAAAATACAGCCCCTCCAAGCCTCATCTGTCTCTCTGTCATTATGTCCTCTCTTTGGTTCTATTTCCAGCTGACCACGTTGATTCCAGTTTATCTTGTTTTCTTTCTACCCTACCATCCACTTACATCATGAACTGGGGTGAATTGGACACTACAGGCGACTTGCTTATTAGTTTAGAAGGTTAACTCCATTTTATTGGCTGACACATCATATAACTTCCTAATGTGTAAGTGTAACTGTAGAGTTACATGTAAAGTGAGGTAAGTTATAGCAGGATGCTGTCATGCGAAATGAAACCCTGGTTCTTAGGCTTTAGTACTTCAATTGATGTTCACTTTTTAATGATTACCATTAGAAGTCAGAAGCTGAAAACACAAGGTCCATGCAGATCCTTCACATGAGCCCAAACAGGCGATAGTTTAACTACTTTCTCCAGTGCTGCCACAGCGTTCAAGTGTGGAGATACTGTAGATGTGGCTATGCGAGATTAGTAGTTTACAGCTGCTTATAGTTCTCAGCATTACCGCTGGAATTAATATTTTGGTCTCTTTATTAGGTGAAGATGCACCCATATAGGCCTAAGATAAAACCACGTATTTGTGTTTTGTTCATCTTTCCACTTTCACTGTAAGATCCTATATGAGCTGATATGTAATCACACTGTTACACTGAAGCGGAATAAAGACCCAATTGCAGAGATGAGGGAGGCAGGCGGGAGCAGGTAAACAAGGATTTATTAAGACAAAAAATGAAAATCCAAACAAACACAGGGTCCACTAAATGAAAAAATAAAGTACAAAAATGCAAAAATAGCAAAAGGTCCAGGGGAAAAAGGAAAGGCAAAAACAGAGAACAGCAGGGAAAAACTCACAGAGAAAGACTGGCCACGGGTACTGGAACAAAAAGAATCTCCAGTGGGACCAAAAACACAAAGGTACACAGACTAGGTCACAAAGAGCCACAAAAGATCCACTGAGGCAAAGGGAGCACACACTAAATACACAGGGTAACGAGATATTGAGAGGCAGGTGACAAGAGGGCTGGGAAACAGGTGGAAAACATCATCACTGGAGCGGGAAAACACAGGAAGTAAAACTAAAGACAAGACAAAGACCAGACTTCAAAATAAAACAGGAAACAGAACATCCAGACACTCAAGGGTAACACAACAGAACATAAACCACCACACAAGATCAGGGAAGAAACACAAACATAACAGAATACAGAAACTGGATAAAAACTGAAACCATAACGCACACGCTCACACATTTTAATTTAATTATGGTATCAATGCCAGTCAGACAGAATAATTACTGCATAATTACTCCAGTGGTAATATAATATACTTTACGGTTATAAAAGCCTGTGCTCTCGCAGAGCTCTGTACCCTGAAGATAGTCACCTTTTATTGGCTAAATGTAACAACGGCCGCTAAAAAGGCTGTGATATTGCGGAATTTTGTGCCCGACTGACAGCCACCCTTTCTTGGCTTGACGTCCTGCAACAGCCTCTAAAAAGGCCGCTGTGGTCCAAAGACCAACGTTACACACATTGCAGAGCGACTTGTAGAGAATATAAACTGTGTCCCAATCCAATCCTACACAGTTGTTTTGTGAAAGTTTAAATAAACGTTTCTATTATGAGGAAGTCAAACTTGTGGTTTCTGTCATATGTCTGTCACGATGGTGGTAAGCAACTGTGGCTTGCCCGCTTGCCTGGTCCTCGGGTAACGTTAGCAGTTAGCGTGTAGTCACATGGCGACACTAGACAGAGGAGGAAAGAGGATGGTGACCTCTCAGTTCCCGACTTCCAACATCGTTTTGAGGCCCCTCCTCACTGGGTTTAACCCAGACGTGTCTGTTTGCTAGCGCACATTAGAAAATGCTATGACAGAGCCTTAGTCACTTCATGACGTTCTATTTGCAACTATCTCTAACAAACAGTGCCAGCTATGCTTTGGCCCCATTATCTCTCATCTCAAGACATACGGTGTCCCCTGGCAGAGGGGACAGACAAAACCTGTGGTATGGTATCAAGGCTTTATTAGTTCTTGGTGATATCTGGCCGCTCTGCCCTTCCTATTGAGAGGATCTGGGCACTTGATTGCCCAGACCTGAGTATTGATCTCGACTGACATGGTGCATGGTCTAACATTCCAGAAGTGTCACGCAATCCAGACCATAAGCAGATTCACTACAGTTTCCTTCATAGGACATATCTCGCCTCTGTGAAAATGCATAACATGAAGGTAATTACCAGTCCTTTATGCACGTTCTGCCCACTACACACAAGGTACATATACCTTGAAGATATGTGCCACAAGGTACATATCTTCACGTAATCTGGGATTGCTCTCCTTTTGGTCAGTTCTGGAACAGTATTGCATCCAAAATACCTGCCTTGATTTGTTATGGAAGGAACAGAAGGACTCAAACTCAACGGCTCAACAGACAAAAGGATTTATTAAATAGGGAAAGGGGAAGTGGGGAGGCAGATGCCAGGGATCGAGATGCAGAGGGCAAGAGACTGGGAAGTCTCGGGGCATGAGGGCGCTTAACCTGTTACTGTCTATGTTTTGATTCTGAATGATCTGTCAGCCCTCCAGCTCTCTAAAACGTGCTATATTTGCTGGACTTACAGCGGCCAAGAAAATGATTGTAACCTGTTGGAAACCACCTCATGGACCCTTTCCTTTTTGGATGTCATATATATGGAGCTCTCCACGGCTCGCATAAATGGAGCCCCAAAAGACTTTGGACACATGGCTCAGTATTGCTGGATCCTTGAAATGCATGCTGTAGACCAGGGGTCCGTTTCAGAAAGCAGGTTTAGGAAAAAACTCTGAGTTTGTTAACCCTGAGATGAGGGAAACTCTGGGTTTTCTGTTTCAGAATAATCAAACCTCAGAGAGAGGGGTAACTCCAAACTGTTTCAGAAAGAGAGGTAACTTAATCTCATTTATTATGGTGCCTGAGCCTGTGAACCTAACCTGGTCGGGAGCAGGTTTTCTTCTCTGTCTCCTTGCTCTGACACAGCGCTCTTTCATTTCCTCATTCGATTATTCAGTCTGTATCAGGCACATTTTAGTGCATTTTGTTGTTAGCATGAATAAAAAACTGTTGGTTTATTACCCACGTTAGGCAGACCATAAAACGTTTTTTCTCCAAACATGGCATTTCCTTTTGATGAAGAAGCTGTATTACTTTGCAGGGAAATCATATTGAGGCGCGACAATAGATGTATTTTAATTTTAAGATAACTACCTTTTTAACGGTATTGTTTTTCTTCCCGTTATGTAGCCTACATAACTTTATCCGTCCTCAAATCACTATTGTCACCCATTGTGGACACTCTACATCCCAGCACATTCTTTGTGTCACATTACGTTAATTGTAACATTGTTGATGCGATGCATATTGGTAAAGCGCTGTCAGAAGCGTGTGACTCCAGGCGCCCAGGTGGCTCAGTTGGTGGAGCGGGTGCCCATGTGTGGGGGGGCTTTTGGGCTCTAAGCTGGCTCTATCTTTGATTGAATGCATCCCCAATATTTACCTGTGTTTTTACGTCGAAAAGAATGAATCTATCTATGTTAATCCAGTTTGTTGGGTTGCTGCCTTAGCTGCAGCCAGCACGTTGTTTTTGCCCGTTTGCGTTTCATGTCTGACAACCCTGGGGGGGGTCAAATTGGGCAGTCGACAAAAACACAGGCCAGTAAGAACTTTAAAAGGAGAAAATACTGGCTTTAGCATCAGTATTTCAACTTAGCATGTTTCCTTAGTATCTGATTACATATTGTGGCACCATGTTGCAGTATGAAGATTAAAGAGGTAAATTAATAGTGTCCCAGTGCACAGAACAGCAACCCAACATTTATGGAGGTTAGGTGATAAAATCAAACGTACTGCACAGAGAAACTAGACCTACTGACTGGTGCAGAGAGGACGGACCGGACAGACATCCATATCTTCTGAAACATGACACCAATAATAACATGTTGAAATTAGGGCTGGGCGATATGGAGAAAATCAAATATCACGATATTTTTGACCAAATACCTTGATATCAATACCCCAACGATATTGTAATGTTGACTATTGGTGCTTTCACAAAACATAAACAATGAGATTTTTGATAAACAATCATTAATAATGTAGATATAATGACTAAGTGGGTAAAGACATATCATAGAACAGTTACAACAGTCTGGTACATTCAGAAAATTACATAATTTTACTGTGATGCAGCCTTTAAAACCAGGAAAAGACACCACTCATGCCATGTTACAATATCCAAAATCTAAGAGGATCTCTGGTCTCATATTACAGTATCGATATAATATCGATATATTGCCCAGCTCTAGTTGAAATACTACAAAACATGTTTTCTTTTTGCACTTTGACCCAGTCAGCAGCAGCCCCAGACATATCGATACTGTTTATGCTGCTGTCATGTTATTTCCGCACAAGTTGTTAATTGTAAAAATGCACGTGCACAGCTCTCGTGCGCATGCTCGTATCTCCCCCCCCTCCCCCCTCAAAAAAAAATAAAAAAATAGCCTACGTCCTGGCGCACATGGTTATCAGAGAATGTCATTAAAACAGGCTGACTGAAGTATTAGTACACAGTATTAGTATTGGTAATGCCATATCCAGTTGTTTTAGGTAAATATAGGGTATGCCTAGTTTGCAGTTTGAACGCAAGCTGATTGGATCTGTGAAAACCTAATTTAATCTTTTATGGTAAACTACTCAAAACACTGTCCCAAGTCAATGGGGGCTATTAATAAGGATAGCTCTCCATCAAGCCCCCGAAAGAGCCCAATGATTTTTTTTTCTTTTTTTCCCAAAAAAAAAAAAAGGGTTTTTGCTAAAACGTTTTGTTTTCCCCAAAAAAAGTGCCAGGTAGCCTTTCCTCTTAAGGGGGTTATTTTGGAAGTCGGGTTCCCTCTGTGGCACAAGGGGCAATCGGTTGTTGGGGGATGGGGCCCTTTCCACCGCCTTTTAAAACCTGAGCTCCGCGATTACGGGAAGAGCGGCAAAAAGACAAAAAAACCCTTACTACAAAGACCCCCCACCCATTACTCCGTCCCAAGCCCGGTAGCCCCTATTTGGGGTGAGGGTAAGCCCTAACGGAGGATCTCTGGGCCAGCAGGGGAATGAAAACGGCTTTTTTCGGCCGTTTGGTGCCCGCGGGCCTCCGATGCCCCAGTTCTGAAATGATCTGCGCTGTCTTTTGCGTTTTTCACTCGAACTTCGAAAAGTAAGGCGTTTTTCTAAGGCGTCAATGTTTTTCGCGCTCCAAACCCCAACAAAGGAACTTCTGGGGAACTTGAAATTGAAAACTTTTTACCTGCCATTAGACACATAGGCCCCCTTACGATATAATGCTGAGTCTGTTGTTGTTTTAAACCCCCTCTTCATATAAAAGTTATATAGACTTGGGTTGGCTAAATTCCGCTGCAAAAAATCAAAAAGGCAGCCGGTTTCGCCTTGACAGAGGGAGCCTATAAAAGAACACTGGTAAATCATCCAAGGGGAAATAAAACTTCTATTGATTTTTTAGAAAATGAACGAAAACGGCTCTTTAAAAAGGGGGGTTGATTTAAAAATGGCCTAATATTTCTGCAAATGCCGTCTTTCAAAGATGGAAATCCTAACCAAAAACCTATTTTACTACGTGATGCTTGGGACAGATGAAAATAAATTTTTTCTGTGAAACAATTTTTTATCTTTTTTTTTCTAATTTAACTATTTTGTCTTTTTAATCCACAAGACAATGTTTAAAGTGGGTTAATTTTTAAAGCCTTAAACTGATTTTAGCATCTCTAACCCATTAGCTGTCCCCAAACCTAAAAAATTCAATTTATTTTTAAAAAAAAAATTTTTTTTTCTTTCTTTTATTTTGAAGGGAAAGGAACAGTTAAAATTTTTAAATTCTTTTACTTTGATTTTAAAAAAAAAATTTACCAAAAATTTTTTCTTTATGCATTCATTCATGAAATGACGCCATTTTTACTATCATTTCTATTTTTTATGCTAAAATTCCATTTTTTTAAAACTTTCAGTTAGCTACCTCTCGTTGTCTGATCTTCTCAGGGTTGGGTGACTGTTTTTCCACAGGGGAACACCTTTCCCTCTAAAGGCACACCCTCTTCTCTCAAAAAAAAAAAAAAACATTTTAATTTTCATCTGTCACATTGTCTGGCTAGTACTTTGAGCAAATCAGTATTTTTTTTTGCACTGTTGAGTCTCACATAGCCTATTGAGTTGTGGTTTTCTTCTTCATCTTCATCTGTTGTGGCTCCAGATCCTTCTTTTAATCTAAATCATATCACATAGCTGTATGAAATACTGCATGTTTATTACCTTCACTATATGGCGGTAGTTTAGAGGCCAAAGTAAAAAAAAAAAAATCAACAACCTCTGACACTAATATTATGCACATTACAAACTCTTTTTTCAATACTGCAATACTTTAATACTGAAACATATTCTTAGTCTTAGGGGCATGCGTGATGACAGCCATCATAGCATCCACCAGGTAGCTGATGTACGAGATGTTTTAATAGATGAGGCGGAGTCTTAAGAGACATTAGTTCCATCAGTTTCTATCTTAGTGTTGGCTACCCTCCCACATACATCATTAAGTACTGCTATTATGTTGTATATCCTTTTACAGCTCAACAGCACTCTGGAAACCATTAGATTTTACACACATCCATGTGCACTCTGTGTGCGTGTGTGTATATTGTGTGTGTGTGTGTGTGTGTGTGTTGTGTGTGTGTGTGTGTGTGTGTGAGAGAGACACAAACAGCAGGATTTAGTACATGCTGCACAGTTATACTTTTTTCCTGCAAAACAACAAGTGGGTTGATAGAGACTTTTCTTTCTTGTTATACATGGGATTGAACTCTACAACTGTGTGAACTGAATGTGTATTTCATTAAAATCAAGAATCCAAATCCCTATTACGTCACGAGTGACTGTCAATTCTAATTAGTTTGAATTTTGAATTCATTCTCTCTGAAATGTCCATTGTGGCAAACAGTGAAAAGTTAGATTTGGCGGGCAACATTTTGTAAGGTTAAAGGTGCATTTATTGTCATTTCTACACAGAGAATGCTTTTAACCCATTCTATAGGCCTACATAGGAGCAGTGGGCACCAACTCCAGGTCTTTTTGCCAGTTGCTTTTTAACTTGACAGCTCTTAGATACAATATCTTAGACAAACTGTTGCATGCCCATGCGTGCACACCCACAGCGTGGAATGCTGCAAAGCAGACATTTTCCACAAAGATCAATTTCAGATCAGTGCACCACACACTTTCTGTTTCTGCTGAACTCAATCTCTTGCTTGCACTCTTGCACCTTTCTTGTTCTCGCTCCGATACACACATTTGATTTTACACGCATGCATGCACACTCACAGACACACACACACACACACACACACACACACACACACACACACAGAGAGTGCAGCCGGGTTTGCAGATGTGTGTTCTGATCTGCTTCCAGTACAGGCTCTCTTCTTGCCAGTGTGCTGACTCCGAGTTTTCCACTCTCTCTTATGAAATAAGAGTAGGAGACATTAGAGCCATCCAGTAGCCAAATCTTAATGCCTGGGAGCACACACAGACTCACATGCACACAGGTTAAAAATGCATCCTGTATCGGCACAAACACCCATATACTCACACTCTCTTGCCACAGGTTGATTCAATTATGTAAATGCATCCAACAGTTAAAGGGCTATTAGAAGCAGCTGGATGAGCTGCGGTTTTCGGGGCCCCGCCTCTTGTCTGTGTGGACTCGTCACCAGTGTCTGGTCTAACATGCAGGCTCATGTTGAAGTCTGTGGTATGTTTACTTTAATTTTGTTTATTTTAAGGAAAGAGCTTAGTGGTGAAGGGGAAAGTCAAGGGCAGAAAAATCTATTTGCATGATTCTTTGGTAATTATTGAGAGACCCAACAGTGGACCTTGTGAAACTTTGCATATGTGTACTCACAAACATGATGATGATGAAGTATTATTATTTCGGTTTACCTTTCTTGATACTGTTAAATGACATTTTATCCTGAAGTTTTTTTTTGTTTTTTTTTGACAGGTAATGGGTTGTCAAAGCTTTAAATCAGCAAATGGTTGGTTGATGTATCCCTCGGTGCAGCGTAGTACTATCGTTATTAATTGATGGGCATACATTTTACGTTTCTCTTCGCGATTGCGTACTTTCATCTTAGACAGCCCAAAGTGCATATTGTATGGGAGCATTTACTAAAGGTCAATGCAATGGCTTTGTTAGAATCCTTTCTGAGTGTTTGGCTCCCTCTGAGGAGCTTTGTCCATGTTGTTTTTACCTACAGTAACACAGTACCGCTCACCTCTGCCAGCACTCTCTGGCTGCCCTACAATTAATTTCCTCTGGACTGAAGCACTTGACTCCACTCAGTCAATCACCACGACTGTCTGATATTACCGGAATGTTGACATAGAAAACATAGAGTAAAGGCTGATGTTATTTATCCTAAACCTATGCCACAGGCCAACACCCCTTGTGCACCTGTTTCATGCGAGTCTCTCTCCCAGATTGAGGTTGACAACTCATCGAGGGTTGCGAGTGTAGAGAGGTTCCATCCCGGCATGGGACCATAATCCAATTTAAGGCCAACCTAATTTTTTTCTGTGTGCATTTATGTTTGTGCATGGACGTATGTTTTGTTTAATCATGTTAATGAATGTATGATGTCAGTGTTTCCATGCCTACTCCCCACCTAAAGGTAAATGTCCACACACTCCAGATGATAATTTCTATTCTTTTCAAGTTTTTCAGGATGTTAAGTCAATAGCCATGGTGGTAAATGACTATGGGTCCTATTTTAAAGATCTAAGCGCAAGGTGTGACGCGCATGGCGCAGGTGCGTTTAGGGCATGCCCAAATCCACTTTTGCTAGTTCGACGGTGGAAAAAAGGGTCCATGCACCGGGCATGTGGTTTAAAAAGGTTGAACTTAGTGTCTTCTTTCATTCATAGGTGAGTTTTGGGTGTAACATTCAATAAACCAATCAGCGTGTCATTTCCCATTCCCTTTAAAAGCCAGGTGCGGTTGTACCATGGTGCATTGCCATTAGGATGGCGGATAATATTTTTATATGTAATCTTTTGCACGTTTGTGTGCTCCTGCGCTTCCCTGTGTGTGTAACAAGCATAGTGTGCACACTGTGCATGAGCCTAGGTGCATTTTACTAATGTTCTGTTAAAAAAAAACACTGAAATGCTGCGCTTTTGACTTAAGACCAGGTTTTTGTTGGTCAATGGCGCGATCACTTCCCGCTGCCTCAAGATAGCAATATGCCAATAATTAATGTGAACACACCTTACTGTAAGACCAGCACGCCCATGGTCACAAAGATGGACGCAAGTGCATTTGTTATTTAAACAACGTGGGCGCTGGACGGGACATTAACAACTGCGTTGGTCTGAGTCTTAAACTAGCAAAGACACTTGCGTTGGACTTTGCTATTTAAATTTACCTAGCAGCTCAGTTGGAATAAGGAAAGAAAACACTGATTTGCAAATTGGTAAATAGCCATGTTTGTTTTAAAAAAAATTGTACATCAGTGTTTACGTGCTAGCACTCTTTATTTTCATCATTGTTTGCACATTGCTATTCCTGGAAGATGGCAGGACTGAGTATTGCGCGGCCTGTGTGCGTGTGCCACTAAAGAAAATTACAAAACCAATTTGTTATTCATCACAAAAGCCCTAAACATATGATTGCATTTTTAGAGCCATACTTATCATTAGATAATCATAGATAATTATTTCTGAAATACTGGACTGAAGAAACAGCTAGCTGGCTAACCTTAGCTTACAGTTAGCTTGTTGGTTGCCCCTACCTTGCATTACCTTTGGCTAGTAGAAAGCAATCATTAGTTATACACCTTTGCTTTGTACTGCATAATGTATTGTTGACAAAAAATCAACACTGATTTTCACAAGTTACATAGTATTATTACAAGTAATTTGGCAAGCTAACCAACAACACATATCCACTAAGATAGCATTTGGCCAGCGATAACGTTAGCGAGCAGGCAAATTAAGGTTAGCCAGCTAACTGTAATTTAGCTACGTGGCATGGACTTGGTGTTGTTCACTTCCTAATGTCAGCAAATAAAGTAATTTGAAAAAGGCATTCTAGCTAATTTTACTACCCAGGTCTTCCCCGGGAGTCTGGATGAATTAGCAGACGTTATCCATGCAGATAGTATTTTATACATTAGCTAGCTAGCAATTTGCAAGCAAGCTAAAGTTAGCTAACATAAGCCAGCTTAAACCTTATATTTCTCATGCTTTGCATGGTTTTTAGCTTACAGGATTAGGACGAAAACCAAACAAAGGTCCCTCCATTCATTAAATGGCCTACCAATGTTGACCTTATTAGCTTTCCGACGTCACATTCCTGTTTGGCCAGACGGGCCTCACTAGATACATAATCTTGTCACCTGTTCTGGCGCCTACGGAGTGTGTGAGCAACAGGATGCTGACTGCATCGGAAAGCATCAGAGCACACATTTTGATTATTGCTTCTTCATATGTCTGATTGATTTGAAACTTTGCCAGGTGTCCACAATTAGATAATTATTGATAATAAATGTGTTTCTAAATGACTACACCCCTTTCCTTACAAAATTGGTACTTTTACTTCACTTGCCCCAGACATATAGAAAAAAGTCCATTTTGATTTTGTCTTGCATTGCCAGACCATATCCACAGCGCTGCGAAGGAAGGTCTGGCTAGTCCACTCAACATTCTGGGAATAGGAGAAAAACATTGAACCGGTTCGTTGTTTAAAAAAAAAAAAAATCACAATTGTCTTGGGTGGCGCTAGTTGCGGAACGCAGGTACAGTGCCTCTGCAAAATAGCCTTGGGACGGAACTTGTTTTGGTGGAACATGTGCAAGTAGGGAGGTGAGCTCTGGATTTAAAATGGCAGTTGAGTGTGTGATTAGAATTTTACTCAAAAAAGGCAAATTTGATTTGACTGTATGTAAGTATGTTTCCAGAGTTGACCAGAGTTTAGAATGCCAACGCAAAGAAAGCTAAAGGAGAGGGACATACGGGAGAACCTTCGGCGGAACTTGAAGAATCTCATCAATGAAACACTGTCTGATTTTACATCTTGGCCGTCTGACTAGTCTGAGTAGACTGATCTTGACTAAAAGATGAGTAGTGTCCACTGGCAGTGCAGAGTGAATGTGTGATGAAGACAGAATACACACCACAGTCTTTCTGCTTTTTATTTGGAGGAACGTCAAACTAAACTTGGGCTCTGTGTGTGTGTGTGTGTGCTTTTCTTCTGCAGCTATAGAAGGGACTAACACAGAGATGATGTGACCTCCACCCCCTAACCTTTCATTTTCCTTGGCTACACCATCACACCATCTACTCCTAACCTCCCCCTCCCTCTCTTGACAGCTAATTTTTGAGCAAACACAGATGATCAATAGAGATGTGAGGAAACATGGGAGAGGCATGGTGCCAAGTCAAGATGTGTGTTAGTATGTGTGGTGTGTTCATGTTGCATGCAGGTGAATGTGTGTGCATTTTAGGGCAGAGGTAGTGGGAGGAAGGTTGACCACAGATGCCTTAAATGTTTACCAAGGGACCCCAGGAGGCCTGTGCTGAGCCTCCCTCTTCTCTGATTGGCTTAGGTGGCCTTCCTGTGAGTCTAAGAGTCTGTCATTGGCCGAAAGAAGGAGAGGAATGGGGGAAAACACGCTTGAGATGGACATGAAGCACCAGCCTTGCCAGTGCTTTGAGGAACGCTTTCACATGAGACGTGGGGGGGAGACCAATTGCAAGATTAACATGAGGCCATATGTTGGAGTGTACGAGGTTGTTTGGCCCGCTTTTATAGCACTTTGGTTACTTGACTGATTAAAGAAAAGAAAAGACAATGACAAAAATTACCTGATTAAGACAAATAAAGCTGGTTTGAAAGTTCACAGTGACCACAGTGCTCTAGCTTTTGACGAGGGGAGTAAAATGTGATGTTTTTAATGATGATTTTAGAATGACGTATCATCAAAACTATAGGGCGAGGGAAGGTCTGAAAGAAACACTCGGCCAAGACGTGAAATGCAGAAAATTAGCAATAATTGATTGTAAACGGAGCATTTTAGTCAGGCCAGATGAGCCCGCTGCTTCACAGCTCTCTGCCATGAATTTTTGCATTGTTGAACTTGGCCCCTGCCACTTGGAATTCACACGCACACACACGACACACACACACACACACACACACACACACACGCACACTTATTGCTACATTGTGAGTATGCTCACAAGTCCGGTCTTACAAACTACAAGTAACAAAATTGAATTTTGCAAAGATTCTTGTTTGTTTCTTAGTTTTGGCTGTATTTGCATGTTCTAGAGACTTTTTACTCTTAATCTATTTTTGAGTAAATGAATGGCTGGTGTCCTTACTCTTAATAGGTGGCAGAATACAATATGTGCTGTTATACACTCATATGACTGGATATAACACTCATCTGAACTTTGCTCATGCATTTCTGTGCAATCTCTGCAGTCTAAACTTGTTAGTTTTAGAAAATGTGCCCGAGGTTGCCATAATTGTTGCTCAGTTGTATATAAAAAGTAAAAATGTGAAAGAATCTTATCGGCTTGCTATTTGGGATGGCAAACTGTGTTTGATATGCTGTACAGCTCGCTGTAGTTATATGGCTTTAAGATCCACTGTCATCAGACTGTATCAGAACTGAGGAAAATACTGGCAGTGTTGCCCTGAGAAACATAGCCTCCACGTTTGGGGTTGCGGGCTGCTCAGCAAAGTTGTGGAGACACAGCTGTAAATAGCCAAGGGTGCGGACAGAAAGTTTGGCCTATATTTAGATGTTGGACTTGACTGGTAGAACTTGTCTACCAACACCAACTTACTGGCCAGGACGAGTTTCTCACTGTTTTGCTATATACTGTTAAAATACCATAAACTATATATAATGCTATATACTGGTTATCATTTTAGTTGTGGCCTGAATGAGAGGGGCAGTCATCACATTTCTGTGTTAAAGGTTTTGTTGGGAAATTCAAGTCTAGTTTTTAGAGGGGGAGTCAAGCGCAGTAGAAATGTTAGTGTTAGTGTGGTTCAATTTTTTTTGCCAAGAAGTCTTTTTAGATTCCACAAGCTGCGATGATTGGAAAAAGACCAAAAGTCACACCAAATACTGCCTGTTAACATGGTATTGATGGGATGGGATTTAAATAGCCTAAAGCTTTTTTTTTTTTAAATCTTTTTCTTACTTTTCTCATTCATTATTGTATCTTTGTTAGTGGTGTGTTGCTGTTTTAAATCAGTGGTTTTATCTGTTGTGAAGCACTTTGGTTCACCTATCGGTCGATGTAAGGTGCTATGTAAATAAAATACATTTACATTTAAAGCTGCTATAATCAACGTTCTTGTATTAACATTGGATCAAAGGACTATGTAATGTGAAAAGTGTCCAGTGATGAATTCACTGGGAGTTTTATGTAAATAAAGGCAAGACAGTGTATTTTAACCTTTTACTAAATCTCAGGGTGAGTGTACAAAGAAATGTATTGTACAGGTAGTTCATATTCAATGTTTCAAAATGGCTTCCTTTAGGGGAAACTGTAGCTCATTGTTTCGCAATCAGACAAGTTAGCCCCTTGGAGCTAATGCGTGCCTAACTATGCTTATGGCACATCGGAAATGTGCAACAAAGGTTTTTTTCCCCACACTAGATATGAAACAAAAGCCAGAGGCTATATTGTATTGAGTTTCTGGGAGTTGTACATTTCCAACTTTTAAGCATAGGCAGAAGATAACAGTATCTCAGCGCCTTGCTTCCTCCCCTGATATTTCATTAACTATTAGTTGGCGTTGAAGGAGTTACATAAGTGTGACTTGTTGCTTATATTTCAAGCTATTCTTCCCGCATTTCTAAACCTACAGTAGACGTACAGCATGTCTGAATGAAATAATGGCTAATAATACATATCTAGACAAATCGATGAACAACACAGAAAAAATTCATCACACATTTAATTTACAAATGCTGCAGCAGCAACCTGGCATGATAACTAATTATGCAGTGTCCCGTGTTAGGTTTCACACACACCAGCTGAAAATAAATGGCATCCCCAATTTGTGCTTACAGGGAAGAGAGAAAGAAAGGGAGAAAAAGAGCGAGCGAGACAGAGAGTAGTGAGGGAAGGAGGTTTTTTTTCACATGGGCATGTCATCATGGAGTTCCACTGATAATTATAATCAGTGTCTCTGTCCCTCTCTCATTCACTCCTCTGTCTCTCCCCAGCATCATGGCTGTCTTGTCCTCCTCCTCCAATCTCCTGCTCCTTCTCCTAATTTCTTTCCTGGATTGGCTGTCGACTCCAGGATCTGCATTTGTCACGGGCCGGGACCACGTGACGTCATCAGGTAGGTTAATGGTGTTTTTAATGTGTCAAGACTAAGAAGCGGAAACAAAATCTTCAGTTTATTAAGTTCTTTAAGCGCAGCTCCTCAAACAGGAACAAATGGGATTTAGGTTTTGCATTCAGGATGCTGTTGACACTTCTTATCATGTGTTATGTCAGACATCAGTTGCAGAATGCTGTTTGCTCAGATACATGTGGAAAGGTTCACCGTTGAGCAAACGCTGCTCTTTCCTGGTTTGCTTTGTCAAATAGAGCGAGGGTAAATATAAGGTCAGAGCTTTTCTGTCAAAGTCCAGGGACAGGGCGACGCATGATGTTCAGCCAGCTAATTCAGCTGTCACTGAAACACTCGAAATAATTTGGTGAAGGAATGCTGCGGCTGAGAAAACCCAGTCCATACTTAAATTGTGATTTAACCACTTGAACTTCCCAAAGCAAGAGGTGGCTAGAATACTTGTCTTTTGTTGCATACTTTCCAAAATTGATGCCCAGAATCCCAATCACAAAATTGACTGAGAGTAATAGCATTGGGATATTTTGGCATCTTCCTCCAATGGTTGAAGCCACATGCGGCTGGAATTAGGTGAAAGTGTGCAATCCCGCAATCTTAGCCAAATAAATCTTGTTTATTTAAAAAAAAAAAAGTCTACCTATGCTAGAACAGCACATGATTTAGAGAAACTGTCACAGCCAAAATACAACTCCCGAGAATGGATCAATTCTGATGTTGACTTTGTCAAATTGTGTCTGTCTGGCCGGTTGGTTCTGCTGAGTTTGCATTCCTGTTTTCTTTTTTTTTTTACAATGGGATTCCACTTCTGAAAGCTTGATCACATATACCTTTCTATTAAAACCTTTATTATTCATGGACCTGGTTTACATAAACCTATATGTGAATGAACTTTTATTCAAAAAAGTGAATACTGAACATGTGCAAACCCTGACTATTTTCTTTGGCTTTTAACACCAGGTAGAGTGATGATTTTATGTGTATACCTTTACCACATGCCGGCAGTGCATTTTATTGTTTTTATTTTATTATACCTTATTATATTTGTGCTTTTATTGTGTTATCTATTTATTCTGTATTATCATTTTGTGCAGCACTTTGGAAACCTTGTGTTTGTTAAAATCGTGCTATATAAATAAAGTGGATTGGATTGGATATGTGTATATCTTACAAATCCAAAGCGTGGAAAATAAAGATATACTATATGAACGACATTCAGAGCCAGGATTGCCTGCATATGGCTCTCACTTTTGATATTATTATTATTATAATTGATATTCAGAGTCTGGGTCGGGATTGCCCAATATGGTCAGCACACAGCTCTCACCTCTGATATCACAAGCAATCATGGAGGTGGGTGAGAAGAAATGGTGACGGCTAGCAGTGCGATCCACGCTAAGGTCCCTAACAGTGCTAACGATGGCGCAGTGCTGAGTTAACGAGTGTTTATGGGTGTGACCTCACACAACCTTGGGGGACTCCCTTATTATTTTTTATTATGGGCCTGGAACTTGGCTAAGCTTCTTTGAGTTCCAGTTAAAGGAACATACATTTGCAGTTCATGGTACTGCAAACATTTATCAACACAAAAAAAGTCACCCTTGAATATACATTTTCTTTTTGGCATGTTCTTGGGTGCATTGGCACATTGCCATTAAGAAGTGAGCCAGACAGTATTAGACAGAGAAATATCCAAAGAACTGGGGGGATTGTGGCTATGATGTGGGCTCTAATGGAGGCCCTATGTACTGTGTATACCTGTACATGCACTCAGCAGATGTTCATGGTTTATCTGTACCCCCCATTTGCATTGGTACTTCCTCTCTGGATGATGATCCCTGAAGATCCCTTTAAAGAGCATGCGGTTTGTGCATGTTTTTTAGTTATTAATGGTCCAGTTAACAGCGTTGGACAAGGTGTTTACTCTATTTGCAACATTCACAACGTATTTGATGTAGCTGACATTTAATGTAGTTTTTTTTTTTGAGGGTTTGACTTTAGCAATGTGGTGCTAGGATTGTACAAACTGACTGTATATCATTTAAAAGAAGACACTTACTCATCAGTACACATATTTACTAATGAGTTTGATGAGTAGCAGTGTGGAAGCATGAAAGTGGTCTTTTGTTTTGTCAACTTTGAAATTAATCAGCAACCATTTTGATTATCGATTAGTCGGTTTGAGTAATTCTTTAAGAAATAAGTAAAAATTCTTTGATTCCAGCTTGTTAAATCTGAATATTTTTCTAGTTTCTTCTCTCCTCTGTGACAGTAAACTGAATATCTTGGAGTTGTGGACAAAGCAAGACATTTGAGGAAGTCATTTTGGGCTTTGGGAAAAGCTGATCCACATTTTTCACAATTTTCTGACTTTTTTTTTTTTTTTGAAGATTATTTTTGGGGCTTTTTTCCTTTTATTTGACAGCAACAGTGGATAGACAGGAAAGGGGGAGAGGTCGGACTTGAACCCGGGTCGCTGCAGGACTCAGACAACCTGAGGCACATGCTCTTACTGGGTGAGCTAGAGGTCACCCTATTATCTGACATTTTATAAACCAAACAACGAATCTATTAATTGAGAGATTAATCAACTATGAAAAGAATTGTTAGCTGCAGTCTGAGTGATAAAACCTTCTCCAAACCCTTCTTCTTCTCTCTTTTTTAAGGGGCTTTCTCAGTGACAAAATGCTGCTATTATTAATGCTATGTGTTGAATGATGAATGTTGTAGTCTCACACTCAGATTTAAAGAGGATTTTGTGGGATGATCAGGCAATAAAGAAATCAAAACTCCACCAGCTATTAGTCGCTTAAGTCGAGTTTTCGGGGAAAAAATGACTCAGTGGACCGATGTGTCTCTGAAGTTTTAAAACATTGATTCAATTATCACGTGCTGTGTGAACATATTGTTCTTTCTGCTCCTTGCACTTTCTAGTGCTGTTCCAAGCAAACAACATGCAGCTGCCAGTGCTGGTACTAAAGCATCCAACATGTTTTGCTTCACAGATTTTTGTTGTAAATCAGCTCCTCTTCTTTTCCATTAGAGAGCTAGGGAAAGTCGTGTCTGCGTGAACACACTGTAAACATTCCCATTCAGATGAAGCGATCATGGTTTAAGGCCATGTTTGCATTCTGACTAGAAATGGATGACTATAACCATTTTTTTGGAAGTGTATCATACATTATTGCTATGACTTTTAGCCATTGGGTTGGAAAAACCGCATGTGTTGTGTTGTGTTGAGTGAGAATACCACCTCATAATCCCAGACAATGATGATGTGAAAACTACAGTGTATCTATATATCTAGATAACTTTATACATGTGGATAAAATGTGGGCAGCCAGTTATATTGTAGTTAGTGTATATTATGGAAATATTTTGCCAATACACACATATAAAAGGTAGGATTTCAATGCTGGTTACATCTTAAAAGGCCGTGTTACATTAGAGTAAAAGCACTAAAAGATGGGTCTGTCGGCACTGTGCTGTGATATCACAAAGAGTTTTGAGCCCCACGTCTTTGCCCTTGGGCCTTTTGGCTTTGTATTTGTTCCCAAATGTCTTTATATCTGTGGGTTTACATTACCTGTCTAATTAACTCTTAGACACACCGCTGATAGCCAGGTGGTCCACCTCCTTCAATTGTTAAAACGGTCTCCAGCGCCTCTTCCTCAACAACCGTTAAAACATCTGTACACACAAAGCTGCCACTGATAGCATGAGCAAACACACACAGCACACATGTGACTTTCTCAAGCTAACCATTGCGTAAACTCCAATCCTGACACCTGCTTTCTACACATAAAACCGTCTGTCTATATTTGACCTTTTACCACCTTTTCCCTCAGACACATACAAGGTTACAGAAATCATTCTATCTTGTAGGTGAGTAGCTAAAACTTGTAACAACTTCAAATATTGTGTTTTTGGCGTGGTTTAAAGTCATTTTGTTGTACAGTAACACAGCCTTCCTGAAAAGCTGAAGGTTCTACTGTTTCTGCAGCATTTTAATGTGTTGTAGAGCCGGCCACATTACAAGCCAAGAGTAGATGTTTGGAGATGCTCCCTATGTATTTAAAGGCTCACCAAAGTAATTAAAGCTAGTGCACGTCGTTTGTCTCGATCTGTACTTACACACACTCTTTCTCTTTATTCCCCACAACCTTTCCTGAGCGTCTGTCTGTGTCTCGGGACGATCAGCTCCTCAGGACTATGGATTGAACCTGTTGAGCGAGGCTTTGTTCCTGGCCACAGAGGTGGTAACCAGTGGTAAAAGTGCTGAGGTTTGACACGATCTAGAGTTACTTCTGCACCAAGACAAGCAGAGGGTGTGTTTGCTCAGAGCAGCAAAGTTGTGGCCTCATTTAGGATATGGTGTCTGAAGTTACACACAAGAGAATACAGGGGTGAAATGCCACACAATTGAATGATAGCTGCAAAGAAGCAGATCTAAGAGCAATATTCTACATGTAGGAGACATATTCTGAGTTTAACAAAAGCTAGTTTTAAGGCAAAGGTTTATTAGAAGCAGGGCAGACTGAGGAGTACCATATCAAAGGTTGTAGAGAGCCAACGTGAAAATGTGTGATACTGTTATTTATTTAATCTCTTTTTTGATGGATGTAATATTATCAGAAATTAAATATTATAACTTAACTTAAAATCCCAAATTCTAATAGCAAGTGCTGTCACACTTTCTTAAAATATGAAAACTAAACCTTGGGAACAAATTGAACTCTTTCAGAAAGATAGATAGATAGATAGATAGTGTGTGATGGGGGATTACAATGAGTGATAGAAGCGAGTGGAGCAGTGACCCTAGCAGATTGGAATAAGCTAGAAAGAAAAGACGTGGAGAGAAAGATGAGGAGAGAAAATGTGTGCACTTATTATATGCAGGTGTCCATGCTGCAAGCCAGACACCCCCGCTTGTCTATATTTACTCTCACTTGGATGTGAGTTTATGTCATGACATCTCTAAACCCATTCTGAGGGCCATAATGGCAATACAGGGGATTATCATCATTAGTTCAAGCTAATAAATTGCAGGGACAAGAAATAGCTGACTGGGTCACTGCATGGTCAAACACACCAGATTGTTTCTGTTAGACTTCAAAGCTATGAATGCTGATGGGAATTAGGATCAGTAAAAGCAAGGCCCAAATTTTTAAGAGGGAAGGAAAAAGGTCATTGGTCCTGTTTTGCAACTGGGAGGAAAAGCAGAACATGTTCAAGGAATCACACAATGGCACTTTGATATTCTTTGTCTGTTTTTGTTATGAAGGTGTAAGTTCAGTGTGTGTGTGTGTGTGTGTGTGTGTGTGTGTGTGTGTGTGTGTGTGTGTGTGTGTGTGTGTGTGTGTGTGTGTGTGTGTGTGTGTGTGTGTGCGCACTTGTGTGTGTGAGACTGTGTGTGCATGTTGGCAGTTATTTATATCACCTGTTTACATTCTCTTGTTGTATCTTGTTGCAGCCTCTCACCTTTCTCCCCCTATCTTCTTGCCCACTTCTCACCCTTTTCTGGCTCTATTGAATGCCACATGGCCTCCTGACTCAAACATTTAACCTCGCTCTTTTTGAAGGGTTGTACTTTCCTCCAGAAAAAGTCGGTATGAGCGCATTTGTGAAATAAGGGAAGTTCTGGATTTGATCCCTCGCCTCTTTCAATCTTTTTCTTCTCGTCTGCTCATTCATTCACATTCCCCGTGGAAGACAAACAAAGCCGTCTGCTGCGCACAAATTAACACATCTACTGGTGTGTTTTGCAGAAAGTGCATGTGTGCATGGTTCAGGGATATTGTAGGACTCGGCATGTGCAGACTGACAGGCACTTTTAGCCTCAGAACAGTGTCAGTGTGTGCTGCCAATTTTCCATCTGGTTAACAGAAACACACACAGACGGACTGATGGTGCTACAGGAAGCCTTGTGGATCATCTGGCATGGGTGCTGCGATGGCAGGCAGAAGTCGCTGCTAATCGGTAATACCAAATAACTTGACTTAACTGTTCAGCTGTGCCTGTCTATTCTGGAGACATAAAGCAAGTGAATATTGACTGTTAAAAATAGCTTCTCTAAATCAGAATCCAGTTTATTGCCAAGTAGGTTTTCACACATACAAGGAATTTGCTTTGGTGTATTGGTGCATAGACAAGAAGCATAAATATTGTCTGGAAATAAAATTAAGAACTCATCAGTGGGGGTCCCGGGCCTTGTTGATGAGGGCAGCTACATATTTTTTGGGCCTGCGAGAAGGGAATGTATTTCTAATAGTAAAGTTTGTGTCTGGAGTAAGCGGGGTCAGTTACAATCTTTCCTGCCCAGCTAAGGGTCCTGGAGGCGTACAGGTCCTGCAGGGACTGCCCTTGTCCTTGGCTGTGGTAGCAATGTAACATGGTAATGGAGGAGGAGAGGATTTACTCAAAGATGGTGGTGTGGTAGTGCACCATCATTGTCTTTGGCAGGTGACCTTCTTCAGCTGCAGCTGAAAGCACACCAATGGCATAACTGAAGTCCAAAAACAGGATCCTCGTGTAGGTTCCTGAAGATTGTGTTTATGCTGTCAGTTGAGGGTAGAGAAGTTGTGAGTGCACGGACCAGGGACAACAGGTTCTAATGTTCGGCAGCCATGTGTGTATTCTCTTCAAGCATAGGGCAATTCAAATCAATTATGTGCTAATATCAATGAAGAGACACTCAGTGTCCATGTATCTAGTGTTCTAGTCTATGTGTCTGTCTATTTGTGTTTTCTGTGCTATTTTTGAGAGTATAGTAGCAGATAGACAACACTCCCTGAAAACACACTCACAAACAGTACAATGCAGTCCCAAAGTAATACATGACTAAGTTAATTTATTTTGTGCTTTAACCTTAAAACCCAAACCATTTGTGAGCGTTTTTTTGCTTCTGTCACGTTATTGTGTGTCCTGAAGCATGTCTGTTAATGTGTAACAGCTTGGTTGCTAAATATGAATCAGGCCTGTATTTTTTAAGTTGAATTTGTAGCAGTTTAAACTGATTTTGGACATGTCACTAGCATATATAAAGAGAACAGTAACAGACCCAAATCTGAGCCATGAGGGACACCGCACAGAATGATAGCCGGAATAGATAATTAATCAACTCCAGAGACATTTCTTTAGCATAACCAGTATTGAAAACAGTACCTTACAATAAAAACTAGATTTGAATGTCTCATGTCTTTTTAAAATGAATTTGACTTTTTTCTCAGATTTTAATTTCGAAACAGAAATAGTTTATAATGTAAAATGTTGTTCTCAATGACATTTCTGTTTTGCAGCCAAAAATACGATGGTGTTACAACATAATCCACACATACACTCTATCTGACATCCATCTGCCTTTCTCTCTTCCTCCTCCTCCTCCCTACCTCGTGTCTCCTGTCTCCTTTCAGCAACTTTTTTGAAGCGTTATTAACCTCAACACTAGCTTAAATCTGCAAATGAGCTGGAAAATGTGGTAATTCATAGCGTCATAGCCTCATTTCCCCTCTGCTCATGACAGTCAGGCATTTTACAGTTAACTGATAAAGCCTGGTTGCACCTCTCTCACCGCCTTTTTAGTGCTGTTTGCCAGTTGGCACATGGCCCGGCAGAAGAGTGCTTAATTTATGCTTTTTAGTGGATTTTAAACCTTAATGGCCAAAGCTGAAATTGAGGTAGTTAAGTGGTTTCCTAGCTCCTCTGTATGGACTGATGAAGATGGGACTGTTTATCAATCTTGGCTGTGCACACATCCAACAAGGACGGACAAACACATGTGGACAGCCAAGATAAGCGCACACACACATAAAAACGCTAGGGATTTAAAAATACACTCAACTCACGATGTGATACGATATATGATTTTAAGTTCCCAATTAGATTCTCTCAAAATTTTGAGAAGAATGAGCTCCAGACAAATGTCTGAGAAAAGTATTCCTTTATATTTATATAAACTGTGCAAAACAACAGATGTTTCTTCTTATCATGAGTGCAACTAAAATTGTATTTTATATTAAATAAATTTAAAAATAGATTTTTTTTTACAAATCCCACATTAAAAAAAATATAATAAATATATAAATAAATAGAAAACTAAAGTATTCAAATAAATACACTAAGAACACTTAGTGACGTCTAAAGTCAAACAAGTAAAATCAAAAACAGATTATGCAGATTCATTTTTTTTATCTCATCCAGTTGTAATTTTTACACATTTACTGTACAGTTTCTAACCAATTTGCGATGCATCATTACATACCCAACTAGGGCTGGTACCGAATTTGAACATGGTATTGGTATTGGTATTAACAACATTGGTATCCGTATCCGTATTGAACATTGTTGAACGATACCCAGCCATATCCCTAACACCCACAAAATTAGGTTTCTTCTTCAAGCCAAAGGCTTTCAAACTGCTGATCCTTTAATGGCAGCTGGCAGGTACAGGCATTTACAGGGTTTAGCTTCCCATCACTGAACTGGTTATATTAGTATGTGTAGAAATTGGAAGTGAGGCCCTGCAACATAATTATTAAAAGCCTATGCTTGGCAGGGAATCAACATTTAGCTATCAAGACATTGCCCTGTGGTTTGTGAGCTGTTGCAACTAGAACTGTTCTACAGTTTCTTTCACAGCAATGTACGGGTTTAACCCTTATTATATCAGAGTAGAAGAGTAAGAGAGAAAGTATTATAGTCAGCAAATGAGTGAGAAAGAGAGACACTAAGAATAAGCTGAGACTTGATTCTCAGTGTTGCTGCACAACCTTTCACCTCTGACATACTTTGGATTTGACGACCATCCACAGACATGTTCAAAAATGCAAACAACTTTAAAAAAAAATAGCTCTACCTTCTGACCTTTGCCAGCAGAGCCCCAATTTTTTATGGAGAGGTTACCTTTCAAAACGTCTGTGTGCTTCCAGGTCTTCTCCACCCAGAATAGAACAGCAGCTGTTAGCAGCTATTTAAACATGTCTCATCGTGTAAATAATTACACATTAACAACAGTTTGAAGAAGCAAATGATGGAAGGATTGATGATGAAAGGAGGAAAATGAATACAATTTTGCACGACGAATGAAATTAAATAATTACCTGACTGAAATATTGCCTGACTTGGCAGCATATTTTGACCCTTAAACATCTCCAAGGTGTTATATTACTTTTTATGTAACCTGCCCTGCTGTAGTTTGAAGCCCTTCTTTCCACCCAGTGTCGGCAGAAAGCTCTTTGATGGTGGCAGCTGGAATTTGTTGGGTGGGGGAGGGAGGCCGTCAGGTCGAGTTGAAATAGCAAAGCTCTGGGAACAACGACAGTGTGCAGAAGATGAAGGGAGGGTTAAGCGTAAGAGGCACAACGGTGCAGGAATGCATTGAATTATGAGGTTACACTGACATCAAATAGAAAGTTAGCAAAGTAATCAAAGTAATGGTGCATATTCTGTATGAATAAATGATAAGTATTTGCAGGCTGGCCTGCATGGGAATGGGTTCGTTTGTTAGGGTGTTCTGCTGTGGTGTGTGGGGGATTAATTTGAACTATGAATGCATGCTGGCAGGTTGCTGATAGCATAGTATGTGGAGATGACTTTTTGCTTAATGTTAATAAACTTAACGAACTATCCGATGACAGTGCCTTGCTGCATGTGCACAGTAATGCTCAAGACTGTGTTTAATTCCCTGCCTTGTGTTGTGAAGTGAAGCGGGTTATGTTCCGGGTTTGGTGTGTGATTTATGCTGCAGCCGGTGCTGGAGGCGAGCGGGTAGAGCCAAAATCAATGATTCCTTCAGTTGCTTATTTATGGTTGCACCAAACCTTGTGCCTCTCGGCTAGATGAGAAACTGGCCTTCGAGCAGAAAGGGAGGCTGCGGGGGATTTGTGATGAGGAGTGACAGGGTGCAGAGGGAGAAGTGCAAAGGGCCAAGACAGGGTCTCAGGGTGGGGCAGAGGAGGGATGGTATGACTATGAATAAAGGTTATAAAGACGCAGGGACTGACATTTCATGCAATGCAGCTCCGTCTTTCATCAAGTTGTTTTCCTAATCACAGATTTACAGAGAGCAGAAATCAATTTAAAAACAAGATAAGATGCAGACTGCAAGTTAGGCTTATCTCCCGCCAGCTTAAAGGTTGTCCCCACTGCACATTGCATGGCTTTCATCAGGTTTGTGTATTTCTTCTTATGGCAGCTGACTGCTACAGATCTCATAACCTCCATCACTGAAGAATGTAATGCTAATGCAGGGACTACAGATGAAAATTAGCGTCTAGCTAACTCTGGTACTGTTAAGGAGCTAATAAATAAATAAATACATTTAAGGAATGAGGTATGCTGACACATTTGCGTATGTGTGTTGGTAAAATACTTCAAATATCATGTTGTCACAGACACGTCATTTTATTGACAATAAAAACTGTCCTTTTTTTAAGCATGGATGATAAACTGGTGTTATTATATTGCACTGTTATCATTTAGATTAAATTGTATACTGTGAAAAAAGTGACCGCTGATGTGGTTTTAAGGAGGTATTTCAGTATTGTTACATTCCTGACTTTAAAACCCCATGAGGTTTGACAGACGTCAATAAAGGTGATTGATTAGCCAATCTTCTGTTTGCTCTGATCCTTCTTTGGGTTTCTCTCGCTGTCTTTCAGCCCCCGTTGAACCTCACATCACAGAGTGCACATCGAGGAACCAGGAGACTTTCCGATGTTGGTGGAGTCCAGGGAACTTCCACAACCTGTCCTCCCCTGGAACACTCAGATTATTCTACCTTAAGAAAGTGTGGGTGTGACGAACACAGGAGAAGTTGAAGTAGTTGTTTTTTTTTTTACATGGAGCACTTTATGTATCTGCGTAGAGTAACATTTCTTCCTTTGTTTTTTCTTGTCTTTCTTTTGTCTTTGTTTCCTTCATCCAGCATGCCCACCAGTGAATGGAAAGAGTGTCCAGAGTACATTTATTCAAATAGGGAGTGCTTCTTTGATATGAACCACACATCTATTTGGATCCCCTACTGCCTGCAGCTCCGCAGCCAAAACCTCACCTATTTCAATGAGGATGACTGTTTCACTGTGGAGAATATCGGTTAGTAACAAACATTTGTGCATATATCCAGATTTTTGCAATGTGTCCTATGAATTAGAGGAGTTTTACATTGCATTTCCAGTGAACGCAACATCGTGAAACATGTTCTAGCACCAACGGAGATAATCATGTACAGTACTGTGGGACTGCAGAAAATGGTGGTTGCTAGTATTATAGATCCCATGCACAGGCAACTTCTATGAAATGGTACTTGCTTCTGCATATCGATTAAACCAGCAAATGTCACGTGCCTGTCAATATCACAGCAAGTGTCAGATACAATGTGTTTACACAGAAAACGTTTTAAGGTCTGGTGGTCTTTATCTAACCAGTACTGTACAAGATGCTGATAGATACTGTATTATCACATGGTATTGTCATATTTTTGCAGACATAGAAATTAGCTCTCCTCATGTGGAAATGATTATTGGCATGTTTTTATAGATAACATTTGGATGTTGTCTTCCACTGAACCCAGAGTAGGGTGTAGAGTAAAGAAGCTGCTGATGGTTGCTCTGTACATTTACACAGTACTGTGTGTCCAGAGCACAGTATATCAACAGCTACCAGTCTGATTTCCAGATTTGCTAAAAATATTCATACTTCCCAGATGATCAATATTAATGTTTTTGGTGGCCACCCCTGACCAATGCCACCATCAGCCTGAACTTGTACCCAAGAAATATCAATTTGTAATGGGCAACTTTCCATTGAATATACTTAGATGATCCTGTTCCTGGGAGGATTAACCTTTTCCATTGTTAACACTGAGGTTTCCTCCTTCCTTCCTCCCTTCCTCCCTTCCTCCCTTCCTTCCTTCCTTCGTTGCACAACCCTCAGGCCCAAATCTGAACCGTTTACACAAAACATCTTAGAATCTAACAGGTTAATTGTCATGCAATTTGAAAAAGCCCTCTTTAGTGACCCTGTTTCACCCTCAAACCAATCTGACATTACATGTTTAGCACTCACAACTGGTAAAGCTAACACAAGCATATTCACAAACGTGTTCATTTAATTGAACACTGTAGAGTATAATGAACCTATTTGATTAAATGTTAGTTTTTGTTTTATCAATTTTAAATCACTGAGAACAGTTAGATTTTATTTCGCAATAGCTCCGCAAGTTCATATACAGCACATCATACTAGCAAATACATATATATAGCAGAGGTGACCTCCACTATATACTCTAGATTTTTTTAAATTGATTGATTTCTCAAAAACGTACAGCCATTTCTTTGATTCATTCAGCCATCCATTAACTTGCCATGTCCATAAACATGATATAAATTATCCTAAATGTTTTCATTCTGCTCAAATTGAACCTTTGCCCTTTTCCTGGCAGTACATCCTGACCCACCAGTGTCTTTAAACTGGACCCTGCTGGAAATAAGTCCCTCTGGGCTAAGTTACGATGTCATGGTCAACTGGGAGCCCCCACCCTCTGCAGACGTAGAGACGGGCTGGATGCGCATTGAGTATGAGATCCAGTACAGAGAGAGAAATTCCACAAACTGGGAAGCAGTAAGTCTACAATTTACTTGCTAATTAATTACCTCTCTTCCTCCTCCACACATTCCTCCACACATTAAAACTTTACAAAAGGCCTCTGTGCACATGCACACGCTGACACAAATGCAAACACTAATGCACCCTCTTTAAAGTAAATTGTAGGTAGGTTGTGCAGGCACAGTGTCTTGTTTCTTCTCCCCCTCCGCCTCCTGAACTCCTTGGGCTAAAATGCAGTGTAGCTTTGTTGGCAAGGCAGTGGAATCAAAAGCAAGGCCCTCTGGGAAAACACGGCCTCTCCGAAGGAAGCGAAGGGAGGGATCTGTAGGTCAGAGGCCACGGGACCTTGCACAGGCTCATATTCATTACAGCTGGGCCAGCCTGTCTGACAAATGCAGCCTTGGAAAAAGTTTTAAAGCCCTCCGTCATAACAGCATGTCCTCTGTATCCAATGTACTGTATGTATCAGAAATGCCTCAACAATTGGACCTCTTATAGACCAGAAAAAAACATAGACGTCTTGATACCCTGATTAGCTTCTGTCAGCTTCAGTTCAGTGTCTGTCAGGATAAACAAAAGCTGAATCCTTTTCTGAGTAATTGAAACACAGCAAAATCACTTTTATTTAGTTTATCTTAAATTCCTTCTGTTTTTTTTTGTCTAATCTCTCTTTCTCTTTCTACATATTTCTATATTTTAGTTGGAGATTCAGCCGCAAACCCAGCAGACGATCTACGGTCTGCACATAGGAGAAGAGTACGAAGTGCACATCCGCTGCAGGATGCAGGCCTTCACTAAGTTTGGCGAGTTCAGCGACTCCATCTTCATTCAAGTGACGGAGATTGCCAGCAAAGGTAAGATCAGCACTCAATCATCCGGTTAAATGCAATAAATGAATACTAAATAATAATAACAATGCTTCGTTCGGGTCAGAGAGACAAGGTGCAAATCCTTGAACCACTAACGATGATGAAGATGATGTTTTGTGTCTTGTAGAGTCTACTTTCCCACTCACACTGGTTGTTCTTTTCGGGATCGTGGGCATCCTCATACTCATCATGCTCATTGTCGTCTCTCAGCAGCACAGGTAGGAACAGACTCTCGCACTCTTTCATGCACGTGCACAAGTAGTGTTCAACATATTCAACCTCTACTCCATTAACGGCAGCCGTAACAATAGAAAAAATGAAAAAAAAGCATACTGAACAAAGGGTGAACAGATGATCTTCATTGCGTCCCCCTTCTTCTCCCTGCGGTTGCAGATTGATGTTGATTCTTCTGCCACCGGTTCCTGCACCCAAAATTAAAGGGATTGATCCAGAGCTGTTAAAGGTACATTTATGTATTATTTTGTACATTTATGTCTGTTGTTATTCTGCCTTGTTTGTGACTTTTCCCATGTGACCATACATAACAGAAGACCCTGACTTATGTGTTGGCATACCTGGATGCTGTTGCACAAAAGTAGAATGAAGAAATCCAGGATAACTGAAAAAGCTCGACTTAGTGTCATCCGCTCGTCGGTTGCACGTTTGCCGAGCCGGGATGAGAATGTGAAGCTATCTCGACCCAGGTGTAGATAACTGGGATGAGTGCACGTTCACGGCTTTCTTAAATAGACCACGGTATCGATCACAGATTTACTAATGCAGAAATGGAAAAGACACATTGTTCATGCTGTATACAGAGTGAGCAGCAGCTTCTTGTGGAAGTATAACTTAAAACATATTTGTTAAAAAAAAAAACACGGCCGCTGTAAAGAAACAGCGAGAGAAAGCGAGGCAGATGAATGCGGACCGACTAAATACTAAATAAATACAAATGAATAATAAAACTATACATTTGCTGACCACTTCTCTGAAACCATCATAATCTTACCGTTTAAGGATTCGGCTACTAATCATTTGCACAAATTAACTGTTGTACTCTTTGCCTTAAAAGCAGAAGATAATGTTACTCTGGAAATTCACCATGAAGATCAATCTTTTATAACTCTAGAATATGATGCATAAATCGCTCTTCACTCTGTTTCTCCCTCTCATGGGCTAAAATATAAATTCCCTAAGTCATATTAACTTCCACTGCTTTTTATTGCAAAGTGTACAATTGTGCGTTTTTGCAAATGACAAGTGACTCATTGAAAGGTTTCAGTTAAGAGCAGTAGTTAATAAATGCATATTTTTAGATATATCACTCTGTCGCTCTTCTATTATCTGCCACGCTTTGTCTCACCTGTTTTTTTCCCACAGAGGAAGAGTTCTTTTCTTTACATATTATTTGCTTTGCTCTCTCGTATATATGGACGTAGAAAAGAAAGACACTGAAGAAATTGGACTCTAAAATCTAGAAACTATAAAGATAATTAAGTGATAAATTGAATGCACACTGTAAACATGAATGTAACATAGTATATTCATCTGTTATTCTTCCCCACAGCAAAATATAATGTCAAAAACCATTGAGGTGTCCTCTCTCCATTGTTACATGAATGTGCAGTAAAATGTATAAAATAAAATGTATTATTATTATTAGTATTATTACAGTAGGCTACACTAGATAGTTACTGGTCCAGTAAACTAAGCCTATAATTTGGGAGGATTGTACAATTAGGATATGTTCTTATAGATGTCCAATCCTCCTAAATTATAGTCGTTAAGGAATACAAAAAAAAATGAATCAACTAAAATAATTTAAGGTGTCTACTATAGAAACACACATTAATATTACAGCACTTTATATATTGCCCTTAGTAACTGACTTCAGTTAAAACACATTTGCAACTTTATCAGCTATTTCCAATTATCTCCACATCTGCAGGAATATATTCATCAAACTTCTAACAACAAAATGAACAGCAGCAATATAACAATAACAACGACAGTAACATGGATAATTGTTAAAATAACAGTCACAATGTTAAAATATTAAGAGTATTTAACTGAACAGCAACAAGCATCTGTTGTATTTTAATGCAGGCTGATAATAATAATAATAATAAAAATAAGGTAAACCCGCTGCTGAGTGAACAGAAAAGGCTCCAGGATTAATAAATCGGGACCGGGCTAGCTGTAGAGAATAAATCTCCATGGTAACTTAGGTGCCTCTGCTTTTGTGCACCCAAGTCTAGGCTAAATTCATCCGGGATAACTGGACTATCCTGTTGGCTTAATCCCTTATCCTGGTTTTGTGCAGTAGCCGTCCGGTCTTAGCTCATCACAGATGTGTTGTTATCGGTGTCTATGTCAGCCAAGCAAACAATTGCAGTACTAAAGATACTGTGGTTGTGGTAATTCAAAACTTTTCCTCCATTACATCCTCCAGAGAGCACTGACAAGTTTATATTTCAACTGGAAAATATCCCACTTCGGACACTAAATTTTATATATTTACTTTACAAAACAAATATTGGCTTATATATATATATATATATATATATATATATATATATAGATATATATATATTTTATATATATACATATATAGTAATAAATTTTGGAACTCTCATAAATCCAATATCTCAGACTCTAATACACATGTGTTAAACTCAAGGCCCGTGGGCCAAATCCGGCCCCTTGTAGATTATGATCCGGCCCCATATCAATTTAGGTTCACAACACATTTCGGCCCACCTAGTTTTTGTTGCTTTTTCTGATGCTGTTGTCATATTTTTTGACGTTTTTGTTACTTTTTCAAATGTTTTGGGTGCTTTTTTCTATGATGGACTGAGAAACTTTTTCCTGACTTCTTTAGGACTTTACGTCGACCAAACTGTAAGTGAGAAGGCTATGTGACATATGCAATAATACAGTCAAAGATATTTCACTTTTTTGATTAAATAAAAGCATATCAATAAACTAAACATGTCTGGCCCTTGATGTGATTCTTATTTTCCAGTGTGGCCCTTAGTGAAGTTGAGTTTGACACCCGTGCTCTAATACATACAGTATATAATGCATTCTAGTTGCAAAGAATAAAACATTCTACAAATGCAGCAGTGCAAAAGTTTAAACATCAATAATTTACAGCAGCCAACAAATGAGAATTGTGTTTTTATTCAGTAAATTGTTAATTCAATTAATAATTCAGTAAAGTAAACCACTGTTTTATATATATATATATATATATATATATATATATATATTGACATTAAAACAGACACTCTTGGGCTTCCATTTGGCTCAGTTAGCTATGGTACATTAGGCCATGGAATCATCACACCACCCACTGTCTATCTGCAAATTTAGGGCATGTTTATCATCTTTGTGAACAATCAAATAAAAGCAATAATGTCCATAAATAATTTGAAAGCAAACAGGCACTCTTGTTTTTGTGTAAGTAAACAAGGACAGGAGCACCACTAAGGGATAATGTGATATGCCAAGAGTCTTGGTTCAGCATTGTCTGTGGGTGTAATATTTCCAAAATGATGTGGGATGCATTTAACAAGCAGCCTGTTTACTCTTTACAAAACAACCTCAACCCTGGACCTGGAAAAAAAAAAAAGTACTGATAGGGATGAGTACAATAATAATAATGCTGCTATTTCATACTCAGACAAATGGGAAACACAAAGTGTGTTGGGTTTGCAGCTGCCACTTTATGTACACATGTTACAATGCCACAATATGTGCAGAGAATAGAAAAAGTAGGACTTTTATTAGGATTGCCATATACACTTACATGCAAATTTGTGCACATGCAGAAGGGGAAGCTGGACGAGCTGAATTTCATCCTGAGTGGTGGAGGTATGGGTGGCCTACCCACTTATGCGCAGGATTTCTACCAAGCCGAGCCATGGGTGGAGTTCATAGAGGTGGAGGCTGAGGATGCAGATACTGGAGAGAAGAAGGACAACCAGGGCACAGACACCCAGAGGCTGCTATCCCAACGCATCAGCCGCCACATAAACATAGGGTAATCCAACGTCGTAGCGCACAGATTCTCATGTAAATACTGTTTTCATTCTGCCAGATGGCTCCACAAATATGAATGTTATCTCTGTTTTTACCTTTTTTTTTTTGCTCTGCTCCAGTTTTCCTGATGATGACTCAGGCCGGTCCAGCTGTTATAACCCAGATCTGCCGGACCAGGACACCCTAATGCTGATGGCCACCCTGCTGCCAGGCCAACCGGAGGACAGAGAAGCCTCCTTCAATGCTGTAGAAAGAGCCCCAACCCCAGAAAGAGGCGAGAGGCCCCTGGTCCAAACTCAAACTGAAGGGCCCCAGACTTGGGTCAACACAGACTTCTATGCGCAAGTCAGCAATGTGATGCCCTCTGGGGGCGTGGTACTGTCTCCTGGCCAGCAACTCAGAATCCAGGAGAGTACCTTAGCCACAGAGGAGAAAACACAAAAGAGGGAAATAAAGCACAAATGGAGTGAGGACATTGAGGACAATAATCAGAAGGAGCTGCAGTTTCAGCTGCTGGTGGTGGATCCAGAAGGAAGCGGCTACACCACAGAGAGCATCGCCCGGCAAATCAACACACGCCCTAGCTCCCCCGTGCCTGGCGAGGGTTATCAAACCATACACCCTCAGCCGGTGGAGACCAAACCTGGAGCCACAGCAGAGGATAATCAATCGCCTTACATTCTTCCTGACTCTCCCCAACCCCAGTTCTTTGCCCCTGTTGCAGACTACACAGTTGTACAGGAAGTGGACAGTCAACACAGTCTGCTCCTTAACCCGCCCCCCCGCCAGTCTCCCCCTCCCTGCCCGCCACAGCACCAACTCAAGGCTATACCTGCTATGCCTGTAGGGTACATCACCCCAGACCTGCTGGGGAACCTCTCACCCTAAAATGGCAATGCCATCAGGCCTATTAAGGACCATGCAGTCCCTAACAGTCACAAAAGCCCGTTTCTACCTGAAACCAAATAACTTGCACAGTGTGGATTAGAGTGAACAGGCGTTTGTTTTCAGGGGGTGCTGAAAAGGGAGAGTTTGAAAAGCTACCAAGGTGGATTCTTTACTCTTTCACATCTGCTACATCACTTAATTTGATGCAAAGGCAGCCAGAAGGAAACACCACAAACCTGCTCTATTTGTGTACATCCATGCACAATACACACAGATAGTAGGCTGCGACTGTGATTGCATTGAGTTAAAAAGCATTAGCTTACTGCTAAACTATGTTGGATCACATTACACATCTGGCTAATTGTGTTTAGAGCAATGGCATCGTAGAAGTCTTAATGTTAAAGAGAGATGTCAGTGAATGATTGATCGGGAGAAGCACATTCTAGTCGTGTTTTTCACACCACACCAAGAAGAAGCTGTGATTAATACCTCTTGCTGGCTGAGATGTTTTGCCGCTCTATTGTGGCTCATTTTGTATTCTTCTATTTGTTATTACATCGTGTCATCTTATTAGTACTTTAAGGAAAATCCACCCTAAAATGCAGTCGAAAACAAAACTATGCAATTATACCTTGCAATCCTGGCTTTATTTTAAGTAATGGTAAGCTGATGACATGACCATGAATACGTGGCCAAGCGTAGATTATATGATGTCAAGGTATTTTTATCTATCGACAGCCACAATAGTTTAATAGAAGAAATACTTTCAACAACTGAAAAGAACATACGGTACAAATGAGCACACACATAGTACATGCAGTAAGTCACTGGGGAAAAACTATATATAGGCAATCACTAACTGAAGTAAAAGTAGAGGTGACGAATAACAGGGAAATCAAACCATTTTATCTAATTCCTGGAATGCATTGCACATTACAGACTGATAAAACAATTTGCAGCATGGAATCATTTATTCCATTTGATTCTGACGTGCATAGCGACAACATGTTGCTTACAGCCATTCTTATGGTAAGAGGAATCCTTTTATTCAGATTCAAACAGTGCTTTAGTATACTGAGCACCACCAAGTGCCTTGCTCAAGGGCACATTGATATAGTTACACAAAATACACACCTAGCAGTTATTTAATTTTGTCCTGTGACAGCAGCAAAGTCTCACCTGTACAACTAGCACCCAGCCATAATCATGTAAACTAAACCTTAATGAGTAAGCTTTCTACTTAGGAGTTGTATTCTTCTCATGTAGCATCGTTATAGCAGGGACTGGAACAAGTTGAAAGACGGTGAAAGTATTTAAAAGCTGTAATTAGCTAGTAACATTTTATAGTTACTTAAATACACGTTATCAACCTGTGCCTATGATAATGTTATTGGCTTGCCATTTCTGTGCTAAGGATCTGTGCATATATGTATTGTTATGTACATGCAAGTGCTGCTATGTATAGGTGTTGTAAAGCCTCTCTGTTCACAGATCCATGACTAAAAACCTGCACATGCACGAACACAGTAACATGCATGCCTAAATACACACTACATCCAAAACATTTTCCTTTATTGAAATTTAATTTTGCCTTTCTGACGTAGTCATAAATAATGAGATGAAAATTGTGGGAGAAAATGGTGGCAAGGGAGGTCAATAAAGTATAAGGTTCACATTTCGGATCGTGCTCATAAAGCTGACCACAATTTCCAAACCAAAAATGTTGTTCAGGGCTAGTGCTGAAAGACTTTAAATTCCATGTGGCGGTTTGACAGAGCGACAGATACACACAAAGATGTAGTATGCCTTTTGGTCAGGCCTACTAGGTAATATGGGGGTAATTAGGCATGGATTCCTAGTTATTTTGCCCCCATACCTTTCTTAGAATAACCACATTTAGGACAAAACCTTGGGCAGAATCTGTTGCTTAATCATTTATTTAGTCCGATTAGCTTGTGGTGTAAGGTTGCCCTTGGTTCATTGACCGTATATGCTTTTTTATAATGGCCTGTGTGGGTGAGAGGGTAGCAGAGAAAACCTATTGTCAGGTTTTTAGGCTCCTCATATGTTTTCGTATTATGAATATATCATGGAGACTTTTACAATATGCCAATAACAAACACAGCAGCATTATTGTATATAATAAGCTGTCTAAGCCTAGGCTAATAGAGGTTGCGCGATATATGTGTGTGTGTTAATTTCAGTTACAGCGAGTCTATAATTGAGTCTGAAGTATTATTATTGTGTGACATCAAGGCAACCTCCAAAATGAGCACAACACAACAAAACATCCTTCACCGTGCAAAGGACACACATCCTGCCTTTGAACAATGTTGGTGTGGAATCCTCCTTAAGATAAGCAGGCCAAGCAGATAGAATAGATATTTTGTATTAGACAATCCAATAAAGAAGAGAGACAGAGTAAAATGACAATTTTAAAAACTGTGAATATGATGCATATGTGCCATTTTTCTCTTTCTGTCTCTCAGAGCTCAGTGTCCTGTTGTTGCTGCCTAGTGCTGATGATACCAGCAATGCAATGCTGTTGCAGAAATGTCTTAATATATTTGCTAGTGCTGTAAAATTACAAGTATATATATTTTTATGTCAATAATGTTACTAATCACAATATGTTGCTGCTCAGTACATGTATATTTCCTGCATTTAGCCTTGCTGTAGTGGGAAGGGAAAGAAGAGAGAGAGAGAGAGAGTACATCGATCTATGTGTTGTGTGTATTTTTTGGTGATAAAAACCTGCAAATTAGATGATTCTGAAAATGTTTTGCCTGGGAGAAATGGAAAAGGTTTGTTTCGGCTATTTGATCAGTCATCAGAGCAACAATAAAACCGTTTTTGCCCCAAATGTGATATATAGTCACCTAATCATGCTCATCCAACGTTCTGTGTTCCAACCCATCCAAAGATCCCCACAAGGCTTTCTGTGTACATGAAGGAAGATTAGATAATGGGGTGGGTGTGTGGGGGGGGGGGAGGGTTCTTTTTCAGTTGTACCTTGGTAATTGTGAATGGGAATTCGCAATGCAATTACGATATCAAGGAAAAGTTGGGGAAACAAATAACGTTAAATCACTGAAAGTTTTTTTTTTTTTTTTCCAAAGGTTACAGCGAGGAAGATGAATCTGAGGTGCTTTTTTCTTTTTCTTTTTTTGTTCGAGCTTACTGTACAGGTGTTTACTGCATTGTGTCTGCAATTTTCTTTTTTGCCAGTACACAATGAGCCCATTCTTAACCTAGTGTAAAACTGTTATTTCAAGCTTATACATGTCAGACACTTCAGAGCAAGCACTTTGTACATATATCTGATGTTAAAAATAGTATTCATTTTTTTTATATATATATTGTATTTTTGGACTAAATATGAACTACTTGTTATTATAAAACAGCATTATAGTTTTTTTTTTATTCCGCACGATAATTAGACAATGAGGAACTTTCAATATTGATAAGCTTAAGTTTTGTCCTGCAGAGTTTATGTTTATGGGACATATTTTACACTACCAGATTGATAGAATAATGTACTGTAATGGAGTATTTGATGTTTGCTATACGATTTATGGATATATAGAGCAAGTAGATATAGTATTTTATAAAGTCATATCAAAATATAGGCAGAGTGAAAGAGTTACACTGTAACTCTACACTCTTACAGTTCTCCCACTATGTGATTTTAGCATTTCATTATTGAAAAAGTGCATTTGAAGGGGCTACAGTGTTTTATTATGATGTCTTTTGGCCTCCAGCTTCTTGGTTTTGCGTCGGCTTTTGTCGCTCAATAAAACCGTGAAGTAATCTTGAGTGCTGGAATTTGTGCTGGTTGAAAGTTTTAAACCAAACAGCATTTAGCCAGACATTTTTTTTCCGGTTGTTAACGATATAGTATAATTGTTGACTTGATTTCCATCCATGTGTTATTTATTTGTCTGCTTAGCGTCCCCAGATCACCCCACCACCTCATCAGACCACAGTGCATAGGGCAGCGTGAGTTATGTGTGCACTGTTATTCTCTGACGTGTTATCCAGGCTCGTAAAACTGGAAATATTCTGCTTGTCGGAATTGGTAACAGCTGCGTTGTGCATTGCAATTGTAAAAACCTCAAACCTAAAATGTATCAGTTTGTATTCGCTTCATTAATTGAGATGACTGCGCCAATTTCCAGCCCCCCCCTTGGCCTTGGAGTCACTGTTTTCGTCTGTCGGCTGCTGTTTTACTCAAGGCCAAGAACTGTGTTGATCTTTAATGATTTGATATTGTTCTCTTACCAGTTGAGCCCTTCTGGTTTTGTGTGTGTGATTAATAAGCTTTGAACAAGTTACACAATAAATGTATACAGCATCTTAATCATATTGCATATGTCTTTTTTTGTAATAATAATAATGTATACTTCATTAATCCCGCATTTTACACTCTGTTGTTATTACACACAGGACTGAATTACACACATTTGCTCAGTACCTATACATGGACTAAATGGAGAGATGTCAGAGTGGGGGGGCTGCCCATGGAAAGGCATCCCCGAGCAGTTAGGGGTTTGGTGCCTTGCTCAAGAGCACCTTGACAGTGCCCAGGAGGTTAACTGGCACCTCTCCAGCTACAAGTCCACTACCATACTTTGGTCCATATGGGGACTTGAACCAGAGACTCTCTGGTTCCCAACCCAACTCCCTACAGACTGAGGTACTACCACCCCCAATCAGTTGTCCTTCAAAATAAAAGAAGACATTTTAACTGATTTTAAATAGATAATTCCAAAGAATGTTTGTGTTTCTAAACACTCATTAAATTGGACTCAGTATTTGATTAACCCAATAACATAATGTGTGTGCTGGAAAAAATTAGATTTTACTGGGTTATCGAGATCAAGTTACTGTAATTTAGAACAGTATTCTATCATGGATTCAATTTAAATTGTAACTGGCCAAACTCTGTTCAAAAGACCTCCTTAAAGGAGAATTCCGGTCGATTCCAACACGTAGCTCTGTTGTTTGTAAATGTGGAGTGCTGTCAGTAGAGAGAGAAACTGAACTAATCGGTGCTGCCTACACCGTACTATCCTCCTGCTAGAGTTAGCACCCAACAGGCTTAAACAGGGCAAGTTATAAAAGTGCTTTTAGCCGCTTAACATGTTCAAAATGTCATTAAAAGTGCCTGCCCATGTGCAGTGATTCCTTCAGAGTGAACACAGTGAATCTGACTGCTGGAGATGTGAAAGTTGTGCTAATTCAGCCGTGTTTAGTTCCTGTTTTGAGACGACAGTTAGAGAGGTTAGGGACCGTCAACAAACTACAACACAGAAAAGAGATAAAACAAAAATACGTAGTCTATCAATTTAATGATTAAATAAGGTAGTTTCTCCAAAATTACATCAATCATAACTCATCTCTTGCTAGTTGTACTACAGCACTTACTTTTAAAAATAAGCATATTCCTATTTTTGAAAATATGGTTGTATTGCTTTTCTGTGTTGTAATTTGTAGACGGTCCCTAAGCTCTCCTCCCAGTATCAACACAGGAACTAAACACAGCTGAATTAGCTCAACTTTCATGCATTTCTTGAACATCTCCAGCAGTCAGATTCTGTTTAAGCCTGTTAGGTGCTAACTCTAGCAGGAGGATAACACGGTGTAGGCAGCACCGATTGGTTTCGTTTCTCTCTCTACTGACAGCACTCCACATTTACAAACAACAGAGCTATGTGTTGGAATTTACTGGACTTCTCCTTTAACTCACTGCCAACCGTGCCGTTACTGTAAAAGTACACAATCATCATACTGCGTAGTAAAGGTCAGCTCAGATCACTGACTAACATGCACACAGTGGCGTAGCACAAAATTCTCATTTCTCCATGGGTCTCTACCCACATCCACAGTTATTTTTTCTAACATCTTTTTGGGCCCTCCTCACATGAGGGCCCTGGGTACTCAGTCCCCTTTCCACACCCAGTCCGACACCCCTGCATGCACATAATATTCCAGTGTTTGCCCTAATTCTGAAAAAGACAATATTCCGACTAAGATGTTAACATAGCTAATGGAAGTATTCCACTAATGTTCCAGTTTACAAGTAGCCATGCAAAACAGGATTTTTTCAGAATTTACAGCGTCCCTCTTTCATTCCTTCAACCAATTTCTCAAAAACCTGTTGATGTCCAAGTCTTTGATGATGTTAATAGGTTGTGTTTCTCCCTATATGGTCTGACTCTGCAGCCTTGCAAACTGTTGGCTGGTTGGTCGGTTTACAGCAACCATAGCAACACACAGAGCTGACCATAAGCCATAAACTGCTGTAAAAACCCAGATTGAGACGCATATTCCGAATGCGCTGTATACATGTCCAAAGAATGCCTCCAAAACCCGAACAATACCCTTGCCTTAATCAGAAAATGCTATATTTGGATAAAGGCCTTATTCAGCATATCCAACCAGAACATGCCGTTTACTGTACATTACACATATCAAATTTGGACTGTTGTCAATTTCTGAATATTAGAATAATATTGGTGTGCATGTAAATGGATTGAATGACAGAAAAGGATGTTAATGAAGAAAATGTACAGCCCACTGTAGTCTGAGATTACAAATGCACATTATATGTGTCAAGAGAGGAAAATAGAAATGATGTGGTTGTAGGGTGGAGAATCTGAAATTGTTTGTGAGAAACACAGGTGTACTGTGTGTGTGTGTGTGTGAATGAGTTCACAAGTGTGTGATTGTCCCTCTCTCTCTCTCTCTCTCTCTTGCTGCTGGAGTAAGTGGAGAGGAACGGCCGCAGGAACAGTTGTGCATCGGGGGAAAGCATATCGGACAATTAAGACCGAGGCCGCTCTGTGTGGGGCTGATTGAATCAGAGAGACAGCTACTCACAGATCTTCGTCTCAGGACATTGCAGGTAATTACCCATAAGTCACTGTTCCCCTGTATTGGATCTTCAGCCCAATTACGCCCACACAGGCAGTTCACCTCGGCCTCATTTGTTACCTCCGGTTGCTTGTTGACCTTTTCAGACACACAGTGGGAAAGGCAATTCAAATACATTGTAGCTACTGAGAAAAGGTCTTGAAGACAATTTCACAGGTTTCAAGCTGTAAATTCACATCATAACAGCAAGATTAGCACAAAGTGCCAACAAAATGTACACAAACCAAATGCAGTTTTTTTATTTAAATAGAATAAAAGCTATTTTCTATTGTCACAGTCTATCATTGATATAATCAATGCAAAAAAAGATTCAACAAGTGTATCATTAACAGACTCAGGAAACAGTTTCTACCCACAAGCCATCTCTCTGATGAACAGCTGACTTCTGACCCACGGTGTCAAGTTCAGTTCTGGTCCATAACCCAGTAACACTGTCTCTACAGCACCTGTTTAATGGTTCCACTTATTATTCCACTTATTTAGTACTATTCATCATTCTCATGCTCATATCTCACTTATTATTTGTTATTCACTCATCGTTCTCATTTCCTATTTCACAACTGTTCATAATGTTCATAATGTTCATACTGTTCATATTGTGATTTAATAACATAATACTATCTATCCCAGTATCCTTTGCACTATGCTCCACATTTAAATAATTTTTATTGAACTCTTCATTGCACTCATGCCTCTAGATTGTTTCTGTTTAGAGTATGTATATTTTGTGTATTATATTACTGTGTATATTTTTGTTTTGGTTGTTTTTGTATGTGTAAACGCATTGTGAGCAACGATGCTCCAAAGAAAAAATCCTCGTATGTGTCCTCATACCTGGCAAATAAAGCTGATTCTGATTCTGATTCTGATTAATCTTCAATATGCGTATGCATATATGTCATAAACCAGCTGTTAGATGTGTAAAATTACAACTGACCAAAATAGGTAAAATGTGTAAAATTACAACTGACCAAATACTGGTCTTTCTGTTTTTTGTTTGATTTTTTGTTTCATTGTCCATTTTTAAATTAATTATATTTAAGGGAAAGCATTTCCTGAAATGATGAGAGCTCACTCACATCCCATGTAGTGTCCTCTTCAAGCTGACTTTGCCTTAATAAGAAGGATCTTTGTCGTCTCCAGACTGTCCAAAATTCTGCTGCTAGACTTTTAACCCACACGAGTAAAAGGGCACACATTACTCCAGTTTTAGCTTCACTTCATTGGTTACCAGTGATATTTAGAATGCACTTCAAAATTTTGGTCCTAACTTTTAGAGCCCTACAAGGACAGGCACCCCCATACATCTCTGACCTGATACAGCTGCGTACATCCTCACGTAGTTTGAGATCAACAGGCCAGAGACTATTAGTTGCCCCCCTTACACATTTTAAAACTAGGGGGGACCGTTCATTTCAGGTGGTTGCACCTAGGTTGTGGAACGCTTTGCCTCCTTCCATGCGCTGCTTAGATTGTGTGGAAAACTTTAAAACTCAGTTGAAAACTCTGCTTTTTAAAGAGGCTTTTAACTAGATTGTAGGGTGGTTAGGCTGGTCTTATGTGTACGTGTTATTCTTTTGTTTTTTGTGATGCATTGTATTTATGAGAGTTGTTAATGCTTCCTTTTGTTGTGAAGCCCTTTGTGATCTTCATCTGAGAAAAGTGCTATACAAATAAATTTTACTTACTTACTTACTTACTGACACTGTGGCATGTGCGTTTTCTCATGTAAAAATCAGAATAGTTAGAACCAATGGGATTGAAATTGCATGTGTTGGTAAATGTGTGCATAGAGGAAAACTCTAGAAATAGGGCTATCATGCATGATCCTTGAACATGCAAGAGTAATTCATCAGAATGGAAAAGCCACTTTAGTGGAGGATTTTAGGTGAAGAGGCACTCTGTTAAAAATAGATGGAGCTGTCTAGAACTGGTAAGCCTATATGAGGCCAGCAAGGAGGACAGTAAACTCACCAGCTGTTTTGAGTGTTGTAGTGGTTCACAGTGTAGACCTTCATCGCCATCTACTGACAAATATTAGGCAGAACAGCTTTAATAGCACACTTTTTTCCCCTGGATCTCCAAAATATATGTGACTTAAAACACTTTATTAATGGCATAATGGGCATAAAAGCTTGAGATATGTGTATTGCTGGATTTTAATTTGGATGGCATGCAACAGACTTTTATGACAATCATAAATGTATTAAGTATTGGGGGTGATATAACCCCTTGTTCTTTGTTGTTGTAACATGCATCCAACTTCCCAAGAGTCCCTCTCCCCTGCCCCAGACCCAGCAATTCTTCTTACACAGCAAATGTGTAAGTCACTATGCAGTTAACGTTATGTTCCAACTTTACCAAGAACACACACAAACTCAAAAAGTAACTCAACCATCTTTATTCAACTCTCCGTTTCCATGTTTGACAGCCTTAACACAATACAGTTCTCTGTACAAGCATCCGATTTTCAATGTTATTGTTATCTTTCCACAGAAACCTTCATTAAGTACTGAGTGTATTCCCACCATCCATCATCCATTGCTCCGCTTTCATTTCCCCTCTGCCCTTTTTCTAAACCATAGAGTCATGAATTTTTTTTAAGCAAGCCTTGTATAAATGTGTGTAATTTGCAACCTACAAAGCAAATCCAGAAATTGCAAAGAAAACATACAGGAACATCTAGCATTCAACGTTTGAAATGTGGTAAAATATACTCCTGCCATGTGTTTAAGCTTGCAGACTTAAGGAAAAAAAAAAAAGCCATTCATGGTGGTTACTGCCGTTACATGTAATCAAGAACAATAATCAATAGCTCGCGCTACATACAAACACATCATTGGGATAAACACAATTTGTTTTAAAACGTTTTTTATGACTTATTTTTCCCAGTAGCGGGCCAGTGCTTTCCCTTTTTATTGTACTTTCAATTATGTTACTCCCTGCCTAATTTTTTGCAGTATTTAAAGAATCTATCTTATTTTTTTTCTGTTCCCTCAAATATCCTTGGATACTGAACTTTGAGATGTTTGTTTCTCATGTTCCTAAACTACCTTCTCCCCTCTCTCCTGCCTGACTTCATACAGACGCCACTAGAGTGTAGTTTCTGCGCCTGGTTTCATAAAGGAAGGAGAGAGCAAAATGGAGGAGCTCATTTGTGAACATGACAACTACACTTCTGAGAAAGGATGAGAGCAACCCACTGACAGATAAGCGGAGACAGGAGAAACAAGTCCTATATTCTTTAAGGCTTAGTCAAATTATTTGCATACTTGTTGTCAAATTTGAAAAGTTAAGAAGTTGCTTAATGTGTTTATCTACTTTATTTAATCTTTATCAGTGTGATCCGGGACTCGTGTTCATCTATCTCATGCTGTCAGGGACTGCCCTGCCCTCTCCCAGGGCAATACTTGTTGGTAAAAAGAGCGCTTGGCCCCGATGTTTCTGGTATTAAAATGAGGCTGATATCAGAGCCAGCTTACAGCTGCTCTCATCCTCAGCTCACGCCTTGGGGTCAGGCTCATTGGGCTGGCTGAGGCTGCTGTCAGGCAGCAGGAGGCGAGCGTCACTGTCAGGTCTCCGCAACGTGAGTGGCTGCGTCGACTCTCTGTCCGTGTCACTGTCAGGAGGCGGGCAGCGCCTCGTCACAGTGTCATAGACCGACCAGTTGCTCGCTCCCTGCATCGCCGAACAGCCTGCGTCAGTGTCAGCATCAGCTGGCTTTGGGAGAGGCTTCGTTGTCTGAGCCTGCTCTCCACTGTCAGCTGTACTTTGACTTTCACCTAACTTCATTCACTCAGGGCTTCAAAGGGACCTCACGGACCTCCTGTGACATCTGCACCTGGGCTACATCTAAATTCTGTTGCCCTACACTTTGCTGGCCGACGCCATCATGGCTTCCATGGTGATGACCATGGTTGTGATCATGGCCACGGGGTTGAACGCCATGGTTAACCCCATGGTGATGACCATGGTTGTGATCATGGCCACGGGGTTGAACGCCATGGTTAACCCCATGGTGATGACCATGGTTGTGATCATGGCTCCGGGGTTGAACCCCATGGTGATGACCGTGGTGGTGACCATGCCTGTGACCATGACCGTGACCATGCCCAGTGTCTTCCTTCGCAGCTGGGGTAGCGTCTGCGTCAGGCAGTGCGTCTGCTTTCTCCACGCACCCTTCTGGTGTCTCAGTTCTCTGTGGAAAAATTAGGAAAGGAGAAATGACAACAGAGCCAAAAGAGATGCCAGTGCATCAAAGCTGTGAGGACTTAAGCATGTTTAATTTAATGCATATTCTTGCAGTTATGTGTGTTCTATACCTCATGAGTGCAGTCCCCACATATGCGTTTGCAGTAGGTATCTTTGATCGCACCCTCAACATGGCCTAGTCCAATGATGGAGTATGGAAGAGAAATGTGGTGGGTGAGGCGGCCACACCTGATGGCAAATTAAGACGAAAAAAAACACTTTGAGGATCAGAGAATAAAATATTTTCTTTTGATCTCCTTTGCAAAATATGAATGAACTATCCACTACAGGTAACAAACCTGTCATAAATGAGAAAGTCATCTTTCTGCCCGCTCAGTGTCTGCCAGACATCAGGCTGTTGCTCTTCCTGTTTGTAGAGCGTGATGTTCTCTGACAGTCTCTGTGCCAGCATGGAGTGCAGGCGCCGTGCTTGCTCCCCCTGCTGGTTAACGACCATGTAGACCACATCCTTCAGACCCTGACCCTCCAGCTTCTGGCGCAGGTCATCCATTCTGCTCAGACAAGGGAAATCCGAGTTTAATAATATTGAATACCATTACTGTAACACTTCCTGACTAACAAAGCAGTGTGAATGCCATGCTTTGCCATAGATTGTTGCTGGTGATGCAATGTAAAGTCCTAACAAGGTGTCTAGGTGGACATTGGCTAACACACGATGAGGACATACCTGGAAGCCTGCACCAAGCAGAACAATCAGCTGGCCTGGAAGAGAGCCAGCACCGTCACCTGGCCCATCGCCCCATTCATTGGCTCCACCTCCCCTATCTTCCAGGCTGGAGGCAGCTGACAGCGAGGCCCACCCCCATCACTCTCTGCACCGCCCCCATGGAGCAGGCAGAGAGTGGTGAGCAGGCTAAGGCACGCCCACATCCCTGTGGTGCCTCCTCACCGCTCCAATCTGCTGAGCAAAGAGACACAAGGGAGTGGTGGGGGGGATGGAGAAGTTGTGGAAGGGGTGAGAGAGAAGAAAAGGGGAAGGTAGAACATCAGAGATTGGTCAAACTGAGCAGAAAAAAGGGATAGGATTGTACAAAAGGTCAGAGAAGGGTTATCATTTTTACATTCTTCAAATAGGGACCCTCCCAAATAAAGCTATATAAGGGAGACTAGAGCAACTAGAAGAGTGAGCAAAGCAGTTTATTTAAGATTCCCAAATATGTGCTCATGTTTCTATACAAATGTAAGCTTGTGGATACACAGTAATTACTAAGGAACAGCATGCAGGTGAACAAGATGCATGCTTGAGTGCTAAAAGTTTAAAGTTAAAAATGCCTGTCTGCAATGTAATACCACATGCCAAGGTTATGTACGTGATGCAAATGTAATGACAAGGTTACTTTATATAGAAAATGGTACATTGATATGCAGTATACCCAATGAAAGGTATTGTGCAATACCCTTAGGTCCTATGTCTCAGCATATATCTATTTACTGTAGCTGTTAAAAGAAACACCAATTAGTACATTTTGCTTTCTGGGTATTTGCGGCATTTTAAGTAACTTGACGCAGTTTAAAGGAATTCTTTCACTTACCCTTTGATAAAAAGGTTCTGTTCTCTGTGCTCAGCTCTGCGTTGTTGGAACTCCTTGAACAAAAACAAGTCTCTTCCTCCACTACTCCCCCCTTTTTATACTCTGCCTGTTGTTTTTCTATCTGGAGGTAGGACAAAGTTCAACCCCAGCTGTGGCTGTATGCTGATGCCTACACTTTTTTAAGATAAAAAAAAAGTCACCTTGCATGTAAAACCCTTGTTGACAGGAAACATTTTTAATGAAAGTTTCATAGCAACTGGCAGTTTGACCAAATCCTTCAGCAGAAGAGTGTAAGAAGAAAGACTTGTCTCTTTATCACTGCCTGTTAAAATACTTTGCATGTCAGCCGTGGAGATAGTGCATGCATTTGCTTTGTAAATCAAATGCTATTACATTGTCTTAAGCAGGATTTATTATTGAGGTCTATTGCGAGTCTGCAATAACATGGTAGAACATTGGGCAATTCTGTTTTCCCCTGTCAGCACAGAGTAGGGAAGTGAAAAAGGACACAGGATGGGACTCTGGTCATGTCTCTGCAGAGTCCACAAAAAACACAGCAGGACAATATGAACAAGTGACACGATTTAAGCATTCCTGCTGGCACTTTGATACAAAGTACAAAGTAGGAACATATTAACAGGGTATTGTAAAGTACTGAACATGGGAGATCAAGTGAGTATGTTATGTAAAGTTAAGGTCAGGCCAAAAAAAAGGAGGAACTTGGCTCACCAAGCAGCAGGAGAAAAGGATATGGTGAACATCATATTGCCGATATTTAGGAGGATTGAAGAACCACAGAAGACAGTAGCTCCATCACAAAAAATCTAAAATCCATTAGCTCCTGAAGCTGATTTAGAGCTTAACTCCTTTAACTTGTACCTTGACTTAGGTCACGAAATAATTATTGCATAACACTGCATTAAAGGGACAGTAATCTAGCTATGCGATATCTACAGTTTATTAAAAATGAAACAGACTTTAAGGCTGTAAACAGCCTCAAAATCCAATCAGGCAGGTTAGATTGTCTGTCTGCAGATAAGGGCCATGCAGTTTTAGATAATATTTGCACTTTATAACTCAGTTCAGTTAAAAGTTTAGAACAGCAATTGTGAGATTATGGAAAACAAAAAAATAAGTTAAAATGGTTATGCGGATGACACGCAAATTTTCATAACCTTATCGTCCAATACAAAACAAAGTGCATCGGACAAATTAACGGCTGGATGTGCCAGAATTTTCTGAAAATTAAATGAAGGGAAAAACTGAAGTGGTAATTTTTGGAGCAAAAGAGGAACGATTATAAAGTCTGCGCTCAGCTTCAAACAACAGACAAAGCCAGAGAATCTTGGTGTAGTCATGGACTCAGACCTGAATTTTAACAGCCACATTAAGATAATTATGAAGTCAACCTACTGTCACCTTCAGAATATATCAAGGGTTAAAGGACTCATGTGTCAACAGGATTAGGAAAATCTTGTCCATGCTTTCATCTTCAGTAGACTTGAATACTGTAACGGGGTCTTTATAGGTCTCCCTAAGAAATCGATGTGTTTTATCTGTTTTTATTTTTTAACTGTTTTTTAACTGTTTTTGTGTAAAGCACTTTGAATTGCCCTGTTGCTAAAATGGGCTATACAAATAAAGCTGCCTTGCCTTGACATTGTGGTTTAACAAACAATAAAATACATTACAACACAGTGTGAATAGAAGTAACTATCTGATAGGGGATGGACACAATAAAAGAAAAACTTGCACAATAGACAATCTAAAACAATCCCCCTGCAATAAGTTCTATAATTGCAGCTAGTTGCTATAACCATGTTAGAGAAGTGTTTTGTGGTGATTTATAGGGTGTATTTTGGAGAGTTGTTGGTATCGCAGCATTCCTTTTATAACTCTACAAGATTTCCCACTTTCAGTTATCACAACTAAATATTTAAGTTAGTAGTTAAGACATTTGGAACACACAAAGCTCCTGCTTCTTGTGCTGATTTCTGGAGTTCTGCCAGGAAAACTTGTGGCAAAGTTAGTTCACTTAGTGGCATGCTTTAACACTTTGGAACGCACCTCGCTGATGGAATACACAAGCGAGAGATCAGTGTCCAAAAGCCCAATCTGATCCGCTGCATTGAGATGCAACGAGAATGACCTTTGACCTGCCAGACGGGTTTTCTATAACCCAGTGTTACTCATTTACAGTGTCAAATGCTCTTTATCAGGACTCACTGACCTGCATATAACAATGTGAATCAGTAAGTTGATAATGGCATATATTCATAACGCTAGACTACACTCAAACATTAAAGAAACAGGTTGCACAATATTTTAGAAACCTATGTCAGCAATTGGATGTTGTCTTCTGTTTGGTGCAACTGACAATAATTACAATCAAGCACCATGCTGCAGTATATGCCTCCCACTCAACCTGCTACCTTTACTATAACTCCTTTTCTTAATATATCACATCCTCCACCTACATGGTGCACCCTGCCATACAGCTCATCCATGTTTTCCCTTTCATATTATGTCTGTGCTTGTAATTTGTAACATATCATAACAACATGCGCCATTATGTACAGTTTGTACAGTTCACTCCTATTGTCTATAATTTGGAACACAGTAAACATTCATTCATTTATTGCATCATCATCAAAATGTAAGTGTTTTTCAACTTTTTGTTTGTTTTTCTTTGATACAAACATCTCGGGATTAATACAATTCTGTGTTATCTGATGTCCCCTGATTTTAACCTTATATAAAGTTATGCATGCCGAGACATGTATTGAGTACCAAAAGCAAACTTAGTTGTGATAAGTAGCCTATGTTAAGCTTAAAATTATTCCGTCTTCCTAAGTCAAATTTGAATGCAGCACTTTTTTTGTAATAACTATCTTGTATTTTAATAGTCTGGTTTTGAATGTAGTTGTTCTGCATTCACAAGGCACATTATGGAAATGTTCAGGGTTATTTTGATAGGAAGGATGCATTTTTTTCAATTGCTAAACGACAATGGGCACAACTGGAGCTACATGTTCAAAACTCCAGTTCATGTAAACCGAACTCTAGTGCATTTTTCATGGCTTGAACATAGTTTTTAAAACTCTACACACTTATCTCATGACTTTAACCCCTACCTGCACAACACTGTGAATTTAAAGCACTTTGTTCACACACTGCTGTCAAAACTGTTAACCAACACATTCAATGCAGGATTGATTTCAGTCTGGTACATTTCAAACACTGCTGATTGCAATTTCAAGTAAAAGACTTGTTTGTGAACACGTACTAGATGGTATATAGGGAAAACTCAGAGAGATTTTTTTTTGTGAAATAAAGAAACACCAAATAAGAATGAATCAATTATACACTGTACTGTTCTAGAGAAACACTAAACAGGTAAAAGAGCAGCCCTTATGTTTTCTCGCCCTGCAATATTGCCAGGATTAGGGTGGCACCTAGGTAAATCATGGTTGCAGCTGTCGTTGTGGTCCTGCTAGCCTGCTACACCCTGCTATCCTTTGCTACACCCTGCTACGCCCTGCTATGCGGTGCAGTGTCCTGCTACGCCCTGCTATGTCCTGCTACGCGGTGCAGTATCCTGCTACACCCTTCCATGTCCTGCTACACCCTGCTATGCCCTGCAGTGTCCTGTTATGCCAGGCTATGTCCTGCTACGCCGTGCAGTGTCCTGCTACGCCCTGCAATGTCCTGCTACGCCCTGCTATGTCCTGCTACGTGGTGCAGTATCCTGCTACGCCCTGCTATGTCCTGCTACGCCCTGCTATGCCCTGCAGTGTCCTGTTACGCCAGGCTATGTCCTGCTACGCCGTGCAGTGTCCTGCTACGCCCTGCTATGTCCTGCTACGCGGTGCAGTGTCCTGCTACGCCCTACTATGCCCTGCAGTGTCCTGTTACACCCTGCTATGTCCTGCTACGCCGTGCAGTGTCCTGCTATGCCCTGCTATGCCGTGCAGTGTCCTGCTAAGTCCTGCTACGCCTGCTATGCCGTGCATTTTTCTGCTAAGTCCTGCTACGCCCTTCTATGCCGTGCAGTGTCCTGCTAAGTCCAGCTAATGCCTGCTATTCCTCACAGTGTCCTGCCACACCCTGCTACGTCCAGCTTCGCCCTGCTTTGCCCTGCTTCACCCTGTCATGCCCTGCAGTGCCCTGCTACGCCATGACCATGTCCAGTTAAGATGTCTGAGGTTACATACACAGCTTTAAAAAAAAGAAACGTGAAAAACATGAATTAGTAAAACTGTGGACTTACTGTTTTTCAGAAAGTAATGGAGGCAATGATAATGGATGATATGGATGATGCAGGTGCATGGCAAGCCAGGACATCCAATGTTCTTTTTATTATTACATACCTTAAATTTTAGCAATCGAAAAAAAATAAAACTATAACTCTGAATTTACTTGTATCCGTTTTTGTAGTATTAGTTTGCCTGGGGTTCATAGTAGCTAGTTTTTGTTGTTGTTGTTTTTTTTATTTAAAGATACATTTACATACATTCAGTCATCACAGCTCAAAACATAAATTGTAAAGAAAGAGATTGCAACTTATATAATATGAGACCAGGTAACAGAAGTATTAAGTGAAAAAAAATGGATCCATGAAGTGAACAAAATAACGTAATACAAAATAAATATTTAAATGAAAAATGACGGATTTACAAACCTCGTTAATGATTTTGACAACAGATGTTTTTAATTAAAATAATTAAATAGATTTGATTATATATCAGATACATCAGATAGCTTTATCTAATATTAGTTTTGTTGTTGTTGTTAAGAAGAATATCTAAATTATCGTCACACACGACTGTCACTAAGCAACGCTTCTCGGCGTCCTTGACTTGGCAAAGGTTTCTGGGAATCCGAGGCCCGATGGTTGAACGACCGCCCTTTTTGGAGCAACGAGAGTAGAGCAGCGCTACATTCGTCGAAGGACATATTACTGAAAAACAACTTTCTGAAGCAGCGTAACCAAACTTGAGGTATGTAAACCGATGGTTTGTAACGTCTAATTCGACCCTTAGCGGTTATAATTGGGAAATATATCTGGGAAAAGTGTATTTTAATGCGCGGTTTGATGACGTAATGTTGATTGTCAAACGCGAAATGGCGAGCGTGCTAGGAGGCCCGTTAACGTTGCATGCGACACTCTGGGGTTGTACCATGTTCATTTCCTTCAGGTTCCACTATCAAAAAGATTGCATTAGTATATCTTGTCCTGGTAAGTTCGGCGTTGGTAATATGTCTCGAGTATGTGAAAATACTTTGTTGTTCTGTTGGAGGTAGAATTGTAGCTATGTTTGCTAACGTTAAGCTATCATGGCGCTGAAGTTTTTAACGTTAGCAAAATGATAAACCATGTGTGGGGTCATTGGTTGAATAACATGCACGTCTCCCCGCGTGCCACGCCAGAGCACACTCTTAAACTTCAGCAGAATGCTCTGTGTAACCTCGCATTATCATTTCGGAGTTTCTGGCAAGTGTAACGTTTAATTAGGCCCGGGTATTTATGTGGTTCCCATGGGCCCGCAACTTGACTTCCTCGTCCTGTTGGTTCCGTGCAATGTTGTTGCCCTGTTAAAGCCCTTTTCAGCTTTGAGCCTGAGATAATTTCCTTTTAACTTAATACAATTTAATTACAGTATTCCTATGTTGTTTTGATGCTGGTCTGCCAGCTGTGAGATACAGTTATTTAATGATGTGAACGTGGCAAGTTACTTAATGGTTGCAGATGTGTGTATTCAAAAATAGGTTTGGTTATCTTTTCGCTGTTTTTAGTTGACATCATTCACAATGCCTGAAAAATGTAACCAGGTATCCAGGACAATCCAAGTGACATATATGAGGCATACACCTAGAGCTGAAGTAAACAATGCCTCTTTACTATAATAAACCATTTTTTTTCTAACTGTATCCCACCTTATCATTATATATGTAATCATCATTACAATTTGGCATGCTTAACAAAATCAACAGTGACCAATCATACGCCTTAAGACCTTTGCTAATGTTACCAATGAATTGCTGTTAAAGAAATGGAGGATTATGTACAAAAATGGACAATTAGACAATGAATAATTGTTACTGGCCTATGTTTGTGCTTGTGTGTGTGTGTGTGTGTGTGTGTGTGTGTGTGTGTGTTTCGATTCAGCTGATAGCAGTTACTTTTCTCAAACCAAATTAAGAATTGCATGTCCATCTACCTCCATTCTGTACAGAGAAGGATAAGGTCAACAATGGCGGCTGAGGTGGAGGTGGAGGGGGACGGATGCAATGAGTACCCAGCACATTATAAAGTCATGATGGACAAACTTAATGAACAACGACAGCTGGACCAGTTCACCGACATTACCTTGATTGTGGATGGTAAGTAGGCGTATGTTATACGTCATCTTTATGTCTAAGTAAGAAATATCCAAGCAATGCCTCTTATTGCCATGTTTCTTGTCTCTTGCAGGACATCAATTCAGAGCCCATAAAGCAGTGTTGGCAGCATGCAGTCAGTTTTTCCACAAGTTCTTCCAGGATTTTACCCAAGAGCCGCTGGTGGAGATAGAAGGTATTCTGTGTTGTAATTTAATTTTCGGGAATTAAAAGTAGCCTGACAGCTCTTCAGTTATAGGAAATAAAGCACATCTGTAAACCTCTTAATTGCAAGTTTGTTAAAAAAATGTAACCCAAACGGTCTGTTAAACGCATCTAGTGAAGAGACAATTCCTGGATCAATTTTGAAAATACTGTGATGTTCCAAACCTCTCCAGCTGAGAATTTTTAACTACAAATATGTTTTCCACCATATGTAAAACAGCTTGTACTCACCACTGCTTCTCTCTTCTTACTCTGACAGGAGTGAGTAACGCAGCCTTTAGACAGCTGATGGAGTTCACTTACACGGCAACACTAGTGATAGTGGGAGAAGAGGAAGCCTATGATGTCTGGAAGGCTGCGGAATACCTCCAGATGCAGGAAGCCATCAAGGCGCTCAACAATAAGTGAGTCTTAAGGCCCTGACACACCAAGCCGATGGCCAGGAGCTAGTGGTGACCAAGGCCGACTGTGGCGTCGACCCAGATCGCCTGTGTCTGGGCCAAAATTTAGCAGCGGAACACACCGCACAGACTACAGCCAAGTACCACGTACGTTCTGCTCCTGCGTGAGAGGAAATAATTCCATACCAGCAGGCAGCGGTGATCTAATAGTCATTCAAAAGGGGAAACCCGATAAAACCGATGCTACCCACAAACAAAAGTGTCGAATTAACAGCTGCAAAACCAAACAGAGCCTACAGTCCCTCTGCTTTACTTTCTGCCAGGAAGACAGCCTCGCCTGGAGATGGCTAACCAGACTGTCTGTCATACGTACTCTTGTTAAAGAATTCTCCCTACGTTGGGAGCAGAGGGACCGAGCCCCAATGGCTGGCTTGTTAGCTAACATTCCACCCACACAACATGCCTTCATTTTACACTGGTTACAGAAAATTTGCCAAATAAATTTGTCACTCTGTGGCGATTGCAATGTGCTTACCTTTTGATGTGACAAGAGCGTGTGAATTAAACATTGTCACATTTTAGATTCAAGTTGGAGGCCGGTTGGCAGGCTGGAAAGCTAGCTTGCTACGGGGCTAATTGTTAGCGGGGCAGAGGGTGCAGAGAGAGGGAGGTAGGGATTAACGGTCTGAAAATTAAACATCAGGGTTATAGTGATCAAAATGATCACTGGTTTTGGTATTATTGCAGTATTTTTAAAACTGTTCAATATGTTCAGAAAGCACTGAAAGGCATACACAAGCTGAAATAGTTTCAAACAGTGTTTATTATATTAGAAAAATATTACAGGCAATAGGCTTGTAAAAACAATTTAAAATTGGCTACTGAAACACTGGCCCGCTGTAGCTGGTTTTCCTTAAGAACTTGAACCAGAGATGTCTGACTTTGTGATCCAGGAAGATTTATTTACAACTCCAACATGACGTCAACTACGAAGTAGTATTTGACGTCAAATGTGAAGTTGGATGTGGTTCTGAAATATAAGCAAATAATTCGCATTAAAACCCTCTGACTTACTATAGACACTATTTACCAAAACTAAATGTTTACATTAATTTCTCTGTAATAATTAAAACAAATGTAACATATTGCTCAGTAACACAAACTGAGAATAAGCCACGTCTATTACAGCACGCATATTCATAACGGAGCAAACAGTGTAATACACCTTTAATAGCTACGCACGTGGCTCCAGAGTGCTGCTCTGTTTACTGGGATTGCATGTTGCTATCAAATTCCCGCAACACAACCTGAATATCAACACATGTCTGCACATGTAATATTAAACAATCTGCACATCTACCAGCTGTATGCAATAAGACACACAGCAACAGCAATATTATCAAGGCGATAATATAGCTCTCTCCCTCGCTCTCCAAATAAATGTCATGTTGTAACAAGGGCTAAACTTATCCACATCGTAGCAGAACACTTATTGAAATGTGAATAAATGTAGTAAACGTTTCCACAGATAACGAGGCAGTGAAACTCCTGACAGTTACAGAATAGTTTTAACTTGGGTTCTGAGCTACATAGCTACATAGCTCCAACAAGTCCAAACACAGGAACTAAAAAAGACAGTTGTCCAGCTGCTACGTTCTGTCCCCTTCTCTTGTCTGAGCGCGAGTGCTTGGCAGGAGATCAAAGCGAGGACTCTGGTCCCGGATTTGGCAATCATCTCAGGAGAAGAGCAAGTGTTACTGTCGTAACTATGGGCTTTTTCACAAGGCTGATGAATGTCCTGAGTGCTGTCATCTCCTCTTTCCGACGTGATTCCGACTTCAAGTAAAGAAACACACGTTTGAGGCTACGAAGTGCACCTTTGCTGCGACTTCAGGAGTCTTGGATAAAGCTGGGAAGGATTAAACAGCGTGGTAATCCACAGCGATAATAAGGATATTTAAAATGGAAACGGTAATAGTTACCGTCAACATTGCTACATACATTTCTATATACCAACACAAGTAGCTGTTTATATCTTGTTGTACATTTGCAAACTTATGGGCATAATGTGCAAAAATAGTTATTTCAATCGTCCAAACCTATGTGTTTTGTTAGAAGGAACATTCAAACGCATTTTTGGCGAGTTGTGACAGCGCTTATGTGTATTGGCTGAAAGATGAAAAATGAAAGGAGCTTTGTGTGCGCTCTCGTCCGTTTACTTTCCTCACTACCCTTTTCAGCCCTCTCACTCCGGTTAGCATGCAGCACAGGCTATCTTGTGGCAACGGTGCGGGACACACCGCGCAAACTAGAGCCCGACCTGGACCAATGGCCGTTGGGCGCCTTGCTTTAACTTGTGTCACTATCAGCATTTAAATGATGTCATTTACAAATTTAGTGGCAAAATGTTTTCGAAGCTAGAAAGGAATTTGTCTCAGGACTCCTTCATATAAACACTGGTACGTCTTTCTCCTGTAGGATAAATGAGAACCCCTCGCTGACAGCAAAGAGCAGAGGCAAAAAGAGGAAGATTGCTGAGACATCTAATGTGATTACAGAAACCCTGCCTTCAGTGGATGGAGATCAGGTCAGTACGATCATAATGCTCACACTCATAGAGATAATAGTTTCTTGAGAAGCAGTGGACGTTAAGATTCATTCTACTTATTGTATGAAGTGCACACAGGCGCGGGCTGTGCAATTAATTGAATTTCGATTTCAATTTTGATTTTTGGCTCCCAATGATCATAGTTGAGAAAACGATTATTTTGTCATGTTTTCTTTTGCAAGAACACTCTTATTTTGTCTTGTGTTCTGAATGACACGCGCACATCTGCCCCTCCCGGGCAGCCACAGCAGTGTGTGGTTAGCAAAAAATCTAAACCAACTCTGTTGTTTGGGAAACGTTGACGTTTGCTAACCCTGCGGTCCCTCTGCCTCTGCCCCCCCCGCTGTAGTAGACGTATTCCATCGACATGCTATATTCACTAACTGTTTAAAACTTTTTCCTGCTGGGTTCATAGGCCTACTGCTACCAACATGAAAAAAAACATAATATTGTTCCCTCAGCCTTTAGTTTTATTGTTAAACTGTATGTAAAACGAGTCAACATGAGTCACGGAAGATTATTCTAAGGTACCGTCTATGTGCTGGATTTTTCTTTAAGTAGCTAGTAAATAAGCCCACTGAGGGCAACGTTTTAATGACAGTAGTAAAACAGATTTTATTCTGATCCAAAGACTCTTTCTGTGAGATAAAGGACACTAAAAGATTATACCCTGGACACTATCCATTCTATCCAAAGGTTAATGAGTATCGTGTTGAATAATCGTGATTTCAAAAATTGACCAAAATAATCGTGATTGTTATTTTTTCCAGCCCTAACACAGAGGACTTTGTCCATGCATTAATTGTTGGGACTGAATGTTTTTATTGTTCTCCAGGTGGAGATTGAGGTGATAGGGGAAGAGGCCGTCAAGGTGGAGGAGTCTGGGCTGGAGGAGGTGGTGGATGCAGCAAGGAATGCTCAGGCGGCATCAGATGACTCTGCTTTGGCTCTTCTTGCTGACATAACCAGCAAGTATCAGCAAGGGGAACCCACGCTACAGGTCATTAGAAATGGAGGAATAGAAGAGGTTTATTCACTTGTATTTGTACAAACCTTTCTTTTAAGCCCAATTTTTTTTTTTTGGTTTATTCAGTGGTAACCTGTGTATTCACAGTAAGAGTTATGGATGTAAAAGGATCAACCACCCTTGCCTGTGTTTGTGCGTGGCAGGACGTGGTGTATCAGGAGGAAACGGTGACCGCCTCCAAGGTGCTGGAAAATGTCGAGGTCGTGGAGGTCCAGATTTCCCAAGTGGACAACATGTTCCGCTGCAACAAGTGTGACCGTAGCTTCAAGTTGTACTACCACCTCAAACAGCACTTGAAAACACACCTGGGCATGCTTGAAAAGCCCCACGTGTGCAACCACTGCGGGAAAGCCTACACACGGGAGGGCGCCTTGAAGCAGCACATTACCACGTTTCACTTTGATGCAGAAGAGCTGTCTCGAAACCAGAAACCCCAGAAGAAAGTGCACGTTTGTGAATACTGTAAAAAGCACTTTGACCACTTCGGCCACTTTAAGGAGCACTTGCGGAAGCACACTGGTGAGAAGCTGGTTTTGTGTTTGCAAATTGTTTAATTTAGTACAGTCATAGTAATGTATCATTGACTTCTAGCATTGAAAATACATGTCTGTCTTTATCTGTTCACGTAGGTGAAAAACCTTATGAGTGTCCAGATTGCCATGAGCATTTTGCAAGGAACAGCACACTGAAGTGCCATATGGCAGCCTGTCAGAATGGGGCCGGAGCCAAGAAAGGACGCAAGAAACTCTATGAATGCCAGGTACAGTTTGTCCAGAATCAAGGCCAATCAAGCGCTCCCCCGCCAGATAAGTATCTAAAATGATGTTATCATTTTTTCCCCCCTCCACATTATGTAAATGTATTAATCACTTCATGCAGACATAACTGTCATACAGTTTAGATTGTAGAAGTGTTTCCTCCTAATGTAAGCCATGTGCAATTTGAATATCTGCAATAATGGCTATTGGTAAACTTGGATCCCCTATAGGCAAAATATGCTTGACAGGTGAATAATTAATTTCTGTATTTTAATAGTCTAGTTCGTGTCACAGCTTTCCATTAATATTTTTTTTTAAGTCAACAAAGGAATGGGGTGGAGCCGCAAGGATTTGATTATTTAATTGATTGAAAATGAATGGGCAACTACTCAATAATTTATCATTTGTTGTAGACATTTTTCAAGTAAAAATTGATTAGTTGGTTTGAAATTCTCCAAAGAATGTTGCTTTTATTTGGTCTTTTATTAGAAAGTAGAATATTTTTTGTTTTAGGATGCTGGTACATCAAAACAAGTTAAATGGATGAGCTCACCTCGGGGTCCAGGGATCAGGATGGATATTTGTCACTGTTTACTGAAGTTTTATAGACTCCATGCTTCCCATGTGACCTACTGTTTTCTCCTCCATCAGGTCTGCAGCAGTGTATTTAACAGCTGGGACCAGTTCAAAGACCATCTTGTGAGCCACACAGGCGTCAAGCCCAACCACTGCACTATGTGTGACATGTGGTTCACCCACCCAAAAGAGCTAAAGGCCCACCTAAAAGACGTCCATTCCATTGAGGACAGCAAGTCATCTGAAGAAGTGGTCATCACCGACTCTGCCGCGCTCGCCATCGCAACGCAGAGCATACAAGGAGGCGAAACTGTCCTGCTGGATGATGGAATCCAGGTTGAACACGTCACGGTGGAGCCCGTGGATGTGATGGAGATGGAGGAGACTGCAACGGTTGTGGTGGAGGACGGAGGGGTGGCAGAGATGTGTGAGGAGGACGTGGAGAGACTAAAGCGGGCCGGGGTGCAGATCCAGGTGGTGCACGTGACCACGACTGAAGTTGATGGGCAGCAGGTGGTGAACTCTCAGGTGGAAGTTGAGTTGGAGGGTGAAGTGAAAGTTGAGGAGGAAATACAAGCTGTGGTTGTATGAGAATGTCAGAAGGACTGTCTCAAACAACCTGCAGGACTGCACGTGGGATACAGCATGTCCCCTTAAAAGATGTCCTGCTGTATGCCACACATGAATGACTTGATTTCCACCATCTCTTACTCTTTGAACTCTGCGTTATGGACAGAGTGACAGAGAGAGATAATTTCCTCCTAAGGATCCTGTATTTATTTTTAAGCCGTTTGCCATCATATCATGTATTTTTGATGACTCTTTGGTGCTTCATCAATCTATTTTCCTGTGTTTTTTCCTGTGTCCTTATTTTACCTCAAATGTATATGTTCTTTTAATTTGGGTCACTTGCCAAGACAATTTGACAATGAATGAAATGTTCTTGTGGCCACTCAAACAGCGTATGTATGATGCTGATGTTCTTCAGTGCTAATGCTACAGTTTTGTTCAAGCTTATTTTCATATTGACTTCTAGTGTTTTTGTACAAACTCATGGAATAAAATTGGTTTCCAGAATGGACTACAAGTCTTACATGCATCTACTGAGATCTTGATTATCTTAAAGGTACCATGGCATGAAAATGTCACTTTGAGGTTTTTTTTTAACATTACTATGAGTTCCACCAGCCTGCCTACGGTCCCCCAGAGGCTAAGAATGGCGATTAGGTGTAAACTGAGCCCTGAGTATCCTGCTCTGTCTTTGAGAAAATGAAAGCACAGATGGGCCGATTTGGAATCTTGCTTCTTGTGAGGTCATAAGAGTCAAGGTTAACTCCCCTTTCTCTGCTTTGCTTGCCCCAAAGCATGGCAGTTGGTCAAGGCCCCCCCCCCCCCCCCCCCTCCTCAAAAACTACAGACTCAGAAATGGCACATACTAAGGTAAGCTCATTGTGGGACTGGCTCTAGTGGCTGGAATTCTGCACCATGGCTGACTTTTGGGAAAGAGACTTCAGATATGGTATTAGGGGACCACTAAGGTCTATTTAAAAGCATCCAAAGAACAACTCAGAGGGTTATATATATACATTTAGAAATGCTCTTAAAATTATTATGCCTTCAGGATTAGTTTTTTCTTCTTCCTGAAACCTGCTCCATATTTGCCGGATGTGTAAACAGTTTTTCTTAGCCCTTGCTTTGCCCTCACCACTTCATAAAGTGACTGATTATGTGTTTTGTTTACAGCAGCTCGTTTCCACTGCCCCCAAGTGGATACAAAAAAATCAATATAGTTTTGAGGAAGTTGGTGTAATGCAGACCAACGCTCATAAACCAAGCATGTCAATAATAAATAGCCTAAACACCAAAGCAGTCAAACTGCAATTCTCTAGATAGTCCTAGTCCATAGTCTCTAATCCTGTCTGCCATGTGTACAGCATGTATGCATATAGTCACAACTTTGAAATGCTTGTGATTGTCAAGAATCTGCATTTCAGAAATGGACATTATGAATCAAAGGTGATCAGTTCCCACTAAACTTTCATTCTTGATCTTGAAAATCTAGTCACAGTTATCTCCAGGACAGCTGAGCAAGCTCCATCCGCAGAGGGAGACCTGGGGAAGGCTCGAAAGTAGACCTAGACACACACACACACGAGAATAGCTTGAGACATTGACACCTCGGTCCCCTGACCCCTCCTTGAACCGGATCCGCTGCTGTGCTAATAGCCTGGCAGGTGACCATGGTGCGTGACTACACGCACAGACTAGGTTACCTGTGTGAGTCTTACCGTCTCCTGCGCTGGACACGCCATGTCCCCCCGTATAGAGACATATATATTTATTAAATTATTATTATTATTATTTGTAACGGTCTATGACTTGTACATGTACGTATGGACGCCATGGACTAGTCTTGGCGTGAACATAGTATAATTTGTTGTATTGCGCTCTGGACAGCTCCTGTGGTACTGAACTGAAGCGATCTTGCGGCTCGAGTTGTAATTCTCGCTTCTGATTGGATAACAGATGCACGAGGACTCCCCCAGCCCGCACCGATTGGTCGTTTCACCTGCCAGGCGAGCGGGTTTCCTCCACAACAGACTCAACCGGGTGCAAAACATAGACAGTTAAAACGACCAATCCCACGATGGCCACGCCAAGTCCCGCCCTTCGAAAGCAACACGGTTAGGGGATTGGTCAGGGGATAGGGCCTGTACATGTAAACATGGACGCCTGGCGAATAGTAGTGTTTGAATGCTATTGAAGGGCGGGTCCTGGCGTGGCCGTAGCGGGATTCGTAATATCGCGAACCGGGTCGCAGTCTCAGAGCTCTGCTGCAGAATCAGTGTCACCGGGAACCGGAGGAAGATGATTTAGCCGTGATGTGTAAAGCTTGTCACCACGGGCCCCATGGTGATATACACATGGTAAGACTGATTCACACATGTAACATCTCTGGTGTTTTTGTGCTCGTGGGATCATTGAGGGAAACGCGCCCTGCGGTGACGATCGAGGTGTTAACTGTTGACTGTCATCGAACACCGATAGACAAATCACTCATGCACTGCAATGTCTGTTTACTCAAAATCAGGTTCGTGGTTGAAAAGTTTTCCCAAAATAATTATTTAACTAACACATCACCGACACGTGTAAACACACGGCGACCGCGAGCAGTCTCAATCTCTGAGCTTTTCCTATGAACCGAGAAGGATTTATTATATAGAATTATATATATTTTATTTAAAAACTGTATTTTAGTCACATTTTGCAATGTCGATAAATTCAATGCATCACATGTGAAAAGGAGCCCAGTGCATCACCTGCAGTTACGCACACGCGCAATCGACTTTGGAGAAGCACCATGACGCACTGAGTTTAGCACTTTTAGCACCTCTTGCACTCTAATGAGATTTTATGTGTCTTTATTAAAAAAAAAAGAAAAAGAAAAAGAAAAAAGTGTCTTTATGCAGGAGGCTATCCGTCATAATCCAGTTTGTGGCCCATTGAGGGTAGTTTGACTGATGGGATATGGTGCATGATTGTCTTTTTAGGAGTTATTGTTCAACACAGATTTACAAGATCAAAACAATATACTTTGTCAAGTGATTCCAATACTTGTCTGTGGCTATAATGAAATGAAACTACAACTGTTAAGTTATACACATTGACTGATTTATTTCCATGATATGCTTTTTAAATTAAGAGGAGACATTTAAATGATTCAGCTGTTAGATTTGTCTTATCAAAGTGAGCCTTGGAATGCTCCATAATGCATGTTTTTTTGTAGCTAGGCTACATGAAATGTGTCTTTTGGCCTACTTCAAAATATCCAGGTAATATTTAACATATTGTATTAGAAAAGTAATGTTTTTCACTCATTCTTCTCCGTGTACTTGGATTAGAAACTGAATTTATTTCCATATTTATGAAGGAAAAAATAACACTTTTCGGGTGCCAGTTGAGGTGGTTCGGGCTTCTGGTGAGGATGCCCCCTGGGGGCCTCCCTAGGGGGGGTGGTCCAGGAGGCCCCGAGGAAGACCCAGGACTAGGTGGAGGGATTATATCTCCAACCTGGCCTGGGAACGCCTCGGGATCCCCCAGTCGGAGCTGGTTAACCCTCGTGTTGTCTTCCCGTCCAAATTGAAAATCAACATATTTGTTGACGCTTTTTAATCAATGTTTTGAACATTTTCTTACGCTTTTGTCCCTTTTTTTAACACTTTTTTCAATGTTTTTGACAATTAACACTATGTAACGCTAAATTATTAACTTTAGTTTTACAGTTATTTTTGGAATTTATGGTCAATTACCTAATTTATAGGAAATTAACCTAATGTTTGAGCTAGAAAAGCAGAAATAAGGAATTATTTAGACTAAAAGTAAAGAAATATACTGTATGTTGATGGATAATCACAGAGTGGAATATATCAACAAAAGCTATTTTTTCTCTCTAAATGCTATAAAATTGAATAAGACACCCCAAAATTCATGAAAGTAGAAATTTGTGCTTGGCAAAGAGCGTTGTGTGGACTCAGTCATGTTATTTTGGGTAGTTAAAAAGAACATTGATATAGGAAAACGGGTCAATTTGACCCGAGGACAACATGAGGGTTAATATGAAGTTTGGGGTCTCCTGCTGGAGCTGCTGACCCTGCAACCCGATACCGGATAAGCGGGTGTGGATGGATGGATGGATGGATGGATGGATGGATGGATGGATGGGATCTGTTTCCTGTCGCCTGAATGAAATAGTTTTTTGATTGTTATTCGTTTGATGGTCAATCAGTCAGAGCACATGAAACGTTGCGCTTTGTGTGTTCTTCCTCTGATGCGAACCTCTTTGAAGCGCTGACAGCGGATAAAAACGGAACTCAAAAGGCTCTTTAAAGCAGGAAGTAGTCGACCAAATTTAGATTCGAACCATCAGCATTAACAGTGTCTACACCGTTAGGCTACTGAATGTTGTTGTGCTCCCTGCATGCAGTGTCATGGTAACTTTGTTAAGGCCTCAGAGACTCTCTAGCTCTCTTGCTCTCTCTCTCCAAGATGTATTAGGAGCTGTATAGTATGGTGCAGATTCTGCATTGTCAGGCATAGGGCATAACAGTGTGTACTGTACTGTACTGTACATTTGTTTCACTACTACAGTAGTAGTCATGCTACATAAACAGATCAAAAGTAATACAATATATGAATAAAAACAATAGTGAAACAAGTTGCACAGTGTCCTACTCATTGAGTTCAGTTGACCATTTGCAATGCCAGATATAATCGAAGTGTTGTAGTTTCAGTGCATCCATCGAAGCCTGAGGCACTATGGTTTGGATTTCTTTTTGAAAAGGTGTGTGTGTGTGTCAGGGGGAGAGAATTTAGAGGTCAATCTGTTTTGTTTCTTTGGAATTGTGGAAATATTTGGCCCATAGATTCCAGAGAGGCCTGCCCCTCCGTTCCTAGGGCCTGTGGTCTTCATTGTCGCCGCTCTTTCACTGGTGAGCTCTTTATTCTTCTCAGCCGTGCGTCTCAATTAACACACTGGGAGCTTTGTGTGGACAGGGCTCGCTGTCTGTGCGAGCAGCGAGCACACTTGTATGTATGCATTTACGTGCTCGTGCAAAGGGTGTTTGGATGTGTGTGCGTTGTGCCCGAATGCATAACGGCAGTAAAAAAAAAGAGAGAATGTGATACAAGCACAGGCGGAAGGAGGGAATGGGGGAACGAGGGAGTTTTTTAAGAGACAAAGCAGAGAGGACAAACTCCTGTACAGATGGATGTTTCATAGCTTGTGATGTGAGAAACAGCTCCTCTGCTCGTTTACCTTGTCAGACTATAGACAAAGACATGTCTAATTCTTGATGCACAGCTGCTGTGGATGGGCTCTTTTGTTTTCCGTTGTTGGAGTGTCAGTGGAGGAAGAGGCTGCTGATGCTATAGTGATGGTAGGCAAACCCTACTCCTTCTCTTTAGGGATCCTTAGACGAATGATTGACTGTCTGGTGAGTAGGGACCCGTACTTTGCAAAGCTGATAGTGTTTTTTGCTTATGAAGGGCACTGCACCTGTTTGTAGTAAGCAGTGTACTGTATAAATTGAGTGAGTTTTTGAATGGTGCATCTGTCTTTTATTTAAACAGCAAAGGTGGGAAGACCAGATACATCCATCCATTTTCCGCCGCTAAGCCAATGCCAGATCACGGTAGCACCAGGCTAATGTAAGCAAGGTCCCTGTCCTCACCAATGTTTTCCAGCTCCTCCTTGGGGACCTAATGAGTTTCCAAGCCAAATGATATATAATCTGTTCAGCGTGCTTTGGGTATACCCCACAATCTCCCATTTTATGAAGCTGTAACCAGTTCATTTGGTAATTTTTCTTGACGTACCGTATGATGAAGTTTCTGATTCTTCCACTGGTGCTCTTTCAGTCTTTGTGTGTGTGCGTGTATATGTGTGTGTGTGTGTGTGTGTGTGTGTGTGTGTGTGTGTGTGCGTGTGTGTTTTTGGTGTAGGTCCGATGTATGACTCCATCAGCCTGCTCGCGCACATAATTAAAACAGGTACTCTGAGGCCTAGTCTATACGTACATGGGTATTTTTTGATCTTTTTCCATGCGCTTTTGGCCTTTTGTCAACACCACACAAACAGCGTTTTAGGTCACTGTGAACGGACCTTTTGGGAAACTCCGGCCAGGGTGAAGACTTTTAAAAACTGTTGTGTATAAAGGGACTTTTGGCTTGTATTGTCAGAGTATGCCCCGTTATCTCCTTTTGTGAGGCATTTCTTGCATTGGCAGACATGGCCATAATAGTACTGGTGACTTGCAGGACTTTTTACATAGAGTACGTTACATACATTACACATAATACACATAGTACAGTTACTCTTCCATTGTGTTGTGTAACAGAAGCGTCAGAATGACACTACTAATTCCGCTACATAATAAAACGCTGCGCCCGCTCTTAGACAAGAACATTGGACTTCTAGTCTTCAGGTAACACCTTTTTTTTCAGGCTTCTGATTGGCCAATATCTTCTTATTCTTCTTTTCTCATGTTCTATCACCACCAGTCTTGTTGGCATGGCTCTTGAGAGTGCTGCAGTTGTGTTTTTTGCATTTTCATGTGGACAGAGATTTTTGGAAACAGTGAATATGTGGTCGGGATTTTGGGGGATTTTTTTTTTTTTTTAAAAAACCCGTGATTGTGAATTGGGGGGCTAAAGCAGACTGTATAACTTTTTAAAATGGCACTGCATGCTCTTCTTGACCCCCATTCCCAGCAAAACCCCCAATTCAGCATAAAAAAAAGCCAACAAGCTCGGCTGTTTCCATCCCAAGAAAACCGGTACTTCTGTTATCCAGGAAGCAAAGCACATAGCTCTGATTCCCTTTATTTGTCTTGGCCCCTTTGGGGAAAAGTATTCTCATAAAGAAATTTATCAGTAGATCCATTAGTTTTTTTAAAATGGCAGATGTGTCTCACTTTTGTTGAGATTTAAGAGATACCCCATATTATAAGAGAAGAATGTAGATATTGGGAAAAAAAAGGATTGAACCTTTTGATGTACAGCAAAATATAATTCCTGGGGTGATTTGTCCCAAAACCCTTTTCCCTCTTTCCCTCATTATTGAGTTTTTCTGCTGGTTGCCCTTTTCTTTTATTTAAAATTATAAAAAGGTGGTATCGGGGCTTGTGTTTTGGGCGTAGGAGGGAAGGCCGGGCTTTTTAGAAGCCCTTTTAGGCCCCAGTCAAGGAAAAATTTTCAGGCGCGAGGCGGAAGGGGTTAAAGGGTTTGGGAGGTGTTCACAAAGGAAAAAATTGTTTTGTTTTTCCCTAGCGGGCTTAATAAAGATTATTTTTTAAACTGAAACGGAGAGAAAAACAATTCCAAAGCCCCCATTTTCATAAGAACCATTTTTTCCTGCCTATGGCATAGAATGACAGTCCCTTTTTCTGAAAAAAACTAAATTTTTTTAAAAACTGGATGCCTTTTTGAGTTTTTACATTTCCAAAAACAAAGTGTGATGAGAATATTCTGGTCTGATTTTTCTAATCCTATCCTGACAGTCACACTCACTACCAAGAAAATTCATTTGAGATATGTTTAATTTTATTTTAATGGGACACGTATGTTTTTTCAAAAATTAAAAAGGAGACCTTTTCAGCCAAAGGTAATAATAAAATTGGGGTGTAGGAGCATATGGGGACCCCGGAGGTTGTGTGGCGGAATTAAAAGAGCTACAGAGCATCCCGTACACGTCTGCGATGCCTGAAGCTGCGCAAATCGAAAAGTCGAAAGTCTGCTACAGTCGGCTATGTCCCGTACAGTCCGACATCTGAAACAGGTCCTGTACACGTCCCCCCGCGAGCCCCTTTAAGTCTTGGCTACCCTGCCCGTACTCCCACATGTCCGCTACAGTCTTAGTCCTGTACACGTCCTGTAACGTTCATGATGCCCGCAAGTCCCACACGCCGTCACGTCCTGCTACACGGCCTGCGATGCCCCGCAATGTCCGTGTTGTTTTCCGCCTGTTTGGTCCCTGTGTTGTCGGCCCACATCCGGGCCGAAGTCCCGCCCTGCTAAAGGGGGCCTGCTACAGTCCTGAATGCCCTGAACACCGTACAGTCTGCGTGCCCGTAACGTCCCGGGGTACTGTCCCCCTACCGTCTGCTATAGTCTGCGATCCCTGGGGCCCCTACACGTCCCGTACACGTCCGCTACACGTTTTTTGATGCCCTGAAGTCCCGCTAAAATCCATTTCCGTCCGTAAATCCTGCGTCCCGCAGTCCGCTAAAGTTGGGTACCCCCCCCCCTCTTTTCCCCCAACTGCTACAAGTCCTGGAAAGTCCGCAATGCCCCCAAAGCCCGCTACCTTCCTGTAAACGTCCGTAACTCCCCGCTCCGTCGCCAAAGGGCCTGCAAAATCCCGTACCGCCGCGATGCCCCGTAAGTCCCGCAAGTCCGTACCGCCCGCTAGTCCTCCCCTTTGCGTCCGCCCCCCCCTGTAATGCGGTCTGTGCCCTGAAATCTGACTTCCAAAAGCCGCAAGCCCGTAAAGTCCGTCATGTCCTTTTCTGTCCCGTACGCCGAAAACCCCGCAAGCCTGCACGTTTCAAAAGGCTACCGTGAAAAAGGTCTGTACAGGCCCCCTGCCCTCTTGTCTTTTACATGCCCCCGGGAATCCCCCTAAACCCTCTGACCCGTTTTTGCACGGGCCGCTAAATCCCCCCCCTTTAGAGGGGCAGCCCCCCAAAGCCTGTCACGTCCGTTTCAGTTTGGTGCGGAAGTCCTGTCAAGTCCTACAAAGTCCCTGCACCGCCTGCGATGCCCTGAATTTTCTGTAAAAGCCCTAAAACCGTCCTCCCAATGAACCCGGCAAAGTCCTGCTAACCCCTGAAAACCCCGCTAAGTCCCCTCCCTTAACGCCCGGCCCCCGGCCCGGGCAACTTGCTACCCCGCCCTTTGCGATGCCCTGTGGCCCTGTCAGTCCGGTACAATTGCATCCGTTCCTGCGATGCCCTTCTCCACCGGGCCTGTGCCTTTAAAGGTCTTGTCCCGCCTGGAAAGCCGAAAAGCCCTTGCTCTTTTCCAAATCCCAGTCCTTTTTACAGGGCCGTGCAATCCCCGGGAACGCCCCGGCTACTTTCCACTACCCGCCCCTGTCCCGCCCTTTGACAATCCCCGGGGGAACCCCGGGTTTTTTGTCAGGCCCTATAAGTTTTTGCAAACCCCGCAATCCCCTGTAGGCCGTACATGTTTTTCACCGTCTGTCAGGCCCTGCAATCCCCGAAATTTGAAAGTGATAAGGCTTAACGCCCTGAAAGGTAAAAAGGCCGCTGCAAGTCCTGTACACGTTGTAGCCGTCCTGCTAGAGTCCTTTTCCTTGCTAAAAAGGTCCTGCTAGAGGCCTGCCCCCCATCCGTAAGTCCTGCGTGCCGTAACGTCCGATACAGGTCCGGGCTAACGTTGCCCCCCGCCCTTGCGATGCCCGCTGGTCCTGTCACGCCGGCTCCCCGTTTGCTATATGTCCCTGCGATGCCCGGTTCGTCCACCCGGACGTCCGGTAACGTTGTGCAATGCCCTGCTTTTGGGGCTACAGTCCGGGACACTTTTGAAAAAGGGCCTCAACTTCCTTACGTTTGAAAAATTTCCTGCACCGTTTGGGGTTTTCCCCTGTAGCCCTGTAAAAGCCTGCAAAACCGTCTTGCTTCCCCGTCCGCTACACGTCCCCTTTTTTGCCTGGTCCGCTACGCTCGGGGGGCCCAAAGGCTAGGGCCTTTGCTCTGCCTTAAAATACGAAAAATCAACTTTTTTGGGCCTGTTCCTTTATTTTTTTACTGGAAATTTTTTCCCCATTTTCATTTCAACCCCAACTGTGGGGTAAGACCCCGCCTAAGACCCTGGGCTGTCCCAGGTTTCTTCCTAAAAGAGTTTTTCCTCGCCACTGTCGAACTGTTGCTTGCTCTGGAGGGAACTACTAGAACTGTTGGGTCCTTGTAAATTATAGAGGTGGTCTAGACCTACTCTATCTGTAAAGTGTCTCGAGATAACTCTTGTTATGAATTGAAACTATAAATAAAATTGAACTGAATGTTCATCATAATTGAAAACGTTTACAGCCAGTGCTATGTTTTTTTTAAAATAGTTTTTAATAGTTTTTGGACAACAAAAAGGGTAAATCTTTATCAGGCTACGGCGACTAAGGCAGTTCCTGTTGGATAAATTCAAACTTTTGGAGTTGTAGATTGCCATTATTTCCCTTTTAATGCAACATTAGACAGCTCAATTGCCACATGAGTTCAAACTGTTACTGTGGCAACACTTGACAGATTAAATACTGGGAAGGCTGTAGATCGTAGTACAGATGAAGTATACTGTTTGTATACATGCCATTCTCTGTGGTATTTTTCATTCAGGTGTCAGGTTGAACAATTGACTTGTTTGGCTGGTTGAAAGTACACCGTCCTTCAGTTTTTATTTATATTTGGATTTTTTAAGTTTACACTTGGTATTATAGAAAATACACAGTACACTGTATGTCTGCAAAATCAGGGTTCATCTTAACATTTTCCTCTCATAGGACAATGTTAGGGCTTTCTTATGTGAGCAGCATGCAATCATCACCTATTTAAATACACATAGGCTACGTATTGTACCATACACACATGAGGAAGTGAGAGACATTACGCCTGCTCTCCATTATAAATGGATCAAGGTATTCGGGTTGTAAGTATTGTCTTGGTGGTAGAAAGCAATGAGGATCTCTGATTTGTTTATTGTGACTCTCATGACAACCTAAGCCTGCATCGCTCTTGGAGCAGGGCTCAAGCTAAATTAAGTAAGCATTACTATTAGCACTGGGTTAGCACTTGAAGACAGCGACCAAATTACTTCCATAGTATCGAGGATTGAAAACCACCAAATTTTAATACCTAGGGAGTAAGTCTCATTAGCGTCAGTGAGCCAATAAGCATGCAGCATGCATGTACCAGGATCTAACAAGGCTTGCGATTGGCTGTATAATGTTATAGGTTGTAGACGCATGCAGGAGAAACACAATACCTTATGCAAATTGATTTTGCCCAAAGACAGGGCTCACGTGTGTGTGTTATTGTATTTTGACAGCCTTGACTACAGTGTGCGTCGCATAACTGAAATGCAACTGAAAAAAAGAGATTTGTACCGTAATGTTGTAATTTCTTTTTGTTAAAATTGATTTTAAATATGAAATTGGAATCGAAAAAAGTCGTTCAGGAACCAGTATTTAATTCTCGGTTTTGGTATTGGTCAATTTTAAGCGATATACCCAGGCCTAATTACAATACACATTAACAGACACTCAAGCAGATACTGCACAGGCACGCTTTTGTTGACATGTGCACACAAAGTCTAGTATATGTACGGTTACACAATATGTATTCCATGGTTTTGAACAGATTCTTGACCCATAAAAAAATCTACACAATTGCCAAATGATAAATATTGTGACAAAGGTACCAGTAGGTAATAACCCATAAAAAATAAAACAGATTACAACACAATAACTAGACATTAAACAGGACATGGAGGGTTACCAAAGTATACATAAAGAATTTTTTGTATCTCTCTTGTGCTTCATTCCAGGTTGTCTCACTGAACGCCCCATGGCTGCTTCCCTGACACTATCATCTGTTCAACCTCTTTCCTCCAACCCCCCCTATCCATCTCCTCTTCCCTCCTCCTCAACCTGTGGCCTATTTATACCCTGGAGACTCAAAAGAGCCCATTGAAGCTCCGCAGACCTCTTCAGCAAGAGACGACAGTGAGAGGGAATGTACTAACACATGATCTCCAGCCTCTTCACTTTTTCTTTGACAGCTTCACATAAGGAAATCTAAAGTTTCAACTCCTGGCATTCTTGAAATGCAACAAGACTACAACTTCACCAAGCTTCAGATGATAAACTGATAGTCCATTGCATGCAGCTGCAGCAGATTTGGGAAATCCTGGATGCAGCATGTGCTTGGGTCCACAGACCGGAGGTTCTGTACAATAGAAATAATTATGGACACTGTAAGAATTTACCATCTAAATGCCTCACACGTCTGAAGGTAAGTCAAGGTTTTTGTCCCAGTGAATTTACTCTAAATCAACTTTTATATCAAATTTATGATATTGTATCTATGATAGTATAAAAATTATTATTTTTGTATTGCTGCTAGCTATGTAACTTTTGCAAATCCATCAATCTGGTATAATTAGACAATGAAAATAAAACATGTATTGCTGTGGTCTTAAAATAAATGTATGATATTTTGCAATGCAGATAAATAGAAGTAGCACCAAATATGTTACTAAAGCAGTTTTATTTCTTGCCTTTTAGTTTTAGTTTAAAGGGGTAGATTTGAAAAGGCACTTGCATAATGTAGGAGCATCAATCATTGTGCAATGGGCCACAAAAAGAATATATAATTATTTCTAATTGGGCATCTAGTCCTCCACCACCCCTAGCCATGAGCTAAGCCCACACAACCCTGGGCGTCCCTTGCAGGATGACTGCCGTCTGCCCCTTTGACAGCAGCCCAGAGGGGGCTGAAGCTGGGGCTGGGACAGCAGGCTCTAGGGTGCCGGGGGTAGCAGGCACTGGTGGGAGCATCTCGGTTTCTGGGGCAGAGACCGGGGAGTCTAACGGAGACTCCGTCGGTGGTTCCGTTAGAGGCACAGCTGGGGTCGCTGGCGGCCACAGGTACACCCGCTGGAGCCGCCAGGACAGCTCAGACATCAACACAGACGACGAGGGAGCCACCGTCCGCCGCCTCACTCCACTGGAAAGGCTGAACCTGGATATGTGCCAGGATGAAAGGTAGGGGTCAAGAGATGAAGCATTAACCCCCTTTTTTATGTCCTTTATGGCTGTAAGTTATTTTAGAATCACTACGTGTTGTATTTCTATTTGCTCTTTTGACTTGGCTCCACTGTAGTATATCACAAAGAATATTTAGTGTTACATCTTGTGTTATGTAATCTGGTCACAGGGTGGTCCGTGAGCTGACTTTGGGCAGAAGAATCGGCTTCTACAAAATTCGAGGAGAGATTGGCTGCGGAAATTTCTCCCATGTCAAGCTAGGAATCCACGCCCTCACCAAAGGTAGGAAATTAAGAGACATCAGTGAAACGCAACTGTTAAAACACCTGCACACAAGTACAGGAAAACATCAGTTTACAGTGGTTGAAGGTAGACTTTGACTAAATAGCCATTGCTAAAGGTCAAAACACATCCATCTTTAAAGATCAGGTTCAGATTACTTTGGTTGTACCTGTAGAACAGTTCAAAAGTGCATATCCATCTTTAAAAGATAGACATCTTCACATTCGCTCTGGCTTTTAATTCGATTTAAGTGATAATTTGGCGGATGAGCTGTTTCTATCAATGGGCTGCAACAAGTGTGTCTTTATGTAGCAATCCACTAACACAGCGATGTGTGCCTTGCCAGGGGGCTGATTCAGCCACGAAGAGACAGACTGTCTGCTGCCCTTGAACAGATGGATTGATTAGAGATCTCCAGTTTCCGTAGCGACGGCTAAAATTGTTGCATGCCTCATCAAAGGCTGAAGAGAGGGAGGAGAATACGTGTATGGCACTCTCTCTCTATGTGTCTATGTTTTTAGGATTTTATCTCTAGTGTGTGTGTGTGTGTGTGTGTGTGTGTGTGTGTGTGTGTGTGTGTGCACGTGCGCGTGTGTGTGTGTGGTATCATTTAGTCCGCTAAAAACAATATGAGCTGTGATGCATTTTGAATGCTCCTATTGAAAGCTATGTCACAGCTGAAAGGGAGCCTAATACCTGCCTGAATTATGCATATGGATGCACAATTAGATATCTCAACACCATTTTGTCTCTTAAGATCTTTTCTGTATTCAGTTACCTGGTCTATTTAACTTCTCTTTATGAATCATTTAACAGAATACCGTTAAGATACCAGTTGTTTTGAATTTGATATACAGTACGTAAAGTATTTTGATCTTCATTGGCTCTTAAACTGTGTACGTCTTGAAGGTTTCTTCTCAACGTAAAAGACCTGAAGTCACCGCAGTAGGACGGAAAAAAGAGCTATATTCCTTTTTTTATGAAAGCAAAGTTTACTTTCAAGGCTTAAAGTGAGAATTGACCTCCTGGAAGAACATAATCAAGAACATTTGTTTCTGAGGGCAGCTAATTCTCCATCAAGTTATCTAGAGGAGAGCATCAGGTTTGGTCACTTCAGGGGCAATTCTGTGATAGCTGGGGGGAACCAGGGGCACATTGTCTATCCTGTATAAGGTTTATGTAACATGTAATGCATACTTTCTCAGAAAAGTGGACTATTTTAACGATAATAGACACAATGGGACCACTTGTATCCTGGATTCTTTTTTTTTAAAGTCATGGTTGAATTTTTGATAATTATTTTCCCTATCTAAGTATCAGCTGAAGTGCTGTTTATTTGGGCATGCTTTTAAATAATCTGTACAGCTGGCTTTTTTGTAGAAATGAGTTGTTTTTCCACTGGTCATTGACTTTAATGTTCTCCCTCGGACTCTCCAGACAAAGTGGCTATAAAGATCCTGGACAAAACCAAGCTGGATCAGAAGACCCAGAGGCTGCTGTCCAGAGAGATCTCTAGCATGGAGAAACTCCACCATCCCAACATTATACGCCTCTATGAGGTTTGACTCATACGCACTCACATTGATTTATGAATGAATGAACTTTATCTGGTCCCAAGGGTCTGTTCTCTGTGATCTCTTCATCCAGCCCAACGGATTTCATGATCTTTAAATCCACTCAGACATTCTGGTCGTTCTTTTTCTCCTTTAGGTGGTGGAGACGTTGTCCCGATTACACCTGGTGATGGAGTACGCAGGGGGAGGGGAACTCTACACAAAGATTACTACAGAGGGGAAACTTTCTGACCTCGATAGCAAGATCGTCTTCGCTCAGATCCTCTCTGCTGTTAAACACATGGTTAGTACATATGAGTTGATATTAAAGTGGCACGTTCGAGTAAAATAATAGAAAACCAAATCTTAATCTGAATGTAACCTATTTAAGATTTTATTACACTGATAATTGACAAATAACTACAAAATTGACCATTAAAGGGTAATTACCATTTCTTTCAACCTGTTTTTCCTATGTCTCTGTGTCTAAGTGACTGATGACCGCTTTCCTATATATATACATATATATATATTATATATATATAATAATAATATATATTTATATATATATATATATGTTTCTTTTTTTAAATACCATGATAAAAAAAACATGATTGATTCCACACAATGCTCTTTGACAAGTACAAATCTCTACTTTCAAAAATTCTGGGGTGTCTTATTGAGTTTTATAGCATTTGAAAAAAAAAATGTAAGTTGTTTTGAAATAGTATTGAGTGAAAGTTGACATATTCCAGTCTGTGATTATCCATCAACATACATCCATATATTCCTTAATGGAGACCACCGAACAAACTAGTGACCGATCCATCGGAGCACCCTTACCCATTGATTTCTGTTTGGTCCAGATGTGTGTTTTTTTATCCACATCCCTGCCAAACATGTTTTAAGACACAAAGAAAAATCCAGAATCTATGAAAATGCAAATATTGTTCCTTTCAAAAGTTTAACTGCTGGACACAACATGTCTGCGTCCTCACTAAAAAGTCAATTCCCAGTGTATGTGCATAGGAGGCTTCAGATTTCCACATCACACTTGACGTGAAAGTAGATGGCACTTACATAATGCATAATTCCTTCTTGTTCTGCCACAGCATGAAAACAACATCATCCACCGCGACCTGAAGGCAGAAAACGTCTTCTACACCAGCAGCTCTTGTGTCAAAGTGGGGGACTTTGGCTTTAGCACCCTGAGCCGCCGCAGCGAGACACTCAACACGTTCTGTGGCTCTCCGCCTTACGCGGCGCCCGAGCTCTTTCGAGACGAGCACTACGTTGGCGTCTTTGTAGACATCTGGGCCTTGGGGGTGATGCTGTTTTTCATGGTGACATGCACCATGCCGTTCAGGGCGGACACTGTGGCCAAACTAAAGCGATGCATCCTGGAGGGGGCCTACATCCTGCCCTTGTGGGTGCCAGAGGCGTGCCAGAGGCTAATCCGGGGAATCCTGCAACCCATACCATCTGAGCGTTGTACAGTGGAGCAGATGATGGGCTGTGAGTGGCTGCTCCCTGTGGACTTCCCGCACGCCATGGAGCCCTTTAAACTAGACCCATCGTACCTGGCGGAGACGGATCCATCTGACCTTGGGGAGGAAGAGATGGAGGTAAACGCGGCACTGGAGACACTAGGTATCACCTCAGAACACATCCTCAACAACCAAGGGAAAGACTGCAGGAGCTCCATCACAGGGGTCTACAGAATCCTGCTACATCGTGCTCACAAGAAACGGGCCGTTGAGAGCATGCCGGCGGTCAAAAAGGTGGTCAGACCAACTACAAAGAGTAAAAAGGAACGGCTAAAAGTGTACCGTAGTTTAAGGCACACATCTAAACTCTGCGTGATTCTGTGACATAATGCTCTGCTATGCTCTAGAAATGAATTGACTTTATAGTCCGGGATGAGATTGCATGGATTTCATTACAAATATATGCTTTTCAAGCCAGCAGTTTAAATTGAAATCATGGTATATTATCCTACTCAGCTCCTGAAATCTGGGATTTCTTACTTTAGTATCTTTCTTCTAGTTACTAATATTAGTCTCTGTGAGAAGATTGATGGCAGCAAAGCATTGTTTTCTCTCTTTTTTGACAGGGCCAGGGACCTGTGATACTAATGAGATTTGAAAATGTCATGAAATACAATTTATTTAAGGAAACGTAATGATGATTAGATGGCGTATACAAGTTTTTATTTTGGTCACGTAGGCAAGATATTTATAGCCTATTCTATGCTCAGTTGTGCTGGGACAGCAATAAACCCTGTGAGAAATCAATGTAGCATAAATCTTAAATAAAAGAGTTAGAAACCCAGTCGTTAAGCTGAGGTTGATAAATTGGTGAAACACGGTGTCTCTAATGCTTAATTAGACTATTCTTCATTGCCTTAGTTTTCTATCATGTTATGAAATCAGCCAGACTGGTTTATAATCCTTAATGTTTATGATGACATGAGATATATCTCTATGAGATGTTCCTGCTGTTAGACTGATTGACCTGAATTTCTTTAATCCTGAAAAAGGCAATACATATCATTAAACTACAAATACCAACATACCAACCATGAAAAGTTATTAGTTGTTTATGTGGCAAAATAGTTTTGGTATGAGTTTTAGTCATCTGTTTTTTACTAATCTGATGCCATATTCATGCTTATTTGTTGATTTAAAATAAATTTTAATTTTCAATGCGTTCCTTTGTTAATTAAATATTTTTTAAAGCTTATTATGCTTTTGTGTATGTTTATCATTACAACTGACTCTTGTATGAGAGTGGGAGGCAAACTACATAACAGCACCCAAGACACATTTGTGGGGTATTGTTTTTTTAAATTAAATAAATATTTATATATTTTTTAGGTTTCATTTTAAATACTTTTATAGGTTCACTGGCTTTACAAGCAAAGCATTGTTTAATCACTTTTTTGCTATTTCACATCATACATGAATCACATAATAAAGATAATGTATTATGCAGAAAGCAGGGCAATCATTCATGAGTACAGGACATGGTAGGTTCTGCCATAGACAGTACTAGAAGTACTACACTTCCCAGAATCACCCAAGAAGCCCACGTACTCACATCCGCTTTTACGTGATGACGCAATTTTTGCCTTGTTGGAAGGTAGTTTCAGGAGATATCGCTGTGACTGTAGACTAGCGAAGAAACGCGGAAGAAACCAAAAGACATCTGGACGAACTCACTCGAATGGTATTTTGTTTCCTGTTATCAAACGGTAAGATAATAAAAGTTGACATTAACCTTGTTTAACATTTTTCAGCGTGTTTAATGTAACGTGGTACAACGCCCTCTCGGTAAAGACCATTAAAGGATTTTTAGCTAAGCTAACACAAGCTAAGCTAGCTGGCTCTTCGGTGTTAGCAGACATTTCTTTGTAATGCAGTTGTTTTTTCTTCTGCTCCTTAAAAACAAAAGCTCATGAGTCATATCGCTATTGTATGTCCACTGCTACCGTACGTAAAACGAGTCATTTTTGTGACTTATGGCTATATTTTGCAAGACAATGCTTCTATTTTGCAAGACAAAGACACCCTCATCCAGACTACATTCATGTTTAATTTCTTTTTCTTTTTTTGTTTACCTCGGCAGGCAATAAAGCATAGTTATTTCCTGATAGTAACTAAAGGATATACATCCTATTTGTTTTGACACTTGATATTGTATCTCATGACAAAGGCATGTGGGGGTGTGGCTCAAGATAAGATGAGGTCATGATCGGAGCGTGGCAATGATGCAATATGAAGCTGTTAATATGGCACTTTGGTATACGTGTTATTGACTCATTGACGTGGAAGCATAATCTAGCATACTTAATATTTATTTCAGACCCAGGGGGGGATTTATATCACAATAAGAAAACAGAGTAAAACATAAAGAGAATTAAAAATAAACTACAAAACCTTCCACCATGTTTAGTGTCTAATATACAGACATGTTTGCCAATGGTTCCACAGTCTGGAAGAAAATCATGATTTAGATTTTTAGACTTTAGATGTCACCCTAACTATTGTGGCTGCTGAGTTCATTTAAACTCCCCCCCCCCCCCCCCCCCCCCCCAATCAAAGCAGTATTCACATGCACCTGAAGTTACAGCCTCTGCATGTAAATCAGCGTGTGGGGCAAGCTACCAAACACAACCCCAAGCAATATGACAATTAAATTAGGGTGGAAGCTTAGTGGACCGTCACTCAATTTACCATACCTGTCTTTTGTCCTGTGACACATCACTGTTAAACTTAGAGATGTAGATGAGATCCGATACCACAAACTAAAGAAAAAGAATTGAAATATATGTTAAACTAGTTTTATTTATGTTCTTTTTTGGTTATAACTGACTGTCAAACTGGATGATAAAAGAAAACTCTGTGGTATTCATTGTTTGTGTTTGTTCATGTTTCACAAAAAGTTTAACCTGAGCCAAACTGACAACAAAGATAGAAATCATATCAAATCCATACAGGGATACTAGTACAAAGCTGTTAAAACCTAATAAAATATATGACACACTGGTATCAGTACTTGGTATCGGCCAATACGCAAGTTCAGGTATCAGAATCGGTATCAGACCATCTCTAGTTATACTGTCAACAATTCAATAAGCTCTATATTTTTTGGGGCATGACGTTATCAGTGGGGAACTGTCAGAGAGGGCCTAAGATATTCTAAAAGAAAGCCAAAAAGTCATCCGTTGTAATATTATTTTGTCAATCCATAATATGACCATCAACATTAGACCTTAAAAATAAACCCTTCAAAGCTGCCTATTTGGTTTGTGAATATGAAGGGTTAAATGAAGTGACCTATGAGCATTAAGGCACAGGTGAGCTGAGGTGTGTGTGGAAGGATCTCTGATAAACATTATGATACTAATTTAGAGGCAGTCAACGTTCATTTCATTCAGCTAGAACTGTCAAATGAATTAGTTATGAAAAAAAAATCATCACATATTATTTAATTATATTCATTATCAACCTGTCATATTTTCTCATTTCATCACAACTTCCCAGTACCTAAAAGGACATTTTTAAATTGCTTGTTTTGTCTGATCAAAAGTGAAAAAATTTAAATATAAGAGCTTTTAAAGGTATTTGTGCTAGATAAATGTCTTCAAAGAAAAACTGATTTTTAAAATTGATAAATTGACAATTTCAGCATTACTTAATGCTATGCAGCCGATTAGTATAATAAAGAACTTTTCACGCATTTGCAAAACCCTACGTCCCAGACATTGTCTAGTCTGACATTATACTTGTATTGTCGTACTAATAGAGATGTTAACAAGTAATACATTTAGTTCAAATGCTGTGGTCTGTATGCTGCTGTGTTGCTGCAGATGTCAGCCACTGAGGACCTGCCAGACATGGATGGAACAGACCTGTTAGGGCTGCTGTTCCAAAATGGAGAGGATGGATCTACTGAGCCACTCTTTCCTGATGGGAATGAGCTCATTGAATCCTGGCTGTCTGAGCAAGATGTAAGACTTCATTCACAGAAAAGAAATTTAAATTTAGGATGAAGTGTATCACATTTACCAATATTGTTTCTCTTTCATTTTGGATGACTCTTAAATACTACTACTTGTATTTCTATGTGCAGTAGTCTTGGTGTGAAAGCCAACACAGTTTTTCTTCTCCCAGATGCTGACAGGAATGGACACTGAAGACTTTCTGTCCAGCTTGTTAGAGGGAGAGTACAACATGGGGCCCGTCTGTCCCTCTCATTCTCCCTTGGGCAGTGACAGCGGCATTTCCGACGACAGCAGCACCGGGGCTGGAAGCAACAACCTTCTGGGATGCCCAAGTCCTCGGGGCAGCGATAGTGATGTTGTTCCTAGTCCCAGCTCCACCCAGCCCAGCCCGATGCACTGCGACCCTGCCCTGGCCCCTGGAGAGCTGCAGACAGAGAGCCTGGAGATCCTAACAGTCCAGGCGGATCACAGCTACTCTCTGCTGCAGAGCGGAGGCAGGAACATGGATGCCCTGCAGAGCGTGAGGGCAGAGAAGCCAGATACAGACGTCTTCATTGATCTGGGTACGTGGAGTCCAAGAACCCTCTGATTCTGACATCATTTATAAGTTCTACAGGCTCACATGTATTATGTTGTAAGTTATCCACTTAACCCCTTAAAAATACCTACAAAACACATGGGTTTAGTGCACATTCTGAGGTATGCTGCATACATAATCAACACATGAGGGCACTGAACTTGCCTGGCAGATCAGTATGGTAGATTGTTTATTTTAAATAAAACTTCTTTTGTGTCAGACGACTTGGTGAGTGAGGACATAGAGGACATAGAGGAGGACATCACAGATGAGCTGCCCTGCACTTTGGCCATAGAGGACTCGACACAAGATTCAACCCAAGCCACCAGTACAGACCAGGTCAGTTTTACCCACTTCGCCTAATTTGTTTTTGTCAAACCGAAGACTTTGTTGGAAGAAGACTGAAAGTTTCAGTTTATTGATGATAATGATTGGCAAGCTTATTCTTTGCATGTTGCAACTGTGGTAGCATCTTGTATAGGTGATAAAAATGTTGATCTTTTCTCCATTTAGTTCCAGTTTAAAGAGATTGTGCTCACTGAGGAGGAGAAGCGACTTTTGGGGAAAGAGGGAGCAACAATTCCCACACACATGCCTCTAACAAAGGTAATACATACTGACACTTGTTTCATTTACTTGAGTTAATTGGCGGCATTATAAACTTCCCTAAATAAGAACATCTGCCAAAAGTTGTAAATGGTTGTATAATAATAATCGGACAACAAGTGTAAAGAAAGCTGATGAACAGGGGGATCAGTCAATAACATGTCTTTGCTAGAAAAACAAACAGAAAGCTTCAAAAAGAGGAGGCGTGTACTGACGCAAACATTCCCTGGTGCTATTTTTGCAGTTTCAGGAAACGATTCCGCCACAGACCAGGGAAAACCTAATCAGTGGTGTGTTATTCAGTTGCTAATTTACGGGCGAAAAATCAATAGCAAACTCCAGTCTCCTCGGCGGTGAACCGCTCCTAGCGTGCCCCAATGGATGTATTAAGAGCGTGTGCCTAGCAAACCCACCATAGAACAAGCGCGCCTCCTTTTAAAGGGAATGTGAAATGACGCTTTGATTGGTTTATTGCATGCTACGCCCAAACCACACCTAGGAGGAATGTAACTACTTCAGACCAACCCATTTCAGATTTGCGTCGGACGCAAGAGTCATTTTCCCCCGCCGGTATGATAGCAAATCCGCCCACAAAGCTACTTGCGTTGCAGATCGTTAAAATTGAGCCCATAATTTGTGTACGTGTTTCAACACTGTGGTGAAACCCTGCTCTCTGGGGCAGTGGCTCAGTGGTAGAGCGGTTGCCTGCCAATCGGAAGGTTGGTGGTTTGATCCCCGCCCCTGCAGTCATTGTCGAAGTGTCCTTGGGCAAGACACTGAACCCCGAGTTGCCCCCGGTGCTGCGCATTGGAGTGTGAATGTGTGTGAATGTTTATCTGATGAGCAGGTGGCACCTTGTACGGCAGCCCCGGCCACAGTGTATGAATGTGTGTGAATGGTGAATGTTCCCTGTAGATGTAAAAGCGCTTTGAGTAGTTGTTAAGACTGGAAAAGCGCTATATAAATACAGCACATTTACATTTACATCTCTGTGTTTCAGGCAGAGGAGAGGACCTTGAAGAGGGTCAGGAGGAAGATCCGCAACAAGCAGTCTGCTCAGGAGAGCCGCAAGAAGAAGAAGGTCTATGTTGATGGACTGGAAAACAGGTGAGATGAAGAGGTTAAAGCGACTACAAGTAAGAAATGAATTCTCTCAGGCGCCCAGATAGCTCAGTTGGTAAAGCGGGCGCACATGTATAGAGGTTTTCACAGTGGGCCCGGGTCGACTCCGACCTGCGGCCCTTTGCTGCATGTCATTCCCCCCTCTCTCTCCCCTTCCATGTCTTCATCTGTGCTGTCAAAAATAAAGGCCAAAAAAAAAAAAACAATCCTCTTTTAAAAGGAAAAAAAAAGGAGAGAAAATTTATAAATTCTCTCTATTCAATTATTAGCCATAAGCTAAGTTTCCATCCACTTGTCAATCAAATTATCTGAAGTTCAGTAAAAGAGCTCATGCAAATAAAGCTGGTGAAAGTGTGTTTCCATCCAGCGGATTTAAAGCGAATAAAAAACCTGTGATGATGACGTCACGTGCTGTTTTGCGATCAAATTGGTGTATCAAATTGATTTTAGACATTTTTAGGTGTTTCCATTCATTTTTGCACTGAACATTCAGGCAAACTTTTGCGAACAAAGTTTTTCTAGACAAAATGGATCGCGCCGTCTACCAACACATCATCAATATTGCACAAGTTGTAGTGCTTACGTGCCAGCTGATCAGAAAGTCTCTTGTCTCCTCGCCCGTCCACTTCCATCTGTCTTTGTTGACACCCGATATGTGTGCAGACAGAGAGGAAATACTGGGCGGAAATGAACTAAAACTTAATCGCAATTCATTGAAAATTATGTTTCCATTAGAGTTTATCACATAAGCCGTATATCGGTCAAGATAAAATCTGATGAGACCAAACGTATTTCCTTTGAGTCAATATTCATGAAATTACTCCATATTTTACTGTTTCCATAAGGCATTTTTCATTCAATATCACTTTATTTGGATAAAAACGTGTGGATGGAAACATAGCTATAGATACAGGCATTTTTACATCTGTTCTTAGGAACTGGTTCATGTTCTGCATTTATGTCTTAGAAGATGACTTAAACGATAAATTGATTATCTAAATAGTTGTCAATTCTTTTTTTGCCGATCAGCAAATTGATGAGTACAGTCGAGATTTTGTGTTAAAACGCGTGTGGAGTTGTAGCTATTCTATCACGCTTCTGTCTGCCTAGTTCCCCGTGGCTAGCTATGCTAGCAGTGATTTATTATACGTCTTTCTTTTTATGGTTGGTCCAAATAATTTATGTTTGGATAAATATACTAATTACTCAGTGTCTACCACAGGGTCGCCATCTGTACTGCACACAACCTGGAACTACAGAAGAAAGTCCAAATGCTTCAGAAACAGAACATGTAAGAGCTCTGAGATACTGCTTTTGTATGAACATGTAATAACACGTATCTAGAAAGTGTGTTTGAATCTGTTGCTGGCTGTTATGGTAAATGTGTTGTCTTGGTTCTAACAGCTCCTTGATAGAGCAACTGAGGAAGCTGCAGGCTATGGTGAAGATGTCTCCAATGAAGGCCAGCGCAACCAGCACTTGTGTCATGGTAAATTGGTTTGACTTGTTTTTCCTCTCCTGATAATTGTTCCCGTATGAAGTGTCAAGTTCTTTTGTCATGCTGCAGTATATATGTTTTTTTCACTCGCTCCTTGGCTTTGTCCCCCAGGTCTTCCTACTCTCTTTCTGTCTCATCATCTTCCCGTCAGTCAATCCATTTGGCGGAAACAGAGAACAGAAGGAGCTCTACACACCCTCCTCCAGTGAGTTACCTCACAGTTAGTCATTTTCCAACCTTTATTGCCATGTCTTTTTGGTACCCATAATTTGTTGAATTCCTCGTCAAGATAGAATGTATATTCAGTGTGCAGACTGTATATTGCTATTTTATTCATGTATCTATCTATCTATCTATCTATCCATCCATCTATTATTATTGCAGTCATCTCCCGGACCCTGCGCTCACTGCCAGAAAGCACAGATGCCATATCCTACCCTGAGCCTCAAGATGAGGAGCTCCTGTTAGTGCCCCAAGCCGATGTAGAAAACGTTAAAGCCATCTTCGCAGGCGGTCTGAAGAATCACACCCCCTACTACCAGAGGGTGGAGCAGCCGGACTCTGAAACAGGCGTCAACAGCAACTCCTCGGCAGACTTCCCCAGCCCCGCTCAGGCTGCAGAGATGAAGGCCGGGCCCGCTGGGGGGGTAGGGGCCTTACAGGAAGGAGCCATTGATGTCGCAGTGGCTGCTGCTGTGGCGTATGAGGTCAAAGGGTCCAACGATAACTGGATAGACCGGAACCCCCCGTCTGTCATACTGCAGCAACACCGCTCAGATGAGATGTAGTAGGGAGATGTTGATCAATATAACCAGCAGAGGGCGCCATACTCCCAATGTATTAGGTACCAGAGGGAAGCTTAAACTTACAAAAGGATGAAGGGGACATGCCAGTAATGATCAAGATATGTTTCCCCTCCAACAGCTGATGTACTACTGTTACTTAATTTGCACTTTGTTTTGATTTCCTTGTTCCAGTGGGCAAAAAGAACTGTAGATAGATTTCCATATTTCAACGACCCGAAGAACAGAACGCTGCAGCGATAAACTACATGCAGTAGTTGCACTGATGGCTCTAATTGTATTACACAAAGCGGTACCGACGACCAAAACATGTTGGCACCACTACAGGAATCTTTATATATAAGAACTGGCAGAATATTACTTTAAGAAAAGTAGTAATAAGTACCATTATTATTATTTATCACCAAAATCCAGGGGGAGCTTTGCTTGACGCTAGTCCGTCTGATCACCTCTAGCAGGATCTAAATGTTAACCTATGGTGCTCATGAATGCCTCTCCCATAGTAAATGATCGTGAAAATAAGCTGCGAACTAGCCGTAAACACCCATTGCGTAGTAGAATATAGGCTGCTTGATTATCATAAAGCTTGATCAAAGTGGTTGTTGGACCACCGTAACGCTTAAGCCATTGCAGGACATTTGGCCATTTAGGAGACTTGTAAAGTTTGTTAGCCTTTCCCTTGTAACAAGGATATCCATGCTCCTTTTTAATTTTTGAATGCTTTGTTTTTATGTTAAAGGAAGAAATAATGTCTGCAAAATATAGGACACTGAACCCTTGAAGTTGTCATTGTTGGCCAACCCCAGTCCACCCCTACAATCCACCCCAACAATCTCCTGTTTTTCAGCTTCCTGGGACTGTTATTACCTTTCTAAACATGTCTGAAATACCTTGTGTGCAAGGAATAAGGGATTTAAAATGTTTTCTCAGTAAAACGGTGCAGTATATATACATACTCAGAAATGTAATGACCTGTTTTGTCAGTGAGGCATTTTTGTCATTTTTATGTTACTCAAAGTAAATGGTATTGGAACTACTTTTTGTTATAATCGACAGTCAAAGAGATTTTAAATGTTGATCGTGTTGAACAAATGCACTGACATTTGACATAGTCCAAGAATTAAATGTAAATACATATGATTGTAACTCTTCTGTACATTTTCAACTCTACGTAAAACATGTCATCTATGATAATAAACTTTTTTATATATCAAAATGACTCCGAATTTTTCTTGATCAGTGTTATTGACAAAAGCATAGGAGAATATCTGTCTACAGTTTTTGAGAGTGAGTTGCCTTGCTCGAGGTCATGTGGGGAGACTGTTTCTAATGTATCCAAAATTTGGATTTCAACAGCCAGCCTGGTGTCCGTCCCCCCCCCCCCCCCCCCCTCCATGCTCTTAGCCAAACTAAAAAAGCCACAAAATTCCATAAACAGGATTTATGAAAAATCATTTATTGGACTACAATATGGGTGGTAGTAGCTCAGTCTGTAGGATGTTGGGAACTGGAGGGTTGATGGTTCAAATCCACATATGGATCTCTCCTTTTAGTGCATGTATAGGTACTGAGTATATTCATGTACAGTGCTCTTGAGCAAGGCACTGAACCCCCAACTGCTTGGGGTGTTTATCCATGGGCAGCCACCCCCACTCTGACATCTTTCCATTCAGTGCATGTATAGGTGTATGTATGTATATGTATATACTGAGCATATGTGTGTAATTTAGACCTGTGTGTATTAACAGAGTGTAAATTGTAATTTCCCCTTGTAGGATTAATAAAGTTTTATTTTTTTAAATGTACATAACATGTAAATGTACCTGTATGGATAACAAAGGGGCTTTTATTTTGAAGACAGGCATTTCCAATGAACTGTAAATTCAAACTGTTCATTCAAAGATTTGTTGCTCTTTTTTTCCACTCATACTTCTTTCTATTTTTGTACATACCAATGTTGACATGCTCCATGGCTGGCAAACAATATTTGTCTGACTTTAGAAGTGACCTCAGCTGTCGGGGAATAACAGCATAGAGGGACTGGTCTGTGACTCACTAGACGGAGGTTGGAATCATGAGTCACCGTGATCTTATTCAACATGGCGAGACCTGTGTTGAGACTGGTGTAGTGAGGGCAAAGGTCACTGTCTGGGTCGGACCGACCAGCAGGGGGGGGTGTCCGTCCACATGTCTGCCACGCAGGGCGAGTTGTTCAGCACCCCCACCCCCCATCCATGGTGTCGATTAGGCGCCTTGGTGAAAGGTATCTTCATCTATGAGTCAAAGAAATGTCAGAGGGGCTCATTATTTGACTTTTCATTTAACAAGACACTTGCAAAGAAAGCAACTTTTCAACAGATACCAAATAACTTATGCAATAAATAAAAAATAAAAACTACCTGTAACAACCTGAAACTAAATATTAGCTCTCTTTTCAAATAAATAAATAAATATGAAATAATGTATATGACCTGTTCTGGGTCAGCTTCAAAATCCAGCTTCAACTAAATATCTCTTAAAACTTTTTATATGTAATAAGTTAAGGTTTTTCAGTGTCCATGTGAGCATTGAAATCTCCATCACCTTTGTTAGACACTGAAACATATATGTGCTAGCATAACATAGAATAAAATATATATTTGTTTTCTTTTTTTCTGATGCCAAATTGTTCTATAAATATATAACATGTTTGTAAAGTTAAAAAAAAATTAAACAAAAAAAAGTTCTCGAAAAAATATTATAAAATATAATATATATATATATATAAGACAGATTCTCGGGAGTTACGTCACGCAACAAAGTACCGTAGTATCGCGTGCAAAGCGCCAGTCAATTTCAGTACACGGTTAATGCTAACGGTCCCATTAAAAACAGTGAAAACTGGACTTTTAATGAATTTATACGAAAAAAGTTTACAGTACGTAAAAAGTGGACATGTCCAGTCAAAAGAGGACGTTCGGTCACCCTATAGTAGGTCTACTTATAACCCTTTCTGTAGTAGCCTATTAATGGTTCTGAATTAGGCTAGCCATTAGTGTTAAGTCTAGCTATACGTTTTCAAGCTAGTACAAGACCTGCCAACCGGTGTTATCATGCACAGCCTCCGGCATCTGTCTCAAAGGATATGATGTTGAATGTAAACACATGCAGCCTGGCACTGATAAGATAAACTGGTCTGAAAAGACGACTGGCCGCGGCACGTGGCGCTTTTCGGGAGTGGACCACGCGCATCTGTCAGGCATCTGCCGCGAGGCACTGAATAGAGTGGGGGTAATAAGCTACACACACACACACACACACAGGCAAAAGCGCCGGGAGCAGGTGGAGGACGAGGGTATTGTTTTGTGACACAAAGTCGCCTTTTCTCTCCGAGATACGACACGCGTCGAGTCCGACTTGACAATTAAAGCTTCATTTTCAATGGGGGGGGGGGGGGGACAAAAGTGGCGCGTGCCATCTCAAGCTGTTTCGGTCACTCCTTTTAACAGATGTCGCCATCAAGACATCTCTCTCCCTATCTGGGTCAGGACAGGTTTGCCGGTCTCGCTAGTTCTGTAACTCCCGGACAGACAGTAAACGCAACGTTGAGTAACCGGTTGATGAGGATGCACGCGCATGCACGTCCACGCTTAACAAGCAGTTTATCGAGGGCAAGTCAAGACTAGAGATGGAAAGTTTGTATAGGCTATATATATATATATATATATATATATATATATATATATATATATATATATATATATATTATATATATAGCCTATCCATACTTTATACATATATATACTGTATATATACACACAGCCTGTTATATTTATGTAACACTGCAGTGATTCCCCACGCTGGGGAAGTCCAGTCCTTAAAAGATTGTTCCAGAGTTTATCATGGGATAGATTCATTTCCCCACCGATTCCACTGCTGTTTTTCCCCCTACAGCTTTCCTTTGACTAATCTAATATTCAATTTCAATATCACCTGTAGGACGATGGTCTGACATGGTTTTATAACTGTTATGGGAGAACATCACATGGTGCCAGTGATATAACCACCAAACACAAGGCACGGGTCCTTCCAAAAATAATAGGCTAACAACAGTAATTAATACCACATGCATTTATAATGCATGCATTATAAATGTAGCTCATAAATAACCCCAGTGGGTTGTATTTTGTTAGTAGCCGTCAGTCTGCAGAGATTGACACAGGACTTTACTTTAACTTTGAGTTATTGTGGTGATGTTGGATGTTGACAAGGCAAGTGGGAATCTGTGGTGGGGAGGGAGGGAGGGGGATTTCTAAAAAGGTTGTAATCTTGCCCCCACGTGGGGTTGTCAACATGCTCAGCGCAACTGCCCGGGGACTTTTGCTTTCCTCACCCCGGCTGCCCTGAGCCAATGGTAGGAGGCATGAGCGGAAGAGACCGCCCCTTGCCGAGAAACTACGCTGATCTGCTTTAAATCCACCCACAGCCTGTTCCGAGCTCAGAATAACGCAAGACACTACATAGAGAACATAGTACGCAGCCCTTTTCTGTTCACTGCAAAATCCCGATCGCGCTTGGATTATAACTATGACTCTGGAAGAGATCCGCGGACAAGAGAACACAATGGAAAACGCAGATAGGTAAATATTTTACCCATGGATAGATCATTATTCTATTAGATTTAATGTTTTAATACCGGTTTACCAAAATGTGCGCAGTGTTCTGATGATGCGTTGTTGTTTTTTTTGTCAAGGGTGCAAAGTGCAGGCGCAGCCCTGGAGGAGCTGCTGGTCGCTGCTAAGAAGCAGGACTACCTGACAGTCGGAGTTTATGAATCTGCTAAAGTCATGAATGTGTGAGTATTGCAATCCGCGAAACGTTTACGCGCAGTTGTCTTTGTTTTGAGCGTAAATTACGCACGAAAGAACGGTTTTGTGACGTCGACTCCCGTGCTTTTCCACAGTGACCCGGACAGCGTGGCGTTCTGCGTCCTCGCCACCGATGAGGAGTACGAGTGTGACATCGCTCTCCAGATCCACTTCACCCTCATCCAGGCGTTCTGCTTCGACAACGACATCAACGTGGTGCGCGTCAACGACATCGAGCGCCTGGCCGACCTCGTGAGCGCAGACGAGACCGGCGAGCCCAAGGACGCGCACTGCATTCTTGTCACGGTACGTTCCCGAGAGCGCTTACTCATCAGTCAGGAGCTGGAATCTAGTGAATCATGCATGCATCACTCCTACATTTGAATGCTCTGCCCAAGTTACTGCATGTCTACACAGCCCATATGGCTGTTTCAGGTGTTCTGATCCTAAATATCTTATCCTTTTTTTTTTATTTCAGAGCCCCAGTGCAAACCCATGGAAAGACCCCGCTCTTGACAAGCTGAGCCTGTTCTGTGAGGAGAGCCGCAGTGTGTACGACTGGGTGCCCACCATCACGCTCCCCGAGCGCTGAAGCGACATCCCACTAACAATGCTTCACATGCTGATGATGAAGATGATGAAAAGAAAGTCAAGGAGCTGAGCCTCAGTTGGGGTCGTGAAGCCTTTCTGCCTCACTCTCTGGATTAAGAGGCTGTGGCTGCAAGCCCCCCTGCAAGTGCACAACCTACCAGTGCATTCTGGGTCAGCACATTGGTTCTGGATTATACCCCGAGGAAGGGTTCAAGTTCAGAGGTTAAGTGCAGACTGGGTCAGGTGAATGTGGAATGGACAGAAAGCCCGATGGACACAGAAGGATTTGGAATGTACTGCAAAGTGCATGAAATAGATGTTGCTGGCCCAGTTAAAAAGGCAACGGGGAACCGAGCGGAGCAGGTCACAGAGACCTTGCGAGATGGACTTGTGAAAGTGCCGAGGCTGGACCGAATCCCAGAGGGAAAACAAGAAAGATGCTGGTTCAGAAGAGGGTGTCTGAAAATGTCTATTGGACTTTACTTTTCTTGTTACAGTGCAGCTATCAGGAAGTTCTTGGAATAAGCTGAGACTTTCCTTGCAAATCCTGATTCGAGCTGCGTCTGAACCTGTGACACTTTCTCACGGACTATTGTTATTACTTTGAAATATGCAGACAAATATGCAATTATGTTTGAATTGTACTCATTTTGTGAATAAACATTTGAAATCAATGGCATGGTCTCTTGTGAGAATTGTTATTTATGCTTTGCATTAAGTTTTAGCAGACCGTTGGCACTCACCAAACCTTAGGTTAGCGAAGGTGCAACAGGGTGTGGGAAGTTAGAGCATGCTTGCACATATAGTCCTATCGAAATATCAGGACGTGTTGCATAATAACAATTACCCAGTAAATGAGAACCAAGTAAAATGGGGGTAGCCGACAGAAAGTCAGGTGGCTGTGAGAGAGAGATGAAATGGAGCGATAGAGTAGAGACATTTCAACATAGTGATATTTGTGATGTGCAATTTCCAGGCACTGACCTTATACTGCTCGTAGACCAGCTGCCTTTCGCGACAGCTTGCACAATCGCTGCAGCCAGAATCAAGGCAGAGGCTGTGGGGGGGGGGTGCAGGAGAGAGCTTTCTTTTGTTTTTTGTGTGCAAGCAGCTGAGGCTAGATAGGTCTGTGTGTCAGTGGGTAGCGTGCTTAGTTGTAGTTTTGTGCATTCAAGTGGAAATCGGACACTGTATGGTGTTAATAACCCAACTTTTCTTTGCTGTAAAGCATCGAAACTTTACTCAAACTTTACATATCACAGATTCACCGTTGGGAAATACACCATTGTACATGCATGACAGGTCAGTTTAAGGAATCCTGCAATGGCTTACAAAATGCATGCAAACCATTAGGCACCACACATGGGGGAAATAGTGCTTTGGTGGTTCCTATAGACACACACGTGCACACACAACCGTGTGTTAATAGAAAGAAAATAGGAAATGGAGTTGAGCTGCAGGAGAATGAGGGTCAGCCAGATCGTTAGTGGCAGGTAAAGGGAAGTGTGTGAGTGCTGCGGTTGGCTCTGAGCTGAGACTGACAGTAAAGCGCGGGCCACATCAAAGAGACAGCAGACTTCAGAGGAACTCATCTGGCTTTTTCTTGCCAGCCCCTCAGCCAAACCGCTGGTCATACCCTGCACGTGTACACGCCTGGACACACAGGTGCTCGCGAGCATGAACAAACATCTGTATGCGCGCACACACACACACACACACACACACACACACACACACACACACACACACACACACACAAGCTAAGACTGATCTCAGGTAATTGCTCAGAGTTCTAAGAACAGGGGAAGCTTTACTCAGACAGAATTACAAAAAAAGTTGTGCATAAGAAATAAAGGGACTTTCCATGTGTATTGATTTCTGCACTGTTAGGCATAAGGGAGACCCAAGTAAATTACTATAAAACAAAACTAGTCATTTTCTGACATTCACTGTCAAAACTAACTAGATTGGGAAGAGATTGAGCCACTGATATGAAGACCAATGTGGCTTGTGCTGACTATTTGTCTGTAGTCGCTGCACTCTAGACTCTGCCATGATCAAACATGAAGCTTGTGTCTGAGTGAAAGTTGAAATACAACTTCTCGTGAAAATGACCTATAAAAGGTCCCAGGCATCTCACATGAAAGTTTTGTGATACATATGAAATGTTCCTATACTGCAAACGGCAAATGACTGAAAAGAGATTTCTTTATCAAGCATGTTTCCAAAAGCACCCAAAATGTTCAGGGATTTTTTTGGTTGTCTTTGCCGGTCAGTGTTCTTCAGACAGCCTTTTATGTTTTCTGCCATGAAAGAAAGGGCAACCAGCAACAATAGCGGTGGCACTGTGTCAAAACTTGACCTGTTTTTGGGAAAAAACAATATTTAATGCCCCAGATAAGACCCATTTTCTCAAGAATACAAATGATGACTGTTTTTGTTATGTGCTCCAGGTAAACAAAGTAGCGTTGGCTAAGTGTATAGTAGTTACAATAAAGGAGTGCGTGCATTGTTGACTAAATCCTTGACCTACTTTGGATGAAATTTACATTGAGGGTCTTTGTGATGGATCAGATTCTTCTTTGTGCTCTCTAAAACCTTATTTATCAAAGTCAGCATCGCTCAGGCCAGCGTTATCTGCTATCTTAACCCTAATTTCCCTATGCAAGACTAAAAAAACAAGATGCTTTTTTTGTGCTATGCTCCTTCTGGCGACCGGTGTATGTGGGCCAGTGGAGAACAAAAAAAACACCAGACTACTGTAAATGGTTCCTTGCCTTTGCTGCTGCTATATATATATATATATATATATATTATATATAATATATATTGGAATTAACAAACACCTTCTCCCTGTGATGGCTGTGTTGCCAAAGCCTGGAGCAACAGTCCAGACTGTGGAGACAAGCCGACTGTCTGCGCGAGGTCTGAGCCAGAGATCCAGAGCTACGTTAGACTAAAAGGGAGGGAGCAAGACCAGACAGATGCGTGCTCTGACTCAGAAACATTAGTGTTTTCAACTCTGGCACAGAAAGATGGCAAACATCAAGCAGCAGTGTACTCCTGAGTGCTATACCCATACCCTTTTTTCCCCATATGAAGTGCTGGTAATGAGTTTTCCTCTCTTACACGTGGGCCATAACCCCAGAAAAATATTCACTTTATCCCCGATGGATGTGCTACTACAGACACAACATTTACTTAGATGATCAAAGGGTATTCAACGCATAACTCATACGTTCTTAAAGGAAATGGTTGTCAGTTTGGGAAATACACTCATTCACTCTCTTGAGGAAAGTTAAATAAAAGGATCGATACTACACTCATATCTGTAAATATGAAGCATAGGAAAAAGAATGTGAATAGCTAGTCTGCCTCTATCCAAAGGTCACAGCCACCCATACGTCTGTTTAATCCATACAAACGCTAAGTGTAAAAATGAATTGAGGGGATTATGTGCGGGAGTATTTACTGGGTGTGCTGGCTCTAGCTACATATTGAACAGACAAATCTCAGGAAGAAAGGGAATAAGCTTATTTCCCAAAATGTTGAACTATTTCTTTAAACTTAGTAAGAGCACGATTCAATAGCAATTGAAATTAAAAGCTTCCGCAGCCCTTTTATACTACATCGACTTAATGTGGACAGTAGTTTAGTTTCTTCTACACTAACGTTTTTGAGTTTTTTTTAAATAAAGTTCATTAAAATTCCCACAATCTTAAACCCCCTTCTATTGGATGTACATTCAGAACATGACAAGCCTGTCAAAAGTGTAAAAACATAAGAAAAATGCTTGCATGCAGTTGAAATTAAGGATCTCTGAGGTGTTTGGCATTGATAATGCTTATGTTATACGCCTTGCTTTCACAATATTGAGAATAGAAATCAAATGCATAATGTTAACCCTCCTGGTGTCTTCGGGTCAAATTTGACCCCTTTCCAAAAAGTTTCTACATCAGAAATTTGGGTTTCTTTCAAAGAAATTGTCCAAAAAAGTAACGTGGATGGTTCCCAACAACGCGCCTCACAAATTAAATAAATAATCAGTTCACTACTTTTTATTGAATTTGGGTGTTTTTTGTCAATTTGATAGCATATGGAGAAAAAATTGGGAAAAGAACTTTTAAAAAGTTGTAAAAAAAGAAAGAAAAATGTCAATAAGAGTGGCTAAAAGGTGAACAAATGTCAAATAAAGTGACTTAAATGTGAACAAATGTCAAATAAAGTGACTAAAATGTGAAAAGATGTTGAAAAAAGTTTTAAAAAAGTGACAAATGTAAAAAAAAGAAATTCAAAAGGCTCAGAAAAAGTCGACAAACGATGAAAAAGTGACAAAATCATTGGGGGAAAGACACAAAATGGTCAAAAAAGACGACCATATCTTAGATATTTAAACATTTATTTAAAATTTTGACTTAGAAAAACAAAGATTTCTGGTCAGCGGGAAGACAACATGAGGATTGATATTTAAGATATGGATACAAACCTTGTCCTTTGGTGTTATAATACCACACAATGTTACTGTCTGACTATTTTAACCTGGGTGAAATGTTACAGTATGTGTTTCCATATCGGGATATGATTCCCAGACAACTGTAAATGCTTCAGAGGGACTTTGGTAGAGTGATACTCCGCCCTTCCCAGAGCCATTACTTACACAGGGAACTGTGGTTCAATTCTTCCTATTCCCTTCTCCAGCTCACTTACAGTAACCACAGCAAGATGAGATTACACGATGAGCTGGCAAGCATCATCCCCTCTCACCCCACCCAGCTCTGAGCATCTCTCTCTCTCTCTTTCCCTCTCGCATGGTCAGATTGGTACCATGAGCTCATGACCCAGCTGGCTCTGGCAGGCAGAGGAGGGAGAGAGAGAGAGAGAGATAGATGGATGGCTGGTGTTGGGTGTCTCTAATCTAACCGTGTGTCACTCAAAGGAGAAACGAGCTGCCTGCTAGCTTCTTCTGCTCCTGCTGTTGCTCAATTTACAGTGAGCTCATGCCTCAGAGGCCGTGTGGTGAGCCAACACAATGTGCAACTTTAAGGGGCTCTTAGATTAACAGCGCGGGGGAATTTCTCATTGCTGCGGTGGCCAAGGTGATTCCAGTTCAACAACATGTACACACACCGAGGCTGCTGTTTGTGAGCAATCGCTATCAATCTCTTAGTGGGACCTGACGCGTGTGGTTTTTGAGTTTTGTGGTTGCGGTTAGGCTGAGGTAGCTGTACATTTTGAAGCATACATGTGTACACACACACACACACACACACACACACACCACCAAAACACCTGGGCACCTGGGATGTCCGCACCACACTCAGAAAGATGAGGTCAAATGATGCAAACTTCTTAGTTCAGAAGAAATTATCGCAGTTGTCTTTCTGCAGAGCCTAAAATCAGAGGGAAACAGCTGTGTGTGTGAGCCAAGGGGAGGGTGACCAGGTTACACACACACACACACACACACACACACCTGACCTACACTTAGACCACCCTGTCAGTCTGTCTGGGTACAGTGACATGCACACAGCAGGTCATTGCAGATTAGATCATAGACTAACTTTACTGCTGTCAATGTGAAATAACCGACTTTTGGTTATCTGGTTAAAACCAATGACACTATTGTCTTAGGCAAAAACATCAGCTGGGCATAACTATAAATTTGGAAAATACTGCAATCCCTCCAGTGTTTGTGCAGGATATAATCATTTGGATGTTTGTATTCAAATTAGTACATCTGCAAAAATTGCCCTGGGATTGCATCAGGGTGTTTGTGTAGTAGCAACTGAACGGATTGACTGGATACAATGTGGGATTTCTGAATGCAAAGGTTTATTATTAGCATAAACAAGATTATGTGTGAGCCCTCATTGCCCTTTTCTTCCCCATAAAGCTAAACTTAGATCATGGTCCAAGTGCCAGATTTCATATTTGATCCCACCTCATGGTATTTCACATGAACTGAACACCGTCACAACAATCATGCAAAATTCTGGAAAAAACAAGAAACACTCTTAGATGAGTGAAGAAGTAATCCTCTTAAATGAATCAAGAATGTGACCCAAGTCCACGGTGGCAAATGCATTGATCAATTGAGGCTGGGGGCTTTTGGGCTTGCCTCTTTAAATAAGCTGCAATTAGATAAGCATAAAAGGCAAAGGCTATTTCAGGACCTTTGATACAGCTCAGAGAGTCTCAGAGTCGTATAGTATATACCACGTTTGTTGTCAATCACTAAAGACTATGGTATTTAATGAATGTTAGCACAGTTATTTCTCACTTGTACCTTTTTCCTTATCCCCTGTCTGCATTCTATTCATATTTTCTGGTTCATTGTGGCTGCTAAGGTGGGACAAAGTTAAGAGATTTGCCAAATATGGGGATCAGCCTGTTACCTCCGCGGGGTTGACACATTACTAACATAGTTGAGCTTATCCTTCCAGAAGCATAAATATACTCAGAGCCACGCCAGGAATCCACTCTCGCAGCCCGCAATCCTCAAGTGCAGAGGCCGGCGGAAGGAATGGAAGTGCAGCCCGGGAGAAGGGGGAGGTGAATACTGCTCACAAACAGACATATATAAATAAAATGCGGGGAAGTTGCAAGCTTTTTTACTCATCTGATTATACAGTTTCTGCTCTGTCCTTACATGCAGACGGAGAATGCAGACTGGATGGCTGGGTTGATTCAAGGATAGATAGAAAGAGCGTAAAAAGAAAGAGATAGAGACATGCATGCATGGCGTATTCCAAATTCCAAATTCCATTAGGTTGATGTGTCAGCCTAAACAAAGTAGTATCTAAAGAGGCGACGCCCAGTCTTACTCTGCAGGATTGTTTAATTGATGAGCAATGAGCAATACACATGCACACAGAAAAGAAGAAGAGAAACATAAAGACTGTCCACTGTTTTGTCCCATCGGGATTCTGTGCAAGCAAGAAAGCTGAAGAAAAAGGAAAAGAAACTGGAAATACAATTAACACTCTGTATGTTCTTGTTTTAAGGAAGTTCAATGTGCTTTGCCTGTGGAAAGGTGTCAAGGCAGCATGACATTTGTTTTTTTTTGTTTTTTTGTTTTACGGTAAGATGGTGAAGAAGAGCACAGAGTAGCCAGTGTGACTGCCAGACCGCCTCTCTGCTTTCAGTGCACATGCTAATTAGAAACCTGTAGAGAGGCAGAGCAGCCGGGGACACGGCCCGCCTCGACACAGGGAGGAAAGCAGAGAAAGAGTGGAAGACAAAGAGAAAAGAGATGGGGAGGAAAGACGTCAGGACGTGAAGAAAACAGAACAGATAGAGCCGACGGAGAGGTGCAGAAAACAGCCTGACGGCGGCCTTGTTTGCTCGTGCCGTGTCGTCACTCCGCCACGGGTCAGGGTTTTTAGAGGAATGATGATGCAGCATAACCGCCTCCTGCTAATGCACAAACAAGTTGACTTTCTTTAAAACGGTGTGTGCCTGTGTGTGTGAATGTGTAATATGGGTCACGAACACTGTGCACACACAAACACATCCACACACAGATAAACATACGTGGCAACAAAGGTGATGTGACAACCTCAGTGATAAGGTTGAACACTGAATTGACCACAACATGTTTGTTTTTTTTAGTTTTTCTACACACATGTTTTCGGAGGAGTTAAAAACACGTTCCTTGAACCACTTGGATATTGCATAATAATATCAGACCCGGACTGACCATGTTCTTGGCAACATGTCTTATCTAACGTTGCCTTTGCTCTAACAACAGCCCCACTGACAGATCCGAACAGCTGGCTGCGTGTTCTCACTCTTCGTCTTAACTGCCGGCAGCAGCAAAGAGGAACAAGCCGATAAACAGAGATCGTGCATCAAAACAATGTGATGGAGGGATGAGCAAAATACTGACAAGATTTTGAGTCTCTTTCATGCGTGGGAGAAGTTTGCCCATCATGGCATGGCCCAGCATTTCAATTGGAAATTCCTCCCAGAGGATGATTTAAAAGTGCAATTAGAATTTTGCACGGGGTACAAAAAGAGAGAGAGAGAGAGAGACATGTTTTCAAGGACTTTTCAAGGGAGTGATGCAATTGCCCCTCTTCCTTGCACTTGGGTTTTTTTTTTTCTTCATAGCAACATACCATGCTATACTACCTAGTAACACACTGAGGAGCATGGCAACAGTGGTTCAATTTATCCCGCCTCCTTTTCCACTCTCCTATCTGTGTTCCTCTACATTTCTCTGTGTGCTATCATAAAGCAAATACCTTTGCATCTGACCAGAAGTGTTTGTGTGGGTGCACTGCCATTGACGGAAAACAAAAATAAGCTCTTTTTGTTTTGCCGGTGTTACTTAATCTGCAGGGATGGAGGGACAGGCAGAGAGAGAGGGAGAGAGGTGGTGGGAGGGAAGGGGCTTTGCTCCAATGCTCGGGAGTACCGGCCAATCAGAAGGCAGGATTGGCTACAGGCAGGAACAAACAGGGGTTGTTGCTGTTGGTAACAGAAATCGGATTGGCTGTCGGGAGTTCTTGCTCAATGGGATAGGTGTCTCAGCGTGTGGCTATTTTGATCACTGTTATGAATGTGTTTATCTGCTGTTATGTTCTTTTTAAACCTTGTTATTTTGGTCGCCTTCTGTTTTCACTTACAGAGGAGGACTTTGTAGTCCAGACTCTGAGGCCATGCCATAGTAAACGGTCTCCTCTGGGAGCTGAATCCCCTGAACTTTGTTACCTTTAGCTGCCGGCCTGCAGAGTAAAGGCCACATTGCGTTAGCTGGGCTGTGGAAGTAAACACACAAAAAAAGACATCCCGTAAAATGACAAGTGTATGGGAAAGATGTGACGCCAGAGGACAGGTCATTGACACTGCTGTTGTGTGTGTGTGATGCACCTGCTTCACACTGATGTAGGTCTGTTATTACAAGTCATCCACACACACACAGAACACCTTTTTTGTTACCTAACATACACATTTCCTGTTTTCCTGGGGGTTTTCTCTATCTGTAAAATCTAGCTCATGTGTGATGATTCCATGTCATGAAGTCACGCACAATCAACATGTCCTACAAACATGCAAATGTCCCTAAAGGCAACAGAATAACATGTAATCCTAGAGGTCAGCCTCAGTCAGCCTGCACCTACAGTCACACTTTGTTTACTACAGAGTCAGATGGAGCACTCAGTTCTGCACATGCCGGCTTTGTTTACATGCTGTTCCTTCCTGAAAGGGGCGGCGCCACACACCCGGCATTGCAATGTTGCTTTGGAAACAGGGCTCACACGGTAGCCAATGGGTGGGCAGGGATTATGACATATGTGTTTGTGTGTGTAAATTAATCAAATAGTGGTATCTATCTGGCAGTGTGTTTACGGGGGGGGGGGGGGGGGGGGGGGAGAAAAACACAGGGGGGTGGGGGGGGGGGGAACACACAGTGAAATAATACCAGGATCAAACACACACACGCACGCACACACACACGCACGCCACCAAGCCAATTAAAAATCCTCAGTGTTATCTCCCAAGGTGTGCCTGGATTGTTATTGTTTAAATGCTGAACATCCTTTTGACAGATGTTTTTATTGAGTTTTTCAATTACAATTCAAAGACAGAAAAAGAAATCAAGGCACATCAGTAAATAAGAATAGGCATTTGAAGATATTCCAAATATACTGTAGACATGTTAGTGGTAATTTTTACTGCTTTGGTAACACACTGACTCCCATTGTGGTGTTTAAGTAAAAAAAAAAAATAATATGAAGGAGGGACAAACAAGTACTTGCACGGATGGATACTCACCTTCCAAAATATGATCAGTGATCTTATTGAAAGTAGATAAAGCTGCAATAAAATCCCCCCCGCCCTCCCCCAGAAACTGCATAAATGAGCCCCAAATCTCTACAGAAGTGTTATATTTCCCCTTAACAACATATGTAAGTTTCTCTAGGGCAAGGCTTTGCAGTAGCCCTTCGACCTAGCTTTGCTTGGTTGGTCTGTTAACAGATTTCCACGACATTGCAATTTTATGTTTAACTTCAAGAAGACAAAATATCACCATATTCATCCTGTTATTGTTTAGTGTACAACTTGCTGGGTGACATCCAAAAGTACAAAGTTTAGGACATAGTGGAAGTTGTGCACTTCTTAAGATTGCCCTTATTCTTGTTCTTGTGACAGTCTTTTTTTTAAAGTTTTTTTTTCAAAAGTAGGATCCTGAGTGTCTGTTTATGTGTTTCTTTTTACACATGCATGAGTGGACATGTTGTTCATGTGTGTGTGTTTTCCTTATACAGCTGTTATTGTTAGTTGTGTCACCGGTTTCAGGTTCCTTTACCGTCAGGAACTTGTCTTCCAGTTAACACTCACTTTATCATTGTGCACATACACACACACACACACACACACACACACACACACACACACACATAACAGCAGCTTTGCTCTCCACCCAATTATACAATGTGGAAAACTCAACACAACACAAGCTAGAAAAGATTCAAGATTAAATATCCTTTAAAAATCCCACAATGGGGAAATCTACACTGTTGCAGTAGCCAGATATGGGGGGGAGGTTGGGGGGGGGGGGGGACAAGACACAGATAAACAAACAATAGATAAATATAAGTAAAGAAAATAAATTGTAAAATATATTTATCACATTTTTATTGCACGGATTATCAGTCTGTGTGTGTGTGTGTGTGTGTGTGTTTGTGTGTGTGTTCCGTCCATGTGGTCTACTACTACTTTTTCAGACATTGGCAGATGTGTAAAGATTAAAATGAGCGTCAACGTGCTCTGTGTTTTTGTGTGTTTTCTTGTTGTGTGTGTGCATGTGTGTGTGGTGTGTGTGTGTGTGTGTGTGTGTGTGTGTGCGTGAGTGAGAGCCGATATACAGCAGGAGCCACGTGCACCCTACCAAACAGGATGCAGCTGCTGCAAGTGTAACAGTAGCTTTACACTAGTGTGTGTGTTTTATTGTTCATTTCCTTAAAACAATGATGTCTTTGTTATCTGTCTATCCTTTGTCGCTGCTCTCCTAAATCCACAAGCAGCTCTTAAGCTAAACGTGCCCTAAGGACAGGAGAGAAGTAATCTAATCAGTACTCCCCTTTTATTATTACACAATCCAGAAAGCATGTGAGCGCAATCAGGTTTGCTTAATCACTGGAAAACGGGGAAGTAGTAATTGAGTGACAGTTCACCTTTAGAATTAATATGGACACGGAAATTTGATCCCCAGACTTGCCACTGGGATGTGATATGAGATTGAGAACAGCCCGGTGTGGAGCTGAGGATTCAGTCTCCTGCTTCAGGCCCCTTTAGAAACGTGAGTGATGGCCGACAGAGACATTGAACCCATTGAATCCAGTTTGTTGCATTGCATTTCGCGGTGTGAAAAAAACTGCACGCCATCTTGGACAGTGTCTCGCACCCACTCCATGGCTTGCTGCTCAATCACAGGAGCACTTTTCAGTGATAGACTCATTCTCCCAAAATGCACCACAGAGCGCCACGGGAAGTCATTCCTGCCTGTGGCCATCAAACTTTATAACGCCTCCCTCTGAGTATCTGACACATAGACACTTAGAGAGGTTGAAACTAGACATTATTATCTGTTTTGTGCAATAACGCTAGCTTGTAATGTGTTCAATACTCAACTGCTACTATTATTATTATTATTATTATTACATTTCACCATTGCAACACCTTAATTATGTTAATTATGTAAATACTGTATCATGATATTCCTATAACTATGTAAATATCCACACTCCTTATATTTCTTCATACTATTTGTGCAACTGTGACACAGAGTTTCCCTTTGGGGATCAATAAAGTATTTCTGATTCTGATTCTGATTCTGAAATAAAGTGGGAAAAACCACAATGAAATAAGTACCTTCGTAATAGTTAGAAAAACCTTTTTTTTTCTCTTGAGTCCAATGTGAATCTGAAGTGGGTCGCTTGTCCCAGTCTAACACAACACAGTGTCAGACAGACAGTTTAAGAAACAAAGAAAGGAGCCAGCCAACCACAACCTCCCCTTGCAGCCTCCTCGACTCTACCCAGCAACTACTGTACACTCACTCTAAACCAATCTGTTTCTGTTGCATGCATGTACTCACAGACCACAGACAAAAGATTCAACTTGGTTTGTGAGTCAATGAGCATCTGCTTGTTTCTCAGTTTGCATACGTGTGCGTTTGTGTAGATCTTTTGTGTCAGAGCACGCGGCTGCTTTCTGCACGCATGCCTGCATGTACTGTACTGTACTGCAAGAAGGAGGAATTAGGAAGTTATGCATCTGCTGTTTGTCTTCATTAAATAATCGTATATTTTACAGTATCTCGTACTGTGTGCAGCATGTGTGTGGGTGGCCTCTAATTTGCAGATATACATGGGGGCTCTGTGTGGGCAAGCTGTAGTCACAGCCCCGGAGCAAGGCAAACTCTCACTGACGTCTGACTTGGAAAGTGACAAAGACGGACTCTGTTGCCTTTGTGGGTGAAAGCGAAAGAATCCAGCCTTTGAGCGTCCCTCTTTGATTGCGTGTGTGTGTAGGTTGGTAGGTGGGTGTGTGTATGAGCATAAGGGAACTTTATGTAATTCCTACCGCAAATGAAGGGGTGTCTCCAGCCTTATTGATGATTGGTTAGGGTTAAGAGAGTCTGATTTCAGATGGTTTTATATACGTTATTTCTTTTTTCTTTCTTTCTTTCTTTCTTTCTTTCTTTCTTTCTTTCTTCTTTCTTTTGTTCTTTTCACACTTTCTCCAACACACTTTAAATGAACAATGTCCACATATAAATTACAGTGGAGTTTGCAATTTCCCTCCCCCAATGCTGTCATCCTCTTCCTCCTATCAGTAAGTGTACTATAGGTCTATATCTTGTGTGTGTGTGTGCGTGTGTGCATTTGGGCCATACTGCGTCCTTTCAGCCCTCCCAGCTCTCTATCTTTGCAAAGCCAGACATGAGTCGCCTGTTGTTCAAATACAAATCCTCTTTGTTGGCACGGATTCAGAAGCAGTAAATGTCTCGTCGAACGCACGCAAACATGAATAAATGCATGCACGCACAAGTCCCCAAGGGCCTGCTTCCTTTGATCTGGATCTTACTCAGCCATAGACAGTGCAGCAGGTGCGAGGCAGCCGTCAGGTGTACGTGTAAGAGAACAAGAGTGTGTATATGTGTCATCAGCCATATGACCTTTTAGATGCAAACTACACACCTTATGCAGCCACTCAATAAAGCCTCCATACAAACACTCGCTTTCACCCTGTCTCCAAAGCAGCTGCAGTATTGAGAAAACACCCTGACTGGTAAGAACACCAACCAAGGGCAAATCACAGCCACTTCTAGGCAGATATTCCACCAATCATGTGGCTGAGGCTGAATGCATTCACCAGCTAAGCCAATCAGGGATAAACACAAGGATAACCAATAGCAGCAGGAGCCAGAAACTGCAGCAGTTAGAGATAGAGATAAACCAATCAGAACCTGAAGATTGAATCCATTGATGTGTTGTTTTTAAAGCTCTCCTGAGAACTTTTCCTTTAAAGTCAAACATGTAGGAGCTTAATGCCCTTACTTTGTAATCCTTACTTTATAGCTATTAAAGTTACAGAACAAATCCTTCCATGTTTTTTCAAGGATACTCAGAAGTTGAAAACAGACAAAGGTCTTTTGTAGATGTTGCAAGATGATGAAATCACAGAAATTGGCAGAGCAAACAACATGTTTTTTTATAAAGGTTGTGTTTTCAAAAAGTTACTATACTTCATAACTGCCTGTTTACGCATGCTCTTTTGTTTGTGTGTATGCATGTCTTTATGGTTCTGTAGTTGTGCCAGTGTGTTTGTCCCGGGTCACCCTAAACTCTCCGACTTCATGGACAATAAAGCAGAGAGGCGTGTCATTGACACACGTGCTGCCAACTGTTGCTGAGACACAAAGCGGCTATAAAAACCACTTTACTGACTGCAAGGGCCCCCCTCCCCATTACCACGGCACACTCCAAAATCATGAGCCACACACACACACCCCTATCCTGACTCCATTGTCCCAAATGAATGAGTGGAGAGGGGTGTCTGTGTGTGTGTGTGTGTGTGTGTGTGTGTGTGTGTGTGTGTGTGTGTGTGTGTGTGTGTGTGTGAGACTGTGTACTGTATGTGTGTGAGGACAGCTGGCTCTCTGGCTCCATCAGTAGCAGCTGCCCCAGCCTCAGGCCTCAGGGTGGAACAGTGCAGATTAGAGGATGGCTGGGGTGAAGTGTGTGTGTGTGTGTGTGTGTGTGTGTGTGTGTGAGTGTGCGTGTGTGTGTGTGTGTGTGTGTGTGTGCATGTGTGTGTGTGTGTGTGGCAAGGGGACGTGTGGCCCAGTCTGGAACCCTTGGCTCAATGAATGGGAGAGAGGACCTCTCCCCTTCTTTGTCCCACCCACTGTGTCATTTTTATTTTTCATAGCCTCTCCCTTTCTATTTTTGTTTCTTGTAACCCCCCAAAAAAGAAAGACATTTTTTTCTAAATGAAAAAATGAAGATGCAATGTAATTAGAGGGATAGAAGAGGGAGACTAAGACAATGAAGACAATGAAAGTAGCCAGCGACAGCCAGTCCAGAGGCGAGACAGTAGGATGGAGACAGCGACAGACATGGAGAGGTTTTGGTCCCCACTGGGTGCTGAGTGGGGGCCAGTTATGGTGGCTTAGCGACAGCTGTTAGCCTATAGGATATCTGAGCCAGGCCCTTTCAAAGGCTATGAAGAAGAATAGAGGGGCCACTTTTCTGCAGAGTGTGTGTGCAGAACACAAAAAAAGAAGAGCTTTTGTGATAGATGGGTGTGGATTCTTGCCAAGACATAAAGAGTGGCACACTTCACCCAAATGTCTCTGCAAATGAAAAGAGCACTCTGGCTGGACTGATAGAAGGAAAGGAGGCTAGCGGCCATTTATAGCCCTGTTTCCATCCATGTTGATTTATTAAGACACAATGGCATGCCCAAGACAGAACCACAGTTTGTTGACACAGAGGAGTCATTCAGAGCTTCACAACAACATGATATTGACATAGCAGCGAGGGCTTGTGGGACTGTTTGAGGCCATTTTTACAGTTTATTGTCCGTCTGGATTTATTTTATAAAAATCTTGTAAAACATCAACCCTGTTGTCTACAGTCAAGATAGGAACATCATTTTTTAGGACAAACTGGGTTATTACAACATTTGGGTTACAGTGAGGTCACTTGCATGTTAAAAATGGTTGTAGGGCCTTAAAGACAACTAAATAAATAAAACGGAACATGAATCTTCCAGATATGTATTGATATCACAGACAGAGAAGTAGTACATAAGCCATTTTTCTTTCTAAAACACTTCTCATATGTCTTGGGAGTCACACTGTGAAGTAATAATCATTATAACTTATAAAGTTGACAAAATACATACATTTTTTCAAATAAGGTCAAGACACTTTTGCTCTAATGACATTTACTTATGCCAATAATAACATAATAATGTCATATTTATTGATACATACTGCTACACAAGCAAATGCGTGTCAAAAATGTGCTCCTCTTGGCCTTCCATACAGCCTATTGGCCTTTTTGTCCCCTCTGGCCTTCCATACAAGATGGTGACATTGTCTCCCATATATGGGCATACTGGGGCCTCCATTTCCCTAAAAAACAGAGAAGAGAGACGGAGCCGCGAGCTAGCGGCAGAAATGAGCCAAAACGCGCTGAAAGATGGACTTAAAGTGGATCAATCTTGGATGTAACAGTTTGGATTTAAAGCCCAACAACCCCGAAAAAGGCTGGAAGTTCCAGGCTCAATAGAAAATCACCTGTAGAGGCTAGAAAGACCCGGAAGAGACCTCCACAACCGCTAACTCGTTACCTTTCAGACGCAACCATTGGTAAGTCGCTGGCTTGTGCTGTATGGTTGATAAATGATTAAACTATGAATCAGAGGTGCTATTTTTACGTGTGGGCGAGTGTCTCGGGCTCAGAGGGTCAAAAGCTCCATTCTGGTGGGATCCAACCTTGACTTTAAAAACATCATCAAAAGTACACAAACTAAAGGTTAAAAGACCTGAAGACCTTTGTGTCATATGTTTGCAAAATCCAGGTCATGGAGAAAAATGATGGAAAAGGCACACATTAGGTGGAGACAGTATACTGTTAATATCACTATGAGATATCCTCAAAGAAAATAGTGCAATGTCTCCCTCCTTGCGTTATTTAACTGCTTTCATCACATGCTAATGCAAGACTGACTCCCAGCTGATTAGTGGATCTAGATTCTCTGTACACCCTCCACACTTCTGTCCTCCTCCTCCTGCTCTTCCTCCTATCTTACGTCCTCCAAACACACACACACAGCAAACCCACTGACCCTTGTTGCCCAGGCAACATGTCAGTCTGATCCAGAGTGACAACTCTATTGAGGTTGTCATTGTCTCCAATGACAACCCGCGAGCAATGCTTAATTGGGGTGAGGGATGCCCCAGAAATTACAATGACGGTTGATTCAATTACGGAGCCTTTTGTCTGCTTTTTATTCCGCACGACGTTATTAGCCATAATGAGTTAGCTTGTCTCAAAACACAACATTACCAGGGGAAAGCAAACAAAGAACAATGCTTTTTTTTTTTTTTTTTTTGAAAATGTGTTACATGAGGGTATTTGATCCCTCATGGGCAGTGAGATCAGGCTAATGACCGCCTGTGAATGGCCCATTCAGGGGATGCCAGAAAATGTGTCCAAAGTTATATTAACGGCAGCAACTGTCTGGGGTGACTGAGCAGATCTGGAGTGTGTCTGCGAGCGGTGAGCCAATCAGCTGGAAGGAAACATCCAACAGAGGAGAAACGAGATGACTGGGATCTAATGCACGTCTACGTTTACAGTGGGTGAAGCTAAAAATCCAAATCTGATTTTTACCTAGTAGTAAAGATACAAATCTTGTGAATGTTATAGAGCTCTGCCCAAATTCTTTAAGGAAGACTTCTAAATAACTTCCATCACCACCATATCTTTCTAGAACGATTCAGCTGTTAAGAGGCGTTCATTTTTCAGTAAAGCAATCAAAATTGGCCACAAAATTCATGATCCACGGCACGATATCCTGCTTTAAATGTCTTCTTTCTTGTCTTTTCAGGCAAATGCGAAACCCTCCTCCTCCCCTTCCACCTCTCTGAGTTCCTTTTCCTCCATCACCAGTGTCTAGGCTCCATCGTGGGGATTATGCTCCATATTATGCTTATGTACAATACATCTTTGCATTTCTGCAACAAAGTCTCTCCTGATTGAATTGTTCTTATGTATCATATTGTACGCTGCATAACAATACACAGTGATCACATTGTCTCAAATGCACGGTTGAAATCCAGGTAACAAGTCTGGTGCTGAGTCTACATAACAGTTTATCATGCACTTTGGTTTAAAAAAAAAAAAAAAGTTTGGATCTTGCGTAGTGATAGATTTGGAACAGCCAACCATTGCGGTTAATCTCAGAAACCACATTAGTGAGTGAAGGTTAATTCCACCCTCAGCTGTCGGGAAAACCTTTGCGTGTTTGGCAGTTATCCTCGGAAACCATTTAGCAGGTAATGACAAAGCAAACAGGACACAAAATGTGTTTATTTGTAGTTTTATGCACTTAGCTGAATTTAAAAGCAAGGAAATACACAATTTAAAACAACCACAGAGAGACAAAAAAGTTGTTTGGAGATTCAGCCATCTGGACGTGAATGAATAGTCACTGTATATGTATAAGGAACTGCATGAGCAATCATATTAAAATAGAAACTTGGATTCATACCTCTATGTAATCTCACTCTGACACTACAAGTCTGCTGTATTTACATTAGCAGGTTCATGAGATCCAACGAAAGGCAAATGAGGCAGAAATGAAAACAAGTCTAATGTATCCAAAGTAAAGAAATGGGGATATTTTTCAATTTCATTACTTTTTAATAATGTAAAGTAGATTAAGTGCTTATAGAAATATACATTTTACCCATATGATATGATGGCATGGGACTACTTGTAATGCAACAATGCGAAACGTTTGGAACTTGTAATGCGCTCTCATTACTTTAAATGAAACGGTGTATTTTGTAAGATACAAATATATTACTATGACTTTTTCACCCTCATTCAGTGTACGACAATCAGTAATGTAACATATAATTAACACCCAACACTCTTGATTGCAGACACAGATGAAAACCATTGCTATCTCATATGGTCGGTAAATTGCAGCCACCATTGATGCCCCTATTTACCCCAGAATGAGTATCAACAAGCAGAGAGAACCAGCTGATTTGGATGGCCTTTGACACAGTAACTTGGGCCCCCTGGTCTTCTTTTCCTGACACACTCCACCATTTTCTACCAAATTTGTCAGATTGTTATCTAACTCAGATGACGGATTGGATGGGAAAAACACACACACACACGCACACACCTGTCCACAACAAATAGAAGTCATGCTTTTGCTGTTGTGTGTGCAAACATACACATATGGACGCGGAGTCTTGCGCGTGCGTATACACAAACAGAACATACTGTCACAAGCATAATTGGCATTTTGCCTGTGGACTGTTTGCACTTACAACAACACAGGTTGCTGCATGGCTGATAACAATCTGTCTACTTAGCTATCTAGCTTCGGACCCCCTGGTTTCTGCGACCCAGCATCAGCCTACCTGTTTGCAACCTCTAAAGCCCTGATTGAAGTAGACAGGTTTATTAGAGTAAGACCCCATCCTTAAATGTACAGCAACACGTCAGGTAATCCCACTTGAAGGCCACTGCAGACCACTCTGTCTGAGTGGCCATCAATCCACCAATCAACCGTAGACACGGTTCTGGTTGGTTTGTAATCAGCATGATGCACTGTCTAACTTACACGGACGTAATTCGTGACCTCATGGGTGGAAATGTACTTTCCAAATACTATAAGAGTATGTTGTCACTGTAACATAGTTGTGTATGTGAGAGCACTTGAACACAGACACACTACTACTGTATACAGCACTGTGCTACTCTTACAAATGTAATATTTTGCCCAGTAAATAGTTTTACTGTAACATTGCATCAGTGCACTTTTCAACCACTCTCACATAACTTTCACTCTAGAACATTGTAAATGTAGATATAAGCCTATGAAAGACAAAAGAGCTTTAAAATAAAAGTGTTAACCATTTGATGTAAATGCTTCATTTTGTAGATGTGTGTATGGCGTTTTGAATGCAGTGTTTAATTTTTAAAGGAGATGTGAGGCTTTTTGCATTTGATTTGTGCAGTTTTTGGGAAACGTGTGTAGAGTTTTGAAAATATTTGTAAATGGTTGGGAAAAAAACCTGTAAGTTCACCAAACACTACACAAGACCAATGCTGCAGACTGAGTAAAATCTAATTTATTTCTCTCCATATACCCAAATCACCAGGACCAGTCAACATGTCAATTCAACCAGGGGAGACATATTTGCAGATATGCAAACATGATTTGCAGTTTTCATACAGCTAGTGTGCTTACACTGTTAGCTCTGTTACACTACATCCATTACAGGTTACAATTGCAGTAAAAAACCAACAACAAACCAAATAAAACACATGAAAAAAACTGAAAACACAGTACAGAAAATACCAGACTTACCTGGAGCATTTTTATAGTGCTTAAATCTGAAAGGTGTGTCTACAATTACGCACCTGATGGCTGTGTTTCACACATTGGCTCAGAGGTGAGGTCATTTGACAGTCAGTGCTTTGGAATTGCAAGGAAGTGACATCATGGTATACTTCTGTGTCTAATGTATACACACATGTTTAGTGTTTTGTGAGTCACTGCGTGTATTGTCTTGCAAAAAATGGGAAGCTGACATTGTGCTTATAGTGGTGCACATCTGGGCTGGCGTTTTGCTCATTGAGTGTAAGGTTTTGATAATTGTGACTGTAATACTTTGGATTTCAGTGTGCAAGCGATTGGAAAAAACTGTAGTTGTCACCTTTAGGTAATAAAAAAAAAAGACTGTTCTTATAAGCCTGCGGGAATCCCAAATGTAAATGTAGGCAGACAGCATGGAGCGCGCACACATGCACACAAAGACGCACACACAGAGTTGACACAGTAGCAAATTTACATTGGCTTGAGGCGGCATTTGCGTTTTGTAATAAAACTATTTACCGTAAGATTGCTGCAAGAAAGGCAGGTGCATGTGTGTGTAAATGTTGGCTGCAAACATTGTATACCCAGCAGTACATGCAAAAGCCTGTTTTAAAATCAATACAGTGCTATATTGTACATACACTGTGTAAATAAGGAGTAAGGTGGGCACTGGTTGATTGATCTGTGTCAATAGGGTAATACGATTTTTAAAAACAAAATATTGATCACTAGATGTACTTTCTGCATGTATCTTTATGGCGTTTTTACTCTGCATGGTACCTGCTCGACTCTACTCGCCCTTTTTGGTTTTCCATTACAAAAAAAAAGTCCCTGGTACCTGCTTAAAGGTACTTTTTGTAGTACTACCTCAGTCGAGGTTCCAAGCGAGCTGAGAAGATGCCAAAAGGTGACGTGAAAACCTGCAGGCTGCTGATTGGTCGGAGAGAACCGTCACTATTCGCTGCGTCATTGCTCGGAGGGGGAGGGGGGGTGGGGGATGTCCTGACCAACCTCCCCCCCCCCCCCCGTGTTTAAATAGTTCAGCCAACGTTTTTTTTTTTTGCTGCCTCCAGCTTCTTTTTAAACTAATTTGTCTTTTGGCTGAGGCAACAGCCACAGGCCGACAATCAAAAGCAACACACCTTCGGCGTTCTGTGTTTGTGTGTGTGTGTGTGTGTGTCGTGCACTCGCCATTTCCAGCAGTTTCCTGCTATGACAACCAGCCGGGACTCGCCTCACGCATGAGGCGGTACTGGAAAGAGGAGGACGGTGCTCAGTCGAGGCGAGCCGAGTCGATGCGAGTTGAGCAGGTCCAATTAATGGAAAAACACCCTAAGAGCAGTTGTTAAGAACTTTAATTATGCACAGCCATGGTTCTTCTTACATCCGCTTGTGCACTTGTTTCTAGCACATGTGCACAACAGCGCACATGCACAAGTGTGTGCATCGGAGGATTCAACACCATCTCCTTAACCTCAAGAGCTTGCTGCGACTCGGTTACGGCGTGTTTTGTTTACTCTGCCATATCTAAGAAACCCACAGTATTTCTCAGATAGAGTTCAGGTTAGGGTGTGAAACTGGATTCCGTATTGGCATACTCTCACACCCAAGTAACAGCACACTCAGCCGGTCCACAGTAGACCCTGAGCACCGCGGAGGAAACTGAGACAGAGGAGAGAAAAGGTGAAAGATCAGCCTGGCACTCCTCTGTGACATGAGGCTGTCTGGGCAGACGCCCTAATCCTTAACTCGGGGGGGGGGGGGGGGGATTCCATTGGCCTCTCCATGGGTTAGCAGAGCCTGCTTCAGGGAAGGAGTCAAGTATTGAAGAGATGAGAGAAGGCGAGGTGGTAAATACCTGTGGAATTTGGTCTTTTGCAGAAAAGACAGAAAGAGTTGAATGTTGACACGCGTGTGTGTGTGTGTGTGTGTGTGTGTGTGTGTGTGTGTGTGTGTGTGTTTGGGCCAGGTTTTGCTACATTTGTGGGGACCAAAAACTGTGAATACAGTATACTTATGTGGACCTGACAGCTTTGTGGGGACAAAATGCTGGTCCCCATAACGTTAAAGGGCTTTTTAAGGAATAAGACTTGGTTTTAGGAGTAGGGTTAGAGTTAGGTTATGGTTAGGGTAAGGGTAAGGGATAAGGTTAGGCATTTAGGTTTGATGGTTAAGGTTAGGGTAAGGGGCTAGGGAATGCATTATGTCAATGACTGGTCCCCACAAAGATAGCCAGATACGACTGTGTGTGTGTGTGTGTGTGTGTGTGTGTGTGTGTGTGTGTGTGTGTGTGTGTGTGTGGCAGGCAAAGGCATTGTGAGATGAGTTCCAGAGAGATCAGAGGAGAAGCTGGAAAGTCCGAGCTGACTCACCACACTGTCACCTTCGCAAAACGATGACACCCAGCAGGAGAGAGAAAGGGAAAGAGACAGACAGACAGACATGAAGATAGACTGAAAAAATGCAGCAAGGCTACAAGCATGCCATCTGAAAGTCCAGCTGAGGTATTATTTCCTTGGGTTTATGTTTGCTGCCAGCTTTCACCACCCTGTCTGCTGCTGGGAGCAGCAGCCACACAGCAAATGCTGTTTTTTTGTTGAGCAGAAGATGTTTGAGGGCTTTGAAGTCTGAAAGACAGAGAGAAAAAAGGATCTTAAGATGAACCTCTTTGATCACATGTCAGGGAGTTTTGGTCTTTGTTGAAGAGATGAGTGAATTAAAATAACTTTAGTGATCTGGTGTCATGTAAGTCCACACCAGCAGCATACAGTACTTTTGTCTGAACTCGGCTCTGTCATTGAATCACTTTTGTATATAGATTAGTTGATGCAATTGAGCTTTTGGAAGATCTTTTGTGTGTGAAAAGGCAACAAAGAGATAGAGAGTAATCTTTTATCAAATGATACATTTACTGGAGGATTAATCACACTAGAAGGGCAGATAAGCTTAACCTCTCTAAATACCCTTTCACAGCACAAAGCGTAAATAATCTTGAGGCACTGCTGCTGGAACATCATCACACAGTAAGGGCTTCTTCTGAGTGGCCGAGTTTAAGACATAGATATATTATTAGTTCATGATCTTTTTTTCTGTGTTGCTTCAGCTTTGACCTAAAACACTCATGGTCCTATAAACACATTCAAACCAGACAACTTACTGAAGTGGGACTTTTATTGTTCTGGCAAATGCAAGTCGCTTTGATGTAATCGTCAGCAATGTCGAAGTAAACCACCGTCTAATGTGAGCCAGACTTCCCCTTTTCTCAGCAGAGCAGAACTTACCTACATCCTGTTTTCCTCCACTGGCCAGGTCTTTGAAGAGAGGGGGAATGGGTCGCTGTAGCCAAGCACAAAAAGACTAAAAACGATAAGGCAAGGGGTAAAAATAAGCCATGAATGTGTACCTGTTGGGTTAATACAGTTAATTGGGACTAAACTTTAAGGTGTTGACGAAATAGGCAGATGGCAAAGAACTAGTCGCGACAAAGTCCGACTATGCCGATGATTTATTTTTCCTCAAAGTTGCACAAAATGCAAAGACTACAGTCAACAGCCAACGGCTGTAGCATGTACGTTCTGAGCCTGCGTGAGAGGAAACGACTCTCCATGCCAGCACGTGTCTCTCGTTTGGCCTCTTATGGACGCAATGTGCAAAAATAGATATTTGAATAGTTGGAACCTCTGTGCTTTTTATAAGGAACATGTGAACGTAATTTTTGGCCGTTTTTGACAGCCCTGTGCGTATTGGATTGATCAGATGTTGAATTTCAATGAGCCGTTTGTGCCCTCTGGACTTTAGTCATTTGCTTGCTTTCTTCTTTTGTTTTTCTCCTCGTGCAATTCGCTTAAACCTCGTGTTGTCGTCCCGCCAACCTGGACATTTTTTGTTTTTCTGAGTCAAAATTTAAAAGGACAAACCTTTTATCAAGGTTATGGTCGTCTTTTTCGACCCCTTTTTGTGACTTTTCCCCCAATGATTTTGTCACTTTTTCAACATTTGTCGACTTTTTTTGAGCCTTTTGAAATTTTCGTGGCTTTTTCCCCAAATTTTTAAGTCTTACTTTTTTTATTTTTACATTTGTCACTTTATTTGACATTTGTTCACATTTTAGTCACTTTTAGTGACATTTTTCTCTCTTTTTTTAACGTTCTTTTACCAACTGTTTTTTCTCCAAATGCTATGAAATTGAAAAAAAAACACAAATTCAATAAAAGTAGTGAACTGATTATTTATTTAATTTGAGCGTTGTTGGGAACCATCCACGTTACTTTTTTAGAAAATTAGTGACATAAAAACTTTTTGGAAAGCGGTCCAGTTTGACCCAAAGACATCAGAAGGGTTAAGCTGAACGGCCAATCAGAGTGAGTCCTCTCACCAACGGGCTCCGATGCCAGGAAAAAAGCAAGGGTCATGTAATGACGACGGTGCAGGACACACTGCAAAAACTTCGTTGCCAACTTAGAATGACAGTCTCCGTGGGGTGGCAGGGCCATCCGGCTTTCTCATCAACATTTTGTTGCTGTCCTGTGAACCTTGCATCTCAAAAAATCCAACCTCTAGGGACCTTTGTGGCTGGTGTAATGTTCAGATAACCAAATGGTTAGTTCCATACTTGCTGGGGCTGCACATACATGACATAAAATGACATAAAAAAACATTTAATAATAATAATAATACATTTTATTTATAATGCCCTTTACATTTCAAATGAAATCTCAAAGTGCTACAGTAGCAAGGAGTTAGAAACAGTTCACAGAATGTAACAAAATCAAAAAATAGCAATAAAACACCATAAGACTAAAATTAAAACTATGACTTTTAATTGGCCTTTCGAAATAGGAATGTCTTTAGGCCCTTCATTTAAAGTACAACCAGGACAGCAGTCCGCACATGTAATGAGAGAAGTGCACAGGTACGTGGGTGAATGAGAAAGGGAGAACCCATACACATGTTTAGCTGGGAAATCATGATCTGATGTGGCTTTTTAATTACGTGTGATATGTCCCTAACCTTGATTTTACATTGGGATCTCATTTTGGGGAAAAATATTTGAATGTTACAAAAATCCGAAAAAAAGCCTGTATAAAAGGAGGAAATATCGGAGGTGAAGAGAAAATCCGGCCAGGCAAGATGAGTCGAATATGGTTAGCTTGTTCTTACTGTCTTTCTTTGAAATTTATGTGTGGAAAAAACAGAGAATCAGGTCGTCCGGAAAATTATAACATACATACAAACTTTCTCTGGCATGATTAATTGTTGAAGATGGAAGGAGGTCAGAAAGTGCAGGTGCAGTCCTGTGACCACAGGCAGGCGGAGAACTGCATCAAACATCTTCTCCTGCATTTACCTCCTGGCACGTGGGCATGCATGTTTGTTTGAAGCGGCTGCCAGACCTAGCTGTAAGTGATGCTGAGTAAAAAGGAGGAGAGGGGAAGTTATGTCCAGCTGAGCACATAGAGTGAAGCCTCCAACCAGCTGCAGAGTGAGTAATCTGCTGAGAAAAAGAGGATGGAGGTTAAAACGGCACAGTAGTTCCATTAATTCTGTCTGCATCTAACCCTCCCCATACAAATGTTATATGCTCCAGGTTAAGGTGCCTGTAGTACAGCCCGGATTGCTTCATTGCTGACAGAAATTCAGCCGGATGTCACTCTTTTTACCCAGTATGGAGCTAGATTTGTTTCTTTATTACATGCCAGACAATAACTGATATGAGAGGAGAAAAAATGTTTGAGAGAAAGAGTTATCACACTGATAGAAATAAAAGCATTTTATGAGAGAAAAAGAAATAGTTGAGAGAAGAGGTTTTCACACCAAAAGCCAAAAATAATAATATTTCAGACTTTTCAATATAAATTTGAGATTTTTAAAAGATGTTTTCATAGCTTTTTCACAGGTTTTGAGAGCGAGAAGAAAAACGTTTTGAGACAAACACATTTTTTTGAGAACATTTTTTTCACACTGATTGCAAAAAATAGTATATATTTAAGAGTTTAAAAAAGTATTTTGGGAGAGATTTTTTGCTATTGGTATGAATTTTTATTTCTCACAAACATTTTTTTCTCTCGTATAATGCTTTTTTTGCTATCAGTGTGATGACTTTTTCAAACTTTTTTTTTTTTTTCTTCTCTCAGATCATTTCTTTTCTCGCATGTAATAAAGAAACAAAATCTAGCTCCATATCAGGTACATTCCGCTTTTTTTGTGTTGGAATTTTAAACTCCGGTGGATTTATGATGACTATGGTTAGCTGCTCCTCATATCTCTGTAGGGTAAATCCAGACATCCATCCAGCTAGACTATTGGTCCAATCTGAGTTTTCTGTTGCGCAACTAAGACAACTTTTAAACGTGCATATTCCGCCAAAACAAATTAATTCCCGAGGCAATTTTGCAGAGGCTCTGCCCGGTGCTTAGCCCCACCCATGATGACTGTGATTGGGTTAAAGAAATGCCAATAAACCAGAGCATGTTTTTCTCCCATCCAGGAATGCTGTGTGGACTCGCCGGACCCTCCTTCGCAGCGCTGTGGAGGAAGGTCCGGCAAAGCAAGACAAAGTAGCCTGTTGTTCATTCCCTTAAGTGGAGGTGAATTCAACAGTAATGTTTACTGAGAATAGAAAATCTCCATTGCAGCAGTGTGTCCTCATTCCTGTAAACCCATGGCACAGCAATGCCCCGAAGCAGATAAGGTTACTTTCTTAGTAGTACTCTGTGTCTCTTCCCAGTAATACTCCATGTTCCCTCCTCTGGTGGTAGAAGAACAAACCAATATATTCCTGTCAAATAGACTCTTGTAAACCCAGTTGTTTTTCAGTTATGTATTTATTAACTGCTTTGCAATCAATCCACTCTGCAGTGTGCAAATGCATTGCAACTCCTCACTCTCTGCACTCTTATGAAGACAACCAATATTTTGAGACATTGCATGTAAAAGTAGCAAAGCACAATGAACTTAGATGAAGTAGAGCTTCCAAAGCATGCAAAACAGGGTCTTGTGACTATGTTTTGAAGATCAGTTATTTCCAGGAAATACATCTCTGAATCATAACTGCAAGAACATCTCTGCAGTGAGCCTGGCAGTGAACCAAGTCTAATCTTTCTTTCACTCATTTATCATTCATGGGCAGGCTGGACATACAGTGTATTTCCAAAGAACATAACAATATATTCTCTTACCAGTATCAGTTGATTGGTTCTCTCCTCCCTGTCCTCCTCCCCCACGTCCATCAGCTCACTGAGCCCTCTGTGCAGTGTCTCTAGAGGACTTACTGTGTGGCAGCAGTCAGTGGTAAAGTTTCATAAACACACACACACTTGGGGTGACAGATTTCCACTTAACTCATTCTCTCTTTTCCTTACACGTCCAGACACATGGTGGCTTTTCACCAGGAACGGATATGGGGATAACGTAATGGTTGAATAGCTACAGTATACAAATGGAGATATGAGTTTAGGATTTAAGAGGGGCACTTTTACTTTCCCCACTTTTCCCCCCCTTTCTTATTAAGTCTTACAAGTCCCAGCAGCTGCCCCACGCGCATAAAATCTTCAAATCCACACTGGACAGGTAGTACCACATGTGTGGAATTAAAAGCCTCTTGGTGAGCCCAGTCTCGGGTTACCAGCTGCACGCGACAGCTGCCTGAAAAAGGATCTGGTTTCTGGTGGTTTTTTTACAGTTGCTGATAGATGCAGCAAAAAGCAGGGATTGTTAACCCCCCTCTAAAGCCCTACTAGTGAGTAAAGGACAGCTTGACAGTCAGGGACAGGAGGAGCATTATCTAACCTCTAAGAACTGCAGTAATATGCTCCTCAGAGACACATAATAATAATATGGCACTCAAAAACGATAGTAACCATGTTAGTGTTTGTAGTTTGTGGTATCACGGTTTGCAATGTTTTCTGCATTTATGCATACAATGCACCTTACGTCTTTCAAATTGTACTCATGCATGGTTTACAAACATCCTAGGGAAGGTGAGTGGTCCTGATGATGCCGACAACATACCAAGCATATGAGCTCTTCAATGTGTTGTCTTTGTCATCTGAAACACACAATACACACACACACAGCTTTAATCTCCCGTCCTCTGCAAGACGTACAGTGTCTGTAGAGGCTGTGAGTGCTTGTCCTATTCTTTGACAACGAGCACGTTCTAAGATGCATGAAGAACAGGCTCTTGTCTAGAAATAGGGTGCAGGTTATGAGATAACGGCCGATTCATATGTGGAGATGACGTGCTGCGAGCGTTTATGTAAGGAGAACTCAGATGTTCGATGCTGTCTCTGACTTCTGTACTGTTCTACTTATCTTATCTCTAAAGAAAGACCTCTGTATGCTCCACATGTCCTGTTTACTTTTACAGGGAGATTACCGATACTGCGAAAAGAAGATGATGTCATGTTTCCACTTAGATTTGAATATTTTTCTCTGAGATGCATGGGGGGGGGGGGGGGTTGAAAACTGTCGGGGAGAACAATGCTTGAATCTGGAATAGTTTCTTAGAAAAAGGTGCAATACGCCACATCATTAATAAATATTGTTGCACCATGTATCACACACGTAGGGTTGTGTATCAAATGAAAGGGAAAATCTAAAGGTCTTCATGTTAAGGGAAAATCTTTTTATTTAATGAATCAGAGGAAAAGCAACAGGTTGACTTTATCTGAACGTGTTGCTTATTCATTACACACAAATGTATTTTTAGGGTGTGTAACCAGTAACGAGTAACATAGCTAAAGCGTAGCATTCGTCGTTCGAATGCTCACAACTGATTTCCCAGATTTGGCGCCTGCCTGTACACGCGAACAGTAATGTCTTTCTAAAATCTTTTAATATAAACTGTCTGTAATCAATGCTTTGGTTTACATGTAGGGACCCTCATTATGCTACTGTGGAAATGTGGTGCTATTTTGAGCTTTGTTAGCGGTATAAAAATTGCGATTTCTTCTTACTTCCTCGGCGGTTTGCGCTAGCTTGTTTTAAGCTAGAGACACATTCAATGGGCATTAAACATATCCCAGAGAACGGTCGACTCAGCACACATGTGCCAGAATTGTCCTTTAACCTTTGTGTTGTCTTTAACGTCCACATTATTGTTGACGTTTTTTATCTTTTTTAACTTTTTCTTACGTATTTGTCCCTTTTTTCAACACCTTTGACGATTTTTTTTCAACGTTTGTTGCTTTTTTGACATTTTCAACACTACGTAACACTAACTCATTAACTTTGGTTTTACAGTTATTTTTGGAATCTGTGGTCAATAAACCTCCCTTTTAGGAAATCTTACCTAAGCAGAAATTAGGTATTATTTCGACTAAAAGTAAAGGAATGTATGTTGCTGGATAATCACAGACTGGAATATGTCAAGTTTTACTCAATACTATTTCAAAACCACTTCAATTTATTTTTCAAATGCCATAAAGTTAAATAAGACACCCCAAAAATAATGAAAGTAGAGATTTGTACTTACCAAAGAGCGTTGTGTGGAATCAATCATGTTATTTTGGGTAGTTGATAAGAAAAGAACATCGATATTGGAAAACGGGTCAATTTGACCCGAGGACAACATGAGGGTTCAGAGCAGTTGACCAAATGCTTCCATAACATATAGGAGCACGTTAACCCTAACATACTATTACAAGTGGCAGTTTGACACATTTAAACAGTGTCTCATGCTGTGCATTACAGCTGGTTCTAGTGTGATGACCCCCAAGGTTAATGTGGAGCAAATCTTTTCTTGATGCCTGCTCGCAGTGTCCCATTTGACTGTGTGTTCCAGGGTTTTGTAACTTTATGGGAGCAAGGGGACCCATCGTACTGTTGGCTTGGCAGGGTGCTGCAGCCTCTTGTCTGTGCACGCTCTCCCATCTGGAGGCACAAAGAGGAAATCTGTCACCCAGCGTCAACACTGGCCAACTTCCCAGATGTGCACATTCTTACATCAGCTAAAGGAAAGAACCGGCGAAGTAGAGTTTTTATGCACCACCCATAGGCTCAACATGAATTTCCTTTTGTGTTTGCCTACTACATCAGAAACATCATAGAAACCTGTCCTCTGGCTTAAACTGTAAATCATGAGCAAAAGTCCCCGTGCTGCTGCTGCTGACTCTCCTGCCGACAATATGTGCAGAGAAATCCCCTGCTGATACATGTCTGCATCAGCTGTTCACAGGATGAGCTGTTTTTTTCAATACTGTATATATATTTAATTAATGATTAGAGGCTTTTATGTTTTCTGTATTTGTTTTACATGTCAAAAATGTGCACTGATCACTGGCTGTTAGCTACAGTTGACAAAAGTGACTTTGTCTTTGAAGTGGACAATATCTATATGTAACATGATGCTTTTCTAACTGACTATATACTCTCGTTAGAGTAGAATAATGCACTGAATGGGCAGTTTATATAACTGTTTATGTTACTATATGCAGAGGCGGACTTGCCATTAGACAAAGGTCGGCAATTGCCTTGGGCCCCAAGCTACCAAGGGCTCCCTAAAACGCCTCATAAACTTATGGTTACAATTTGTTGTCTTACTTTTCACCAATTCATTATATATCTAAACATCGATACGCTAAAGTGCTATCCGATTGTTTAATTCATGATGAGAAACTCCCCCCAATCCCCGCTACATTGGACTATTCCATTATCCTACTGCGCATCAGCGTGTGTTTGTAACCAAACGGCTCAGCATGCGCTAAGCTGGAGGCTACAGACGGTTGGAAAATGAAGCGAAGCTACCAAAGTGGTTCTTCAAAAAGGAAGAAGCGGGAAGAAAGCCGACCGTTTTTAGCAAAACTTCCAAAGGTAACAACCTTTTTCACAACGGCTACTGACAACACTAACATTAACGTTACTAAAGAGCAGCAAGAAGTCGGTGCTTGCGCTAGCAATGCTAACACTGATGAAGAGCAGGGCTGCCAACTCTCACGCATTGGCCGTGAGACACACGCATTTGACTGGTTTCACACGCTCACACGCCACACCCCCGATTTCTCACGCTGAAGTGTCAGCCCGGTCGGTCAAATTTATGAAAGATGAGTTCATCTATGTTTTTACCCGTTGAGCCACTCGTGATCGACTAGTTGTGCTTTCAGAGACTGTGAGGGGGTTCAAGAGCGCTCCCTGTCTGTGGAATTTTAAAATTGTCGCAAAATGAGAACATTTTTTTCACGAGCCATCCCAGGTGCATTTCCCCGGCTTCAGGTATGAGCTCTGAGTATTACAGACCCGTCCGGCGCTTCGTGTCCACTCTCTCTGTAACAATAGAGGTGAGCAGCGCGGCTGGTAGTGTAGCAACTTCAGTTCATTGTAGTGGACTCGCTCTGCTGGGGGCAGTGACGCGTTGCATCCATGCGTAGACCTCCGATAAAGAGCAGCGTACGGACACCTCTAAACTCTGTCAGAGACCAGAGACCCAAATGGGCCTCTGCGTCTGTCAGACGGTCTGAATGAGATCCACCATATCAGCGGAGGAATAACATGCACAGCAGACTATATTATACTATATACTATATTATACTAAATATACTATATTACAACTCTCCACATCTCGGACAACAGAGATGGGAGGAGTTATGTGCACAAAGTTGTAAATATGAGCAGAAATGTGGTGAAACACACCTGAGCTATACTAGCCTATATATACTATAATATATATATATATATATATATATATATATATATATATATATATATATATATATATATATATATATATACACGATACTGCAACGTTGGGCCACTATTGTGCATCTCTAACCTCTGCATCTCTAAATGTAACTGTAAATAATTAATTTGATGTTTTTTAAAATGAACAAATAGTCTTTATTTTCACAAAAAAGTAAAAACAGTAAGTGGGGCACAGAGGATGAGGGCCAAACATTACTGAACCTTGGCACAAAGGTTAAAGGATAAGAATTTATGTAGATCAGTGGTTCTCATTCTTTAGAATTTCAGTGGTCTTAGTTGATCCCTCAACATTAATTTAACTTTGGGTCCCTGGTCCCTACACCAGGGACCCCTGGACCTGTTCCCCACAGACCCAAATCTTCTCAGCTGTTGCTGACATATGCTACTGTCTCTTCATGTGGTTCATTATGTTTGGCACATTGTGTGGGTCAGTTCTAATATCATAAGAAGTTAATAATGTAAATGCTGAATGCCCTAAAACCTGTTGATACAACAACACAAAGGCTCTTAACCCTACAGTTTTGCACATATCATGTAAGACTTGATTTCTCCATTTTTTTTTGCAAAAAAACTCTCCAGAAAGTGCCATTTAATGGTTTATTTTTCAAATTTTTTTCCCTGGGGGGGCATACCCCCAGACCCCCCTAGGGAGTCCCCCATCCACCCACATATACCAAATCCCAATTTAAACCCTAAAGGATAAAGACCAAAAGAAATTGCTTTGTACGCGGCAAAATATGGGTCGGCCCCCCCCAAATCTCACTCCAAGGTTTTTGGAAAAGTTGGCAGCCCTGTGAAGAGTAGTCTTAACCCAGGCTGCTCTAGCGATGCGGGGGCTACGTACAAGACAACCTTGCAGGATCCTTCGAATGGAGATGGTTACGGAACTGCTGCTTTCACTGTCCATGATGATAACTACGGCAATGCCGAAGATGGTGACACACATAATACTCAGCAACTAGACCCCGTGAGTGGCAGTCCCCTTAATCAATGTGTTATGATTGAAGATGATCCAGCACTCTGGCCAAAATAGCTTTCAGACAGAGAGCACGTCTTTCTCAGATAAATAAGGACTGAAAAGAGGGAAAACACGGGTTGTGGAGGGCCCCATTCCTGTGTTTGCCTTAGGCCTCAAAATGACTAAATCCGCCCCTGACTATATGCATGTCTTTGTAGGATCTGAGCAATTGTAGCTCTCACTCTTGAATTTTCAGAAATTACATACTTTTTGTTTCCATTATCAAAGGTAAATGAAAGATTCTGCCTTTGTACAGACTTTGTAAAAGTTGCATGTTTTCCAGATTAGTTTTGCCTCACTTCTGTAGACACGTTGTGTGTTTGTTGGTTCACGTTCAATGTTTTTTTTTTTTTTAAGTAGGCCTAGGCCTGGAAACAGAATGTGGGGCAAAACGCTCCGTCGCCAAGCAAATAGTTCTGCAGATCCAGGCCAACAATTGTCCCCGTTCTGTCCCAAGCAGAATAATGAGCAGCGCCCACATGACCCGATCACATTCGGCCTGTATTGGTGTTGCGTTCACAGTTGTCCAACATTTCTTTCTTTTTTGATAGTGGGTTGAACAAAATAAACGGATCAAAGAAAATCACATAAATTTGAGTTCACAGTTGGAAAGATTGGAGTAAATCTAATTAAGAGGCTGGCAAAAGCAAGGATTTCTGAATTAAATTGACTTTGTTAATATAGGACTCTGAAGGGAACAAACCAGAATAAATAACAGGTACATGTGAAATTCCAGTGACAGTGAATCAGTGCCCGAAATACTGTGTCTATTTTAAACGCTTTGGCTATGAATAAAGACACTGTGTTGCTTCTTGATTTTCCCTGTTTCAGCCTCAGGGAGAAGCAAATGTGTTCAATACAAGAATAGCTTGCTTCAGAGGAGTGGTGTTGTTTTTCCTACTGGTGACATGGGGCCATGGATGCTTTTATGCCTCTTTGTGGAGTTTGAAGCTACTTAGCATGGTGATCTTAGTTTAGCTTAGCTTGATTATTGGCTTCACGTCAGCTCAGGTCATAGATAAATATATACCTTCTTTTGCATCAAAGCTACTATATGTGATCTTTTGACTTTAGTTTCCCCAATGGTTGACAGCAGCAGCACCCCCCCCCCCCAAAAGAAAATGGTCAAGGTAGGAGGTCGCCCACTAAAAGCCATTGAGTTTCTGCCTATGTCGCACCAAATGCATGCTCTTGGGGGCAATTGTCGCGTCTGTGTAAATAACAATAGCATGTGGTCTAGACCTACCTACCTATCTGTAAAGTGTCCTGTGATAACTTTCGTTCTTTTTTAATAAAACAAATAATTTGAAATTAAATAACCATCATACTGTTGGAATGTTAACATCTCATCTGTTATACATGTAAACACCATGGAACACAGATACCTTGCACTTCCAAAAACTTTTTCTACCTGCACTGTAAAAAATTTACAGTAACTTACTGGCAACAATTGTCCAGCAAGTTACTGTGAATTCTTTTTACAGTAAAGGTAGCCTATTTCCATTTATAATAATTTACGCAAAACAAATAAACACAACATAAAATAAAAAATTTCAAAATACAGTAGTTTACTATTTACAGTACAACAGAGGCTGTATTGTGATCTTTTACAGTAATGCTCTGACTACTGTGATTTTAACTGTAACATTTAGACTACTGTGATTTTGTCATGTCGACAAGGTTGTAATGTAAACTTCTAAATCACATACAGTAGTGTTACTGGGAAATCTAAAGTAAATAACTGTAGATTTCACAGCCGTTATTTACAGTGTGTGCTACCAACTCCTACTTCATCCCCCCCCCGTAAACCTCCCACTGCCCTTATCTTCTCCTTTGTTGAGAAGACTGCCCACTTCATGCTGCGTCATCTTGCTGTCATACAACCGAACCACACAATCAATACCACAGGACAGCTAAGCCTCTCAGCACTGTTACTATCAATATCCAGAACCACCTGAGCAACATGACCCCCTTTGCTGTTATTAGTCTTGCAGTCAGACACGACAGCAATGCTGGGGGTAACTATGAAGAGCTGGCCCACTGAATACTATACTGCTTATATGGTTAATAGAATATGCTATTCTTGTGAAATCCTCTTCAATAGGCCTTTTGTTAACTGTGGACATTTGGATGTATAAAGAAGAAGAGGAGGAGGAGGAGGGGAGGAGGAGGAGGAGGAGGAGGAGAGTTGTCAGGATTGTGAGAACCTTAAAAGCAAACAAACTCTGTATGTGCAGGGGATATTATTTCTCGCTCTTACCCCCTACAGACAATAAACTGTGAACAAGGCCCACTCCTGGCTCTGGACTCCCTCCAGACAGCCCTGTAATGGGACCAGTTCTGGGTCCAGAGTATCTGCTCCTCTGACGTAGAAAGGGCCATAATTAAGCTGCTGAGGCTGGTCAAAGTTTACGCTGTTCCACTGCTAATGGAGACCTTCACCAGCTGATTATCCAGAGGACACAGCCAAACCCCTCTGTGGGGCCCACACAGGGCTGCACCCAGCACTGCGGAAACAATGCGCACGATAAAGTCACACACAAACTTATGCATCATTAGCAGACATGGAAAAGAAAATACATACACAAGCACACATGCACACAAAGGGGGATTTGCCTCCAGCCTCCAGTGGGGGTGTTCCTTCTACAGATGTGTGTGATGTTCTCTGTTGCCTTTTGTTGCATCAGCACAAGGCCGTCTTTGTGTGCTGGATGCACAGTGCTGCATGGCAGCAGCTATAGCCTGGGCTGTAGGACCAGCAGTGTCTCTGACCACTGGCCTATGTGGGGCGAAGTAATCTGGGTCACACAAGGAAATTACTGTAGGTGACTTCAGGACGCAACCACGGAATCTGTCACTTGGTGCATTCTGCAGAGCAGACAGGATGGGCTCACACACCTGCTCATGAGCAAGTGGGTGTCTACTTCAAAATCTGCACAGTAACACACAGTACGTGTGTGCTTAAGCCTGTTGTCATGCAGTGTTGAGAAATGCACTTCTTAGAGATGTATATTGTGTGATCTTTTATTTTTTCACAGTGTGACCATGTTGTCAGAAAAAAAAATGAATTAGTGATATTTTGAGAAAAACATCAGATTCTATGAAAATACCACTTTTTGCTCTAAATATTGTAGTTCTGATGTATTGTACATCTGATGTACTGACCTGACGCTATTCACCTTAACTAAACTCACATTGTCATTTTTTCGAGGTTTGCAAAACTGTCAAAAATTCTAATTCACATAAAATGTGTTTCCAATTTGGGCCACTCATCAAATAACCCTTGTTGAACATTCAGTGTAAACTTTATTTTTCTATATTAAGAATAATTAGACAGTTTGGAACGTACACTTATTGACATATGCCGGGAAACCAGCGGAAATCTTACAGTGTGTAGCCAAAGAATATTCTTACACATGTCAACACGTAAAAGCATGAATTATTATGCTTTGTTTTTTGTATGATTCGACAAAATATTATGTGTTAATTAATGAGATTTAGGAGGATGCTATGCTGATGTTTTAATGCATTTTGGACAGAGAGAGCGCTTCCCCCCCACACTTCTAAATCTGTAACTGTTGACAAAAACATGTAATTTTTTACTTTTTTAGATTCACTTAACCATTTGAAAATAAGTGAATTGCAGTTAATGAGATGCAGTTTTATTGTATTACAGTTTTTTGGGGGGGGCACTAACAAGATAAGATAATGATTTTTTTCAGTATTGTCATTATCATTTATTAATGGGTGCAAAAAATACAAAAAACAATACCTAAGGTATATTTTAAGAGCTTGGTGCCAAGTAGAGTTGGCACATGCAAGACAACACTGTGTTAACATCACACATGGTTCTTATTGTCATTTTTTTTAAATACATGTCACAATCCTCCTGCACTGCTCTAATATTCAAACAACATTTTAATAAATTCAGCCCACAAAAGGGCACAGTGTCACAGTGTAGCTGTCAACAACACAATTGACCCGTCAGGGACCACGTGTTAGAATACAGTACCATCCCTGAAAACAAAAACAGAGCAATGCATCCAGATACACATGTTTACATATTGACATATATGCAATCTCAGAGGATCAGTGCTCTCTAAAATCCCCCTGGGATGTTTTTCACAGCAAGAGCCAGCGACTGAGTGGCCCCCTGAGGATTTATACATGTGTATGTGAGCGTGTGTGTGTTTATGTGTGTGAGAGAGTTCGGAAAAGACAGAGAAGAGTGTGTTCAGAGGGGATAGTTGCAACTGATGTGAGTCTGTTTTTGACTTTTGTGTCAGTCTTGCAGAAGGGAGTTTGTCTTTCTTCTACATGTTACATGTCCTTAAATTCATCTTTTCACTTTTTTTACAGCTACCCACTCATCAGTCAAGCATCATTCAAGTTTGCTAGACTGTTTCTTCTCTCCAACTGAAATTTTTTCCTACTCATTGTTCTAAATTTGCTTCCTCATCCTCTCCATTTTCTCTATCTCAATCTTTTCTTTTAACCAGGAATATGGAAGTACTATTTAGCAGAAGGAATTAAGGCATTTAATAATCTGACACTGAGGAATTACAACCCCCTGCTCGCTGAAAGGGCGGGGTGGTAAACATCCACAGCCAGAACAATAGGATTTGTTTTTTTGGTTTTGATCTCTAACACAGCTACAACATCCAAAAAGATCATTATATGAGTGAAGACTCATAGTGGAACCAATGCCTGTGCTTTAGAGATTTATTGTTTTTATTCCCAAGATTTTCTTTTGTCTTCCTAAATCCACAGGGTTGGAAACAACGTTGGGATGTAATACCGGCTAAAATGCATCATTGTTTTTTAAGTTGTAATCTCTTGCTGAACCAAAGACAAAGAGATAATGAATATATGGAGATTAGCACATGCAGTATCTTAAAGTGAACGATGCCAACCAACCACACACATGCAAGCAAGTGTGTCTGAAGTTATATTTAAAGTAGCAGTACCACAAAACAAAACAAAAAGTTTATTATTGTCTGATTTGATAAAATAATCACATGTTTTGTGTGTATATTTTCAATATGACATGTAACTAGTAACTATAGCTGTCAAATAAATGAAGTGGTACTAAAATGTCGTGGATTAGAATTATATGTAAAGTAAAATGGGAATACTCAAGTCAAATAAAAGTACCTGTGAATTTTCCATGCCAATTTCAAATTGGTATTATTTTTCCCCACTGTCATTACTCCAGTCCAATTGCCTGCACTACAACTACAGTATCTGATGCCGGTTTGATCATGGCCTTCAAAAACCTTTTGAATTTAAAGCTTCAAACATACAAATGACAAAAAGGCAACACAATTTCCATTGAAGTACAGAGGGAGTTCACTCCACTTTGGTGAAATGCAGATCTAATGGGCTTTTGGGTGGTTTGATGTTCAGCAGCAGGTTTTCCCAACATCACACACTTGTGTCTGCAGCTGTTCCTGTAAGCATTTAGTGTGCACCAAAAGAGAAGGCCCCATGGGGATTCCCTCAGTACCCTCTCTCCCTCTCTCTCTCTCTCTCTCTCTCTCTCCTCTCTAAGCATTTGTGCAGTGTAAAATGAATGGAATCAGTGGTATGCATCCTCACACCGAAGGCCTGACGTCTGCAGTGCAGAGTTTAGCATAACATTCCTGTGGAGACTCCTTCGTAATAATAAGTGCTTGTGGGGGGTGGGGGTGGGGTGGGGTGGGGGGGGGGGGGGTGAGAGAAGCTACTTGTACACGGAACAGGGCATATGAACACTCAAGGGCTTTGAAACGTATCACAAAAACGTGGTCGGATTTTCATATTCACATTTCTCTTAAATGTTCATTTTGCCTACAGTGACGACTGTAACGGACTGCGAAAAGTGACAGGACAGAAGTGTTGTGAGTCCATCTGTGTGTGTGTGTGTGTGTGTGTGTGTGTGTGTGTGGTTATTAATAATGCAGAAGGGAAGAGGCTTGGACTGCCATCTTTAGCACTTACCTCTCACACAAGGTCACAGTTTGCAGTAATTCCAGCTATTCCAGCAATACTTCTGTCGTTCCAATAAGTTTTTGGTCATAGCAAAAAAAAATCCCTTTTACAGTAAATCTCCTTAGCTATGAGGACTGAAACATTTCTGTGTATTACGGGCTCAGTGTGTAGTCTGTCACATTGTGTGTGTATGTGTGTGTGTGTGTGTGTGTGTGTGATCCATCCCAGTGCTCCCACTCACAGTAATGAGCTTCACAACAGCTTGCTCTGCATTACAGATGAGCTAGTTGTGCAGCCAGTCCTCAGGGTGTCTTCAGGGTGTCGTGTTTGAACAACACTGACCAGGCAATTAATCCCAGAAATAACCATCTGATAAGTACCTTGTTATCTTTGTTAACACGCAGCCTGGAGGATTAACGTGAGCAAGTGGGATCACATGGGCATACGTTTGTGAGTTTAAGTAAGAAAAGGTCATTTGTGAGTCCTCAGTTTGGATCAGTTGTACAAACACTGCATTTGTATTTGGCATTTAGGATTGCTGTCTCTTACAAAGATACAAATAACAATAAAATATCATTACAAGGATTTGGAAAAGCATGGAATTCTCGGAGGTAGACTTTTTCAGAATTTATGCCAAAGAACGGAACTCTTTAAAGAGCAAATATTCCCAAAGAAAGTTTCAATTTCCACTGTCACAGAAGACTCAGAGTGGGCAGTTGACTCAAACTGACCTTTAGCGTTGTTAACCTTCCTACTGAGACCGCACAGTCAATGCTAATGTCCCGTCAATCTTTGAAATTGTGCAACAAGAAGTCACAGACAACAATCTTCTCAAAACCTGTCACGACCAATCAAATACATCACCACAAACAGCACCAAGTAGTTTTTATTTAATGTTGTTGTGGTCTATTATTAAGGAGTTAAAAAGGTAAGTTGCCTTTTTTTCCTTTTTTACTTCCATATCACTAAAAAAAGGTTCATAGCATATTTTGAACTTCTAATTAAAAACGCTGTCACCACCTTCAAATCACTGTGAAATTACCTGCTCTCCACACATCTATGATCCAGCTGATGACTTGCGGCCTGTAATGTGTCTGCACAGAGCAGAGGTGCAACACTTTAAAAGACTTGTGCTAGACTTGTAAATTTAATTATTTGATTGACAATTAGGCTACTTGTTCAAATTCAAATGGGGGGCTGCATTTGGTTATTTGTACTAACAAAGTGGAAGCTATGCTCCTCTTTGTTAGCTCACCCCAGGACTTCCGAGGAAATGCCCTCTTATTCTCTAACCTTCTTGGTGACACCCACTTCCTGTGTTTACCTGGGCGGGTGTTCCGTGCTCTTTGTTAGAAAGGTGTCACTTATGCTGTAGTAATGACTGAATGGGTGGGGTTGGCAAAAAGGTGAAGGTAACACACATATAGTGGGCCCCCGACCCCTAATGAAAGCATCCAACGGGCTTTTTGTAAAAAAAAAATAATCCAAAAAATCCAACCTGGATAACACAATGGCCGCTAATTACTCTGCTTACTTGTTGAAGGAGTGGCTGATTTTGTGTGCGCTATTGTGATTATCCACAGTGGAATAACACACTTGTTGACTCTGTTGTAACACAACTTGCTCATGTCATGTGTCAAAGCTAGCCTTTGTTCTCGCAAAGTGTATAACCAGTTACTAATCATCATGCTAAACTGAAACATCTGTTTTCCATCACTGGAACGAAGACAACATTCAGAAAAATTTCCCGACGACTGTCACACACAGATACACACACACACACACACACACACACACACGCACACACGCACACATGTGTCAGCGTGCTCTCCCGGCCACGCTCACACCACACAGAGCATGTGATATACGCAGGGGCACCAAACTGCTCCAGCAGCTGGTTATCTCTCTTTGGTTCGACCCATGACCTTCATGCCCAGCTGTGATTGGTCACCGGGCCTGATAGTGAACCATCAATCAAGGTGAAGGAGGAAGTGGTACTATGAGCCCTCACTTATCAGCCCGAACAGTCCCTGGTTGGGTGTAAGGTGAGCTAAGCCACAGGGGACTTTGTGCATTTATGTTTGTGTTTTTACACCTCCATATGTTTGTGTGTGTGTGTGTGTGTGTGTGTGTGTGCAACTGTGTGCTTTTTAACACCAAGAAAGACATGACAATGAGTTAGCATTAAGTGGAGGAAACTTTATTACCATTGAACAATCAATGTATATATCTTGTATATATTTAAATATTTGTTCTTATATTTTATTCTTATATTTTGTTCTTATTATTATTTTATGTATATTGTATGTATGTATATTTTGTGTGCTGCTGTAACACTGTAATTTCCCATATTTTTTGGGATCAATAAATATCTATCTATCTATCTATCTATCTATCTATCTATCTATCTATATATCTATCTATCTATCTATCTATCTATCTATCTATCTATCAAACAAAAGTTTAGATGCTAATAAATTGAGCATATGTGTGATATATATATGCGGAGAAAGCAATTGGTTAATAAAAAAAATCCACTGTTGTTATTAGATTAGATTAGATTCAACTTTATCGTCATTACACAGGTACAGGTACAAGGCAACGAAATGCAGTTTAGGTCTAACCAGAAGTGCAATAGCAGTAAGTGCAGGATATACAATAGTTTCATAAGTGCAAGACATGGATATGTAATGGATAAATATAGAAAAGAATACTATTATAAACAGAGTTTTACAGATGGGTTTGTCCTATGAATACAAAATATAGATAACAAGTATTGTGAGCAAGATTTACAGCTAGGAATTTAGTAGATATTACTATAATTGCAAATTTTTACAGATATGTGCAAATAGCATAATATACTAATGGTTTACAGATTTTACAGGTGAGTATATACTATAAATATATATATACAGGCGGCTATTTTTATTATAGACAGAATTTTTACAGATAGCTATAATAAGTTAGGCTAAAATGAGCAGTATAACAATGGTTTAAAGGTAGTACAAATAAAGTAAAGTTTGGGCAGAAACTATCCGAATTAAAGTGCGGTGGAAAGTAATTGCATATTACAGTTAAAGTTAAAGTTAAATAGGACTTTTTTTTAAATAGGACTTTTTAAATAGAAACAGTGAGGAATAGATGGACAGTTTAAAAAAAAAAGAAATATGTTGCTATTTTAATATGTTGACCCATGAGGAAAAATAGCATAGAAAATGCTCTACTTTCCCAGGAAAACCTCCTTGTGTTCTGAAAAATGTATTTATTAAGTATCATATTCAACCTGAGTCCACACCCTTGAGCTATGCTGTGGACATAAACATGGTCGTACAGTACGTTGTGGTGTTTTTCCCCATATGACACTGTTTGTTCAACATTCATCCATCCACAGCAGTATGTGTTCATAAGGACAGCTGTGTCGCTTATGACTCTGACTCTCTGCTGTGACAGATGCACGCAGATTCTTGCAGCTGTGCTCTCACCTGTTGCATGAGAGTTAATGAGATGTGAGATGTCACCAAAAAAAAATGTTTAGAAAGCAGCCACAATATGCTGGGTGGCTCTGACACACAAAGGAGGCAATACATGCATGACACATTAACCTGGTTTAATGCCTGTATACAATTACATTACTTTAAGGAATAACCATGTAATCCACTGACCCCTCTAACACTTTTTGATAAGAGGATAGACTCAAAAGATTCTCATATGTACACAATCCTTTAGTTTTATATATGACTTTATGTACAATAAGTACATATGTCAAATGTGTTGATTTAAGCAGAAAGCAGAATACGATTCATTCTGTTTTACATGTTTTCATCGACGTTGTACGCCTGAATGAGATTTACTCTGATTCAGCTTTTCTGTAAATAGTCATCGCCACACAGCTGCTGAGTTTCTTTGCATGTTGCAAAGCAGCTAATGACAACCTTTGTTCTTCAAAACAACTCACCCGGTCTAGCCTCACTCTCTTTTTTTCTCTTTCTTTCTTGCCTCCCCGCCCTGTGTTTGGAGTGCACACAGGTTCACACCCTTAGGCTACATGACTATAACAAATGGGAGGCACAAGTAGGAAAACTGTAAAGGAGAGATGGAAAGAATGGGATGAAAAGAAGCCAACGAGGTGCCGGCGCGGTGGACGGTATGAACAGAGAGAAGAGGACGAAGAAAAAAAAGAAGAAACACGTGAGATCGCAAGAGATGAAAAGAAAAAAAGCATGGAAGAGTGTTTGATGTGGTTTAGACGCCTTAGTACTGATGGCACTGCACCCGGTGAACTCCACCTGCCGCAACAATTCACTTAAAATCTAAGTTTCTTTATAAAATACAATCAATATTTGAACATTTCTCATACGTTACACTGTGTGTCAAATCATGCTAAGCACAATAGCCAATAAGCATGTTTTTATTATTGGCGTAATTACATGAACATTTTCTCTTTATGAGTAAGGGCAGCGTTGTAAAGAACAGGTCGACAAATTTAAAGATGCAATATTTAGAGAATTAAGCCCCTGGACTCGATTTGGTCCAAAAAGTCTCGGAACACATCAACGCAACCAGACGTAATATGTCTCCATAGCAGCAGGCGGTGGTAATCTGTATTGTCGCCCCAAAATGATAACCCCCCCGCTGAAATGAAGGTGGACAGTTGCTCCGGATGGACGAAAACACACGGAATACGCACTTGATTCACCAACCTCGCCCGACTCCGACGTCCGGTTATCGGCCATTACACTGACCTGTGATCAATGCCTTGCGGCAGCAGGCACTTCTTACTTAAAATTAGCCCCCACAAGAAGAGACAGCCCCTCATTTCCTCTTTCTTCTTCCAAGGCTCTCCTCACCCTACCTCCTCCTCCATCGCCTACCTGTCTGAAATCCTCAAAACCGTTCTTTAGATCTCTACCCTGTCTTTACAGTTCACCTCAGATGTCACAGAGTTCCACCTGTCCTACAGCTCAGAACACATTAACCTAGTTCTCAAGACACAAGGCACACACACACACACTGAATGGTAGGGCTATTACTTAACAGTGTCCGAGGTCTGTCCTCACAGACTCTCTGTGTAAAAAGGCCATGCGGTTGTTTGGTTAGTGGTCAGAAAGACAATGTTAGGAACATCTGGAGGCCGCTAATCACTCTGTGGGCGTCAGCCCCTGAAATCCCCCTGGACACACACCAACCCTGGAATCCCTTCAGAAATATGCTTTAATGAGCAATAATGCCACCACAATGGTAGTCCCACCTTCTGTATTTTAATCCTGGCTTGTGTGTTTGTCATCAGCTTGTGTGTGTGTAGTACACCCTGATCTGAGTACCCATATGCTGGCTCCTTTGAACTCATTAATCAAGGATTGGAAGGGGGGTGGGGGGTGGGGTGCTTCGTACAGGATTGAACAGGATTATTTCAGACCAGTTGTTAAAACGTATTAATTTGGTGGCTCTTCCAAAGATCATATTTGGAAAGATCACAAGCAGTGTAGCCCTAAGCTGGAAACAAAGAGGTGGGGTTTGGGGAGCTGTGCATATCACTGTTAAGAGGGATGAAGAGATGGTATCAGGGAATAAAAGAAAGGCCAATAGGATGGGGAGTTTGGTTGGAAGGCAGATAGCGGGAAGGTGTCACAGAACAAAATTCTTTGGTACCAGATACACAGTGACAGGAGAAAAAAACACACACTGGGCCTTTAAGAACACAACACCTTAACAGGTAGAGTTTCACCATTTGAATTTCCCCTGAGTCTATAAATAGTAAAGTCATGGGAATTACATTTTCACCCAGATCAGGTTATAAATGCACAAGTTTGGGATTGCCTGTTGAATCCCTTCCAAAGGGGAATTTAAACCTCAGCTTTAGTTGGATTTCCTGCTGCACTAAAGGTCAGGTGTAGATTGTTTCCAAGTCTTTTTTTTCCTGCACAATCATTATAACAGCAAGCAGCACCACGTCAGCACCGATAATGCCTCTCAGTGTCCCCGTGCTCCTGACCCCTGTAATCTTACCAATGCTGAGGGAGACTGAGCTCTGTAATAACAGCAGTCTTACCCCTATTGTTGACGGTTCACGCTCTATTTTTAGAGCAGCAGGTTTTTTTAGCCACAGTGACACAAATAGATCCAGTAAATAACAACGTGTGTATTGTGTTTTCAGCAAAAGGCCAGTGATGTCATAGATGAGGTAGAGTGGCTGTGAGTAAGTAATCAGACCTGCTTATGGAGGTTATTTTTGAAATCAGGGAATCCAGTGAGCTGATGTTTTCATGCTGTACCACATAAGGCTGGTTAGTCAGTCTTAATAACAGGCTGAAGAGAAAGACACAACACACCTTTGTCATACCATGAACTCAGCAATAAATTGTTTTCTGTCAGTACTGTAAAACAGCAAAACACACCACAGGTTTTCATTACTGTAAAGTAAGTGACAACATACATACATGTATACATAAATACTGTACACACACACACACACACACACACACACACACACACACACACACACACATACATAGATACACACATGTATCTATGTATGTGTGTATGTATGCATTGTATGTATACATACATACATACATACATACTGTACACACACATATAGGTACATACATACTTACATGCATACATACATTAATAGATACATACATACATATACATACATACATACATACATACATACTGTACGCACACACACACATATAGATACATACATACATATATTCATGGATACATACATACTGTTCACACACACACACACACACACACACACACACACACACACACACACACACACACCACACATACATAGATACATGCATGTATCTATGTATGTGTGTATGTATGTATGTACTGTATGTATACATACATACGAACAGTACATACATACATACTGTACACACACACACACACACACACACACACACACACACACACACACACATATAGATACATACATACATATATTCATGGATACATACATACTGTTCACACACACACACACACACACACACACACACACACCACACACATACATAGATACATGCATGTATCTATGTATGTGTGTATGTATGTATGTACTGTATGTATACATACATACAACAGTACATACATACATACTGTACACACACACACACACACACACACACCACACACACAATACATACTGTACACACACATACATACATACATATATACATACTGTACACACACAAACACACACACATAGATACATACATAATATACATACATACATACATGATAATAATGCTTTAAACTTAAACGTGGTTATGTAGGTGGGTTTGTAGATATTCTGTTGGTAGGTTGTGTCATGTAAGCTGATTATTTAAAATGCTGTGAAGAATTACAGTATTACACATGTGTGATACGTTTTTGGGCAAAGCAACTTTCCCCATTGAACTTTGAAAAAATTTGCTTCTAAAAATAACTTTGCCTTGGTTTAAGGTTAAATTATGAATTATATCGCTTGCTTGTAACCAGCAAAAAGTTTACCTTTACGAATCAGACCTGCACACTTTCAAGAATCGCGGTTTCCTACCGGACCAGGCTTGCTGCGGTCAGAAGTGCCTTGCCAAAGAGCACCTCAGCAGCAGCAGCAGTTAACGGACAGCACCATCAATTCACTTTCCCCACCCACACTTTCACCGTCGGTTGAGGAATTCCAACCAACTGCCCCGAAGCAAAACCTACAAATGCAATTGCATACAAAATAAAGTCATAACACTCTGGGGCTTTATGCAAGAATATTACTCACATGCAAAGAGATATGGAGTCATATCAGTCTACGTCTCATTTTGTACCACGGCTAACATTGTGAAATTGAAAGGCCTCCCGTAACCTTCACTCGCTAAGCCCTGCTGCTCCACACAAATGTCATGTTACCACACTGTTTGCATGTAATTGCTATTTCACTCTCAGCTCTCTGTGGTAATCCAGTATGTTGGAGCTCAGAGCAGTCAGATCTATCTAAAAAAAAAAAAAAAAACAGCTGATCGGCCTTGATTTGAATACACTACTGTTTTGAGAGCAAAGCATTTTCAGAACTGCTCATGTAGCAACACGCTTTTCCCCTACGAGGAGCAGAACTTTCACAATGACACATTTCTCTTAGGAGGTAAAAGAGGAGAAACCAAAGGCCTGCCGCTGTTGGGTATGCATGCTGAAATTAACTCTTGCCCACATGTTGATGTGCACGTTTACAGCCAATAAACATTATGATCAGGATTATGTCTGTGCATGGCCTTGGTAGCAGAGGAGTTTAGTTAAAAATAAAGCTTGGATCTGTTTTATGTGGTTAGTTCTGAAACACGTAGACGGCATATGGGGAAAAACCACATGATTGACTTTTTGCACTGCTTGAACCTTTGACTTTCTTCAAGAATTTGCATTAAACTGCATGGTTGTTTTAATGCACAAGACACTTTAAATACCTTAATGTATGAGTAGATTAGATTAGATACTATTTTATTCATCCCACAGCGGGGAAATTCCCTTGTTACAGTAGCATTTTCTGCAATAAAAGCAAAAAAAAGAAGAAAAACAGGCAAACAATAGACAATGAGCAGAAGCTAGACTGAAGTAAAGTGGCGTCAAACGAAGGTATTGTAAAGTAAAGTGCGGTTGCCATATTACAAAAAAAAAACAATACTGCAGTGTAAGTAAGTGACGTTAAAATTAAAATGAATATGTAATTAAAATAATAATGCAAAAGTAGGCAACCATAATATAAGTTATAGTATCTAGAGTAGTATCTAATGACAGAGAATATTTGTCATTTAAGTAATAAACATGCATTTTATCATCATTTTGCATTTTACATCCAGCTGCATTTTCCTGATATCCATTGGAAAGAGTCTTTATGAAGACATGAAGGAATGCATGGACTAACTGGTGCAATCGGCTTGATTCGAGATCTTTGTTGCAGTTGCTGCGGGAACATTTCTCAACAGGAAACCCCAAAAACTTTCTTTGCCGAGTTAGGTTACATTACTGTTAAATGATTGGAGCCTGACTGCTTTTGCCGATTCAGCCTTTCCTGGGCTGTACAATGTCAGCAGTAGTGTATACTGTAGATGAATGCCTACTTTTATTCTGAATTGGATATTTCTTCAGTTTTGCATAAATGACTTCGGTGTTCAGCGTAATACTTGCAAACAAGTACATCAACTGAGTCTAGTACAATCAATCACATAAACATACAACAACTGCACATTAAGGCTCATATCCCAGTGCCTCCAATGCTTAGTGCAGCCTCCGTGGCTTGCCTTTGAACTACCTTAAAAGACAATTCGGCATCTGAAAGCCGCTCTTCTCTCTAATTACGGTGTCTCTGTATTATAGGGCAGGCAAAGCGTTCTTAGTATTCAACTGCCAGTGCTTTGTAAATGGTAGAATCAGAGCAGGCTTGAAACAGGAGCTGTTCTCTCTGGTTTTGATTGCCCTTCTACAGAAGCTGCTGTCTTACAGTAAACCCTGTTTTAAGCGCACTAATTGACCGAGAAGGTTTTTATTATGTACAGTAAAGTCTGAGGGAGTAGTTGCAGGAGAAGGGGAGGTTGTGCACGAGGAATAACATTGTAACTTCCTTGAAAGGTTCACCACCAGTGGGTGCTTTGATCACTTTCTTTAAAATGTAATTCACTGTACTTTACTGTAAATGTCAACACGTCAAGGAGAGAAGTTACCCTGTGCACCGACATGCAAGGTGTTGGATTCGTTTGAAAAATCCTGCTTCAGGATTTAAAACTGGTAAAGCGAGACTGGAAAAATACAGTTGACCATCCATCTTGACATCCCAAAGTATTGCAACCATCCGTACATAAAATGGTTTTTGACCTTTCTCTATTTTCCCAAATTTGTAAACACAAATTGAGGAGATGTAGGTTAGAGAAACTCATGACACAAGATATCTGGGCCAATAATAGCTGTTTGACCGACCTGTTTCCATGCTCCAACGAGTCTATATTTGATACGGAGCACTCAATATGACCTACAATACAAACCAAGGTGTACGTGTTGGATGCCCAAAATTGAGACGTTCAACCGAGGTGGATTGATTTGAATGATAAAATAGAGCAATGTATTTGTACACATCCGGAGTGTGCAAGATGAACGCATCAGGCGGGTGAGTCATTTCGCAGCGCCGAGTAGTCATTTGTACAAACATGGGGATTGAAACCACTGGGAAAGCAGATTTTAAATTGACACTAGAAACACAGGTAATGCTAGTCATACTGTATCTGATGAGAAAGTGGAGCAATATCACATAGATGCAACATTATGAAAGTGCTAACGCATGCACACATATACCTACATAGAAACACATCATGCTTGGATGTGTGGGAAGTTTGAATAAGTGGCTGAGGTCTGCAGGGTGTGTGTGGGTGTATGTGTGCGTAAGATCTTTGTGCGCTTTTTTTTGTGCGTTTGCAGGAGTTTGTGTGTGTGCATTTCAGTTGGTATATCTGGAAAGGGAAAAGGAAGTGTTTCAGAGGGAAGTGGATTAACAGCAGGATACAACAGAGACACTCTAAACAGCCGTCTCACACGCCTGACTGGAGGTGAACAATACACATGTATATGAGAGAGAGAGAGAGAGAGAGAGAGAGAGAGAGAGAGAGAGATGGGAGATGAGAGAGAGAGAGAGAGAGAGAGGAACAACAAAGCTAAAGGTTGTCTCTATTAGTGTTTTGCATCAAATTTTATCAAAAATGCTGCACAGAACGAGCACATTGATTATTATTAAGGTTGATAGGTTCGCACTAAGCACAGCAGGACTAGACAACAGAGGTGCAAAGGAGCACAGCAGACTTGTCTGCAGTCTTTGCCATCATTTTTCGTTTATTGTAGTTGTTAAGAAAAAATAAAGCATGAACTGGAAGCAAGCAGCTGAACTCAGTTTGCCAAAAAGAACATTTAGACTAACTGCTGTCTGTCATCTCTTTTAGACCCATGAATCCCTGCAGCATGTTTTTTTTTTTTCAGATTATTTTCTCAATCCCAACGAACTGCAGCAGAGGTCATGTCTTCCTCAGTCTCATTCCCTTCAAATCTCTTTTATTTAAAATGCAAAGTAAAGTGTGGAGGCTATATGGTCTGTGTGATGACTCAATGACATACAGCATGTGGCGAGTGGACACATTAATGTATGTGCTGTGAGTGTATGATTTGCACTTCCATAAAGAGCATACAATTGCGCATTAATGCATTAAAAAGGATTTTGAGTGAAGACATTTTACATGTTAGAAATGCTCCATTTTGATGGTGTATAACTTCAACCCCTGACTACTGTGAATTCCTATTTAAAGTCTCCAAGCACACTCTCTCACCCACATGCACACTCAGGTACATGCAGTCTCAGTATATTATTAGCAGCATTCTGCTGTTCTTTTTAAAGCAACAGGTTTAGATTAGATTGTGCTTTTGCTTAGAACTAACTAGAAAGAACCAGATCCTGCATGAGCTATCTATTAACAGAATACTGTGGATTATCTGTCTGTAATGGACAGCCAAGAGAGCATGAATGTAGGACAGCCAGGGAAGGAATAAGTGCTACTTTAAGTGGATGACAGGACAAGAAATATCCCCTAAGATGTCTCTCTGTATACTTATTCTGGAAGGGTTTATTTCTGGCTCCCCAGTTCCTTTTTAAAGTCTCTCTTCCTATTTCTAGCCAACAACATCTTGTGGTTTCCATCTCTGCCTATCAGTGGTTCTAAATCAAGCACCGCCTAAACCTGCGGGGCTGTAATCAACAACGTGCTGGTCCTGGAATAATCTCTTGTGATTGCGGTTATGTATGTTCTGTAAGTGACCGGGTTAGCTCATTTGGTACAGCAGACGCACATACTGTATGTAGAGGTTCACTCCTTGACACAGCAGCTGCAGGTTTGACTCTGAGCTGCAGCTCTATGCTACATGAGAAAAATGAGAGAAATGCCCTAAAAATATATATAATTATGTTTTGTATGTGTCAAACATCAGTCATCTTTTACCAAATAATCTCGTTTTCATAGTCATTCCAATCTGCTAACCTTGTTAAACTATATACCTGGACTGATCATCTTTAAACTGTGGATGCTAATGCAAGTTAGCTGCAAGTTATGCCTGTGAATGCTATAACTCCGAGCTGTAATTGTTTGGGTAAATGCAAGATTGGGCGGTTGCAGTGTGCCAAATAACAGGCTTTGGATGTGACAGTTATCACCTATTTAACTGTATGACAGTCTGTCTGAATATCTTTCTATTAAAAAGCTTGGTTTAGCGCTTCAACAATGTTGAGACATGATGGCCGCGTCATTTGCAAATACTCCTATGAGTGTGTTTCTGTCTTTGACTCACAGCATAGAAAGTATGCAGGGTGGAGATCAGTTTGATTCAGACAGGGAGAGTCTTGAAGTTTGTGGGAAAAGAAAACAGTCATTTTTGAAGCGTTGACTAACAAACATTATGATTTTGGATAAAAACCCTTCAATTTGTGAAACTAGCCACCCCTGCCTGTCTCAGTGAAGCCACAGTCTGCAGTGAAAACACGTCAAGTGTAGCGTCTGTCTGGGCAGAGCAGGGATACACATGCATGTGAATGGAAATTAAGTAGTGGGTGTGTGTGTGTGTGTGTGTGTGTGAACCATCTGCCTGAGGGTGTATCTGTGTCCCTGTATGTGTGCATACTTGTGAACAGTCTGTTTGCGGGTGTGTGTGAAGAATGAATAGTCAGTTACAGCAGTGGGTCTCTATGCACCAGACACCTGTACATCGCCCAGTCCCTAAAATCAAAACCAGACAAAGCAACAACAAAAAACAGGCCCAGAACAGCATGGGCAAACACAGATGCAAACACTTTACTGCGAGTGCACCAGTAAACAGTCTTTTTTTTTTTTTTTTAAAGTAAAGCAAGTCCCGCTGAAAAGCATAGAATTAGGCTTCTTTGTTCTAAATTGAGTGTTGGGGAAAAGAAACACTGACATGCATGCAGACATGTGACCACATGGCAGACATGCATTGCTCAGCTGCAGATTAAACATGCAAAGTCCAAAACACAACGAGGATTGTTTCATGTTAGGTGGAAAACAGTGACTGGGGAAAAATGCAGTCTGCAGCTCTGGAGGCAGACTGATTGATGAAAGCAGATCTAAGCAGCAGTGATAAAGTGTCTGCAGCTGTCTGTGCAGCTAGAGCTTTATTTTAAGGACTTGTGCACTCAGGGTGTCCTACTGTAACCTTTCATACCTTACACAACACAGACTTGTTTACAGCTGAAGTCTGGGAACACTGGAAAACTCCAGAAAGTATTTACATTATGCAGTTTTGCTGTTTTAACTGTTATGCAATCCATGCTTTCAACAGTAGATGCATAAAGCTTTCATTTGCAGGGACTATAAAGCTGCAAAACACGTATTCTGAGGATACAAGATGAGTGTAAAAGGAAGGACAGATTGAATGACATTTAGATTGATGCTATTATCTAATTTCTAAAGAGTTTGAAAGAAGGCTCAGGATGTGCCTCCCTTCAAAGACCCCAGTTGCACTATCACACTATCTCCTTCTGTCCCGGATGATTAGATGAGGAACTTCTGTTAATGGGATTAGTAAACCTTTCCACCTGCCAGAGCATTATGGATAAAAAGAAGCACCTCTTTAAAGTCAGCAGATTCTTCCTTACAGTGTTAACTCCATTTCATTAGCTTAGAGGAGCAGCTGAGGCTGAGGGTGCAGCCGTGTGTGTCAGACAGATTCATCCACAGAGACAAAGGGATTACAAGAGAGTGAAATTAAAAGAAAAGTATAATGTGAAACTATATTGGGTATTGTAGTAAAACTCTCTTTGCACAGCCAGGACAGAAGTGAGGATCAGCAACAGAACGGCCCCCTCATGTTGGCAAGGATTCTGGGATTTTCTAGTACATTTCAGCAGGATGGATGCTTGCTGGCACGAGAAGTTGAACCAGTCCTCTGCTTGAGCGATGATCTCTCTGAACATGAGCCCACCCTGCTGCTTAAAAGAGGTTGTGTTGTCTAGCGCTGATTCTGTGTGGGTGCTGAGATGTCTGTGGTCGACATCAGGACCACCTGCAGTGCTGCACGGAGGAGCGTCAGACCCCAACAACTCAGCCTACCTCCCAACCTCTAAACACACAGACCCAGACGGACCAATCTACCTTCCACCCACAAACAGACATGCATGAAAGGTGCCCCTGTGGCTTTGGAAATCACAAACAAGCCCACATACGTGCCTTCTCAGAAACACCTGCACACACCAAGTGGCCCCTTCTCGAATGTGTCCAACAAAGGTTTAAGTCACAGTCAAGTCAGTAGTATAGTACTAATACCAAAAATAGCATGTAGTCTTATGTAAGACAGATAAAGAGTAGAGGGACTTCTCTCCCAATATTTATATTAGCTCCTATCATTTGCTTAGTAAACTCAGCTCACATGAACAGACACATGTAAAAGGTAAACAGAGAAAAGTGAACTGCAGCATGTGCTAGACCACCGTGTTGGCTTCTGTATACATTGCGGGGTCCCATTGATCATGAATTCTTGGAAATTCATGAGGAATGGGACCGAGTGCTACATTACGGTAAACAACAAGATCAGCAGGCTGGTGGTTGTGTAAGCTTGGTTGTTAATGTCCCGTTGGATAAGTCTTTATTTGGTTGTTGGGTGCATCTACAGGACTCTAGCAACAGTTTTCCACAGTGCCAGTGAAACGGCCTTTCTGTCCTCCAGAGCTTACGTCATCTCCTCTGCAGGCTGCGAGATAACCCCGGAGACAAAAGGGTTTCCTGTCAGTCAGATAATCATCACACTCACTTCCTCCACCCTGCCAGCCAGGCTGACTGCAGGGGCAAGAGGCTAGCATGGTCACAGATGCTGATCCGGGGCCAGTTTTCACTTTTCCTTCAGAGCTGACGTGACTAAGTATGAGACCATTCTCAGTGTGAGTCATGAAGTCCCGTGACCGGGGCGAGCTGACGGGTCAGAGGTCATCGTACCCTATTAAAGGGTTCAAGCTAATAATGACCTATGTCTAATGTTTGATAGTTACTTGGAAAACATTTGACTTTTATGACAGTAAAACTGTCAGAATCAGAAAGTGAGTCATACATATTGCCTTCACAAGCAATGTCAGTAACATCAGACTGCTGAAAACAGAGAAGAAAGAGAGTAACAAATGTGCAATTGAATGGAAAATAATATAAGAATACATGCAAGCAAAATGTAATAAGTATTACTGCAGTATACGCATAAGTAAGTCTTAACAGCTGCACTGTAAGAACTGTACGTATGTATGTGTGTGTGTGTGTGTGGGTGTGTGTGTGTGTGTGTGTGAGAAACACAGAAACCAGGTTGCAGCGAGGGGGATTCCTCCACTGCAGGAAACTCCACTTTGCTCGGCATTCACTTCACAACAAGGCATCATGGGCACCGCAGTGGAGGTTGTTTTCAAAAGTGATATCTGTCCCACATGTCACTGAAAATTGAAAACTTGGAAACTTCCACGACCAATTGTCAATACTCATTTACGACGACAAAACATGTTGAAACATTTTTACAGTCCGATGCATTGCACTTGAGGTCTTTTTTTTTTCTTCAGTTTGTTATGCGTGAAAATGAGTGGCATTCTATGGCGCAGATCCTTGCACCAAGAGGCTCACCACATGCTACCACGCATGCTGACAATCCCACATACACACACCTACCTAGGGTTGAAAGCATCCAAGAGAGAAAGAACCAATGAGTCATATGCCTTGCTGCTGTAAGGTCCTATCTCTCAACTCCGCAACATGTGGTCTAGCCATGCTTTAAGGAGCTGCACTCTGACTCACCTCTGTCTAGAAAGGTCACACTGACAGCTCATAGCTGCACCAATTAGCACCACTTGACGAATCTGCAGTAACGTCCCTCATAGGTGGACAGACCTGTAGTGATCACTGTAACATGTAGGAAAGGCTGAGGAATAGACAGAACATTCCCAACCTTACATCCGCAGAGATTAAAAGGTCCTTATTTTCTGACAATGTGCTTTAGTGTTTGATTATCAATACAGGAAAATTCTGCTAAATCAGAGAAATCCTGCATGTTATTGCACACCCATTTTGTGATTGGAACTCTGCTCCTGGTTTTGTTTCGCTGTAACCTATTTAAACACAATGTGCCATTGTTAGTCATCTACAAGCAGAAACGATATTCCCTGTGTTTTTAAAAAAACATGTCTGTTTGACATCCTAATAGGGCAAATATGAACAACTTTCTTCTATTGCAAAGTGCCCATTTTATGAAAAAAATCACTTTTTCTGTGATTTGGGGTGTTATTTGTTTTGTCTCTGGTGCTTCCACGTGCATACAAACTTGAAAAAATACTATCCACGGTAGAAAACCTTCCATGCTGTTTTGGGTGAGATACAAGTTTCTGAATGTCCTCTGCCTTCAGTCTCCGGGCGAAGGGTTCAACATCTGCACGGCTTTCTACGTCATTAGCCGAGACGAGGTGGCTAACCGTAGCACATGCTAGCGCGCTAGCTCGTTCGCATTGGCAAAACACTGCTACAACACACACTAGTTCACCATAATCTACAGAAGAACTACTTCCGTGTCCCTGTTCTGCAGGGATTCCACAAGTAGAAGAAGTCTCCCAGCTAATCCTGCCGTAGCCTACTGACCAAAGTTGGAGAAAGAGTTATCTAGCTGATGTGATCTTACCTCGCTACTGAGCATGTGCAGCTCCCAACAAATATAGTGTAGAAGTGAGATGTTTGGAGATGGTGTTTTTTGAAAATGAGATCTGATGAAGGATGACTTTTCAGACCTGTTGCAAGATTATAATGTACAGATGACGACCTATCACTCCACAACTTATGTCATCAGTACCATGACCTTTTACCATTACAGAGGACAACAACAATGACATTGATTTGATAATGATTATTGTGGGGAGATTGAATTTTGAAGTCCCTTGAAGCAAGGGTACTTTGTAGACAAAGTTGATTTGGTAAGCTTTTTAAATGCCCGGCCTCAACATAAATTTGAGATTTTCTTTGATTGCTGCTTTTGATTTCTTTTGATTATTTAAAGCATAGAACATTACCATACATAAAGCAGTTTCTGCAACACAAAATACAATTCTGGGAGGGGTCTCTTTTAAAGGTTGATTTAGACTCACTGTAGTGAAAATGTTGTTTTGTTTGAAGTTTATTAGAAAGCTCTTTTTCTAAGGTGGAGAGCATTTCCTTGAAGAAAAAAAACAGCATGATGATTTCCAACAATTCACAAAAAAAAAAAAAACATCTTGATGAAAGCCACAGTTAAATGTACTTTCACCACTCAATATCAACGTGTAGGTAACAATAAAAGGCACACAAAAGTGAGTGTTCTTGCTTAAACAATGATGAATGTCACTCTCAGAAAATGTCCCTATGGAGTTCAATGGAACAGTTGCCGTGGTGACTAAGACTGGCATTGTGCATCATGAAGCTCATGCTCGGCAGAAGTTCTGTAGCACAGAGCGCCTGCTGCCTCCTCAAAGCACTGAAGGCCAAACTGCTCATCGTTACAATCGACTCTGCTCTCTGTCCTGTTCACGTACCAGGCTCTGTCCTTTTCTTCTTTTTTCTCCTCTCATGCTGAGTCACTGCTCCCCCGGGGAAATGAGAGGGGGGTAACGATGAATCATTCCTGGGGGTATAATAAAACGTGTGTGTGTATGTGCGTGTGTGGTTGCAATTGCGCACACACGTGCGTTTAATGGGTGATTGTGTGATTCAGGCGTGTGGGCTGTGAAACCTGAGCAGTGGGCAGAGAAAGAGAGGAGCAGAGCTGCAGCACAATACAGACAGTAGAAGGCAGAGACCCTCTTCTCTGTCCCTTTGTGTCCTCCTCTTTCCTTTGGGGAGACACAACAGCTGCACCAGATACAGAGCACCACGCCTTCGTAGACACATAATGCAGAAGACTCTTGTTTATGATGCTTCATAGGAGAGTAAAAAGTACGGGATCACAAGACCGAGTGGTACGTGCACGTTACAGAACGACTAACCCGATGTTACACCATTACTACAGCTGTCTGATCCGTTTTTATGTTTTATCCGACCATCAGCTCCAGCCACTATTGAGCCATTCAAAGAAAAGATGTCCAGTTTGCACTTAGCCAGGGCAGGGTTGTTGTATCTTTTATGAGTCAGGACAGCTGTCTAGCCCCTCTTACACAGCCCAGGGGACGACACAATTACAATACAGAGACCTACCTCTGACCCAGTAACCCCTCAGCCTGCTACTGATTGACCTTCCACCTCCTATTGACACTCCAGCGTGTGGCTCTTTTGCAGGGGGGAAGAGTGACGTGGAGGCGTTTTGTCTGCACTTCATACCAATTGCTGATAGTACAGTTCTTTTCCAACGGGGAATCCAACAATGCTTGTATAGATTTCACTATAAATAACTGGTGAAACTTTGTTTTTAGGCATTTATCCATGTTTTGTTGTTGTCTGAGCGGTCTCTCGAGCTGTCACTTTCTGCTATTGTTAACTTTTTTCCACCCACGATAAACTCCTCTTTTCTTGTAATGCATTGCAATAGTCTCTAGAGTGATTTAAGTGATATTCACAATGCATTTTGGCAGTTTTATAAATATAGTGTTGTCGTCTTGTTATTTTAAGAGTGGAGAATAATCCAAACTCAAAACAAGGGACAAGTAAGTAGACTGTGGAGACTTTTTTAACAGCAACATTTCAAATTTCTACTACAACTACTGAACACAGATTCAAACATTTTTTTCAGATTAGCTTTTCTTCCGAATGTGGGAGGAAACCAGCGCACAACAGAATAACCCACACCACCATGTGGAGAGTATCTCTGTGACGTGAAAAGCACAAAACCACCTTTCCTCTGTAGCTATCTGCTTTGCTGCTATGATTTCGGATATAGTAAGAAAGTCAGTAAGTAAAGTTTATTTGCATAGCACCTTTCACAGATAAAATCCCAAAATGCTTCTTCTGACATATTCTAATAAATTGATGGGAGATTTTGCCATATACGTGATGTGAGCTGGAAAGAGTGTGCAAAATGTATCCCCAGGTTCATAAAACTAGGTTGGGTACGTCTACATAAAAAAAGAAAGGCACACATGGCACCATGGGTATAGGAACAATGACTCAAAACAAACCAGGAAGGCAGCATTTAGAACCTGTTGCCTGACCACATTCCTTCTTCACTATAGTGATTACCTGGAAGGGAGTATTTACACCTAGCACAGCAGGTAGTTTATGCATTTTTAAAATCTCCCTTCAGGAATTTCCCCTGCTCACATATTTCAGTTATGCAGCACTAGTAAAATTCTAACAGAACTGCAAACCACAAAAGTCCTGCATTTTGGCATGTCCTTTATGTAGTTGTCATGCAGTAAATGTTGAGGCATTCATGGTGATTGCATCTGTAAATCATACCTTCCTCTGAACCCTAAGGCCATTTTTACAGTTCATTGTCCGTCTGGATTTATTTTATAAAAAGCTTGTAAAACATCAACCCTGTTGTCTACAGTCAAGATAAGAACATCATTTTTTTTCAGGACAAACTGGGTTATTAGAATATTTGGGTTGCAGTGAGGTCACTTGCATGTTAAAAATGGTTGTAGGACCTTAAAGACAAATAAATAAATAAAACGGAACATGAATCTCACAGATATGTATTGATATCACAGACAGAGAAGTAAAACCTAAGCCATTTTCCTCTCTAAAACACTTCTCATATGTCTTGGGAGTCCCACTGTGAAGTAATAATCATTATAACTTATACAGATGACAAAATACATCAACTTTTTTCAAAGGAAGTCAAGATGCTTTTGCCCTCATGACATTTACTTATGCCAATAATCAACATGATAAAGTCATATTTATTGATATTACACCCACAGCAATGCTACACAAGCCTTTGTGTTGTCTAAAACAGTTCTCCTATGTGCAAAAATAAACATAATAAACATTATAACCCATATACTGGGAGGATTGGCCTCTTTCAGCCTCCATACTCTTTGGATGACGTTTTCTCCCATATATGGGCATACTGTCGACTTCACTTCCGTAAACAACAGAGACCAGACACAGAGCCAGGAGCTAGCGGCATTAATGAGCGAAAACACGATAAATTATGGTCATAAAGTGGATAAATCTTGGATGTAATAGTTTGGATTTAATGCTCAACGACCCCGAAAAAGGCACAAGTTTCAGGCTGGATAGAAAATCACCTGTAGATGCTAGCAAGACCCCGAAGACACCTCTGTAACTGCTAACTCGTTAGCCTTTAGCTGCAACAATCGGTGAGTTTCTATCTTTTATGGTTATTAAATGATTAAACTATGAATCAGAGGGGCTGTTTTTACTCGTGGCCGAGTCTCTCGGGTTCAGTTAAGCTAAACCTAGCAAATATCTTCATGTTCTGTACTGTTCATGAGGCACACCCACATAACATTTGAGCACGGCTTACAATTGCACTGCTATCAGCTGTGCTTCACCCGGCTGATTCTTTAAATAGCCTCTGTCCTACATCCTAAATGCTAAATAAATAATAAGGACTGAGTAGAGAAGGTCAGCAGCAGATATCATCATATTCTCTTACCCAAGATCTGATATAATAAAATACACCTGGCACGGTGGCTGAGTGGTTGTAGCACTTCTGTCTCATTGAAAATTGTCCCTATGGAGTCCAATTCCCGGCCTGGACAAGGCCTGTCTGTGCGGAGTTTGCATGTTCTCCCTGTATTTGCGTGGGTTTCATCCGGGTGCTCTGGTTTCCTTCCGCCATAAAGACATGCATGCTGGGTAACTAGGAACATAGCTGATTGGCTAACACTGGCACAGAAATGTTGATTAATGTGCATTGTCCTAATCAAATATCTTAATTTATCATGCCTTTTGTTGAAGCAACAAGGCTTCATAACAAAATCCCTTTTTTTGAACATGTGTTACAAACACATGTCTACCCCACGACGGCCTGTTCCACTAGGTGGCTATTTTGAGAGTCACTCTCTGTAAATCTATTATAAATGAAAGTCATGTGGACTCACAGGGACATCTAGTATCTCCTCCTGTTTACACTCTCCTGAACTATTGCAATAAGGTCAAATAGTTGTCATGCTTATAATAATACTGAAATTCAGTGTTATTGCTGTAAAAAATGGACAAATATAGTTTTCAGTCTTTCTTGTCATCACTTAGGGATTTGAAGCAAATATAGCTTCTTGGGCGCAGATGATTAGGAAATGTGCTGCTGGTAATATTTAGTTGTTACTGTAATAGCAAGTGACCAGATGAAAAGAAATGGCTCTGCACTTAAACAAATCATGCACGCATTAGAGGGAACAGAAAGAAATACAACCTCCCAGTGCTTACTAATAGCTATTGATCTCCTTTCTTGCTTTCTTTGGAGAACATCATCAACTGTCTGAGTGTGTGTGTGTGTGTGTGCACACAATTATTAAAGGGGTATACGGGGTAGACGTGTTTGGCTCTCACCAGTATATAGCCGTGTATTTTGTCTTGTGAAGACAAACTCCTATTTATCAACATGTATTATTTATAGGTATTTATGAATTCCTATGCAGTGTTTTAAGCAGCCTGGATGGAACGCAGCAGGTGATACAACAGTCATTAAAACCATGAGAGACACGGCTGTCACAGACTCGTCAAATTACAGAAATGTTGCAGAAATGTTGACTAATGTGCATTGTCCTAATCAAATATATAAATCAAACACCGATTCTTTGTCACAGCCCTTGACGTTAGACAGACAAGTCCGAAAATCCCTCAGATGCAATACCATGCACAAAGAACAGAAAAGCTCAGATTATAACACACACAGAGGGAGTGTGACTTCACTTTCTTACTCCACTATATCTTTACATAGCAAATACTTGTTTACTGATATATTAACATTCTGAAGTACAGCTTGTTTAAAGTGTGTTTGCATGTACTGTACGTAGTTGGTCTGTGTGTGCATACGCATGGGAAAATACATAGCTGTGTATGGTTGTGTGCAACCACTCGTGTCCCTGAGAACTTTGCACAGACCTGGCATTGGGCACCATCACAAGGGCCAAAGCAGGCACGCAGTGTTACTCTAGCCTTGTGATGTATCCTCTACACTGAGGGTCAGAATGTCCTGCACCGTTTGCTTTGTTCCATTTATTTACCTCACACTCTCTAAATTACCCCCCCCCCCCCCCCTGCTGTTTCTTCTTTGGCCCACATGGAAACCATGGGCTTAGCATGTTATGTTGTGCATGGGTCTATCTGTGTAGGTTATCTTCTCTCACTATTGATTAAAAAGCAAGCATGTAAACTGCAAACAGAAATCAAAGCCCACCTTAGCTCTGAGTCATTAGACACATCCCACTCTCTGTGTGGGGGAGGTCAAAGTAGTCGGTACATGAAATGGGGGGTTTTGAACACAGTGAAAGGGTGCACAGCTCTTATCTTTGTGGGACCTATTAGGTAAAAGTCAAAAGGCATGCAGACAAAAAAAAGATGCTTTACTGTAAAGAGCAGCAAGGAAAGGTCACTGAAGATTCATTACTCTAATCTCTAATCCAAGTAAAAGTACCCTCGGAAAAGCACCCCTTATTGCAGATGTTTAGCATCTGCAGGTTTAAGGCTGTACTTATTTGTCAGTGTTCAAACAGAAAGCTGAGAGCTTTGAAAAGCAGTGTCGGGCAATGTTCTGAGCTTTACTTCTGACACACAATACCACACAGTCAGATAATACACCGACTACCTTGGTGGACTGAAATTTGACACAGTTGTTTGTTGTTACTGTAAGGCTAAATTCTCTGCAGTGTACAGCATGTCTCCCCGCCACATTCCTGGTTTGCATGCACATGCTGTAATCAGGTGGTTTGTATCTGACTGCGTTACATACAGCAGAGGAAATGGGAAAAATCAATAAGCTCTCACTCTGTCCCTCAGTGCTGCACAGATATATGGAAAAGGTATCTCTGGTGTTTCACACACGAGTTCCTGATATAGGCTTCACGACCTATGTGCAGTTTATGTGGTCACTGCCAGTTTTACTAAATACTAAGTGTTTAATAGGTAAAAGCCCTGAGGATAACTGCGCTCTTGTTGTAAGCACTGTTTCACAATGACCTTTATAAGATTAGAACTAGATTTTTTGTCTCCTGGTGAGGGCTGTTCCCAAATGTGCAAAGTCAACAATACAATTACAGTTAACAGTTATCTGGCTTATTGTGACACGGGGTGAAACTAAGTAGCAGATCATTTTTACATGTAGGCAATGGGCAGCCCTCAGTTAAAAAGAAAAAACACCATAGTGTCAGAGGGAGCAGATGCATGAGAGTTAACATTGGTCTGTTATAAACCAAGTCAGACAAGATAGGTGTGAGTGTGTGTGTGTGTGTGTGTGTGTGTGTGTGTGTGTGTGTGTGTGTGTGTGTGTGTGTGTGTGTGTGTGTGTGTGTGTGTGTGTGTGGGAGGGGAGGGGGGTCTTCTCAGGACGTCCTGTACAAGAGGCTGCCCTTCAGTCAGGAGAGCTGATACTGTACTGAACGTCACTGGCAATACTAACAGGTTACATGAGCCATTATATAATAACCACCACTTCTTATTTCATGCATACATAATTTATGTTGGTGCAAAACCCACAGTTTGCCCTTATTGTAGTTCTATTTTTAATTTTTTTTTTGCATCCTTACTCTGTTGCAGGGGCAGCTAATGCCAACAGTTCCAAACATAGGCAACCTCTTCGGCAGCCAAGTAGTCAGCAGGCCTGTGATGTCACAGCGAGGCATGCCATAGCTCTAAAGCTGGACGTTCCGCTACATACCAGCAACACATGACCCCCTCCACAAGGCAGAGGGGATCCAGCTCCAAAGAATACACTACTACAGACACACATTGTTACAGCAGCCTGTGTTCTCTCACTAGTCCTTCATGGTCAGGTGACAGCATGTGACATGACAACTCACTGGTCTCACTTTCCCCCCTGAATGTGTCATGTGCTGCAGAGAGCTCGATCAATTGAAAAAGCAGATTTGGTGTAATATTAAATGCAAGTCATGACATGTAACATGAGTGCAACACTTTGAGCATGCAGTAAACTTGTTTTCATCCTGGCATGATTTATCTGTATCAGTTTCAGATCAACATCATATCAGTGAAACATAACACAGTTGTTATTAGCCAGGAGAGTGTTGTGTAACACTTGATGGGAGAAGCAGAGATGAGAAACCTATTAGAAGCCAATCCATACTCAGCCCATTAAACAAGGCTTGGAAAAACACTGCAAACTGCTAATAGACTCTAACATAGCCCTCTGCTGTTCAATGCTTGCATGAAATATTAATAGGCATTGCATGGTGTAAGGAATAGTAATTATATCAGTTTTCAAAGATATGGTGATTAAAAAACAGTCATGTTCTAGAAAGAACAGATCTAGCTCAGATAAGTCATTGGATTACCAAGTATTTGCTGACCTCTGCTGGTTGAAATGGACTTATACTCCAGCACTCATGTAGATACATTCCAACATTCAGCTGGACCATCACAACATATTTTCAATTCTACATTTGCAAGTTGATCAGCTGAGAACATTTTGTAGGAAGACGAGTGGATTGGCGCTATTTTCCTCAATGCCTGTTAGAGCTAAATAGCAACCTATGAGAACCTCAACGATCTCAGGATCCATTTACTGTCATAATGCAATATTTCACTTGATGTGGAAACTGGTCTTATGTCATCCAACCACAGTCAGAAGTCGCTTTGCTCAGCTCTCTTCCTGGAATAACGATTATGCATCTTGTTGTGATGGGCTCCGGCCAGCAGTTCTAGTAATATCCACGGCAAAACTAGGAGTGATTATTTAAGCTGTTTTGCTGGCTGTTGTTGTCACACGCTTTCCCAGAATGCCCCAGCCTTCTAAACGTTAAGTGTTGATTTATGGCAGGCTGCCGACTTTCAAGCAGCCAATTGTGGAACAGCAAAGCATCTTCCTCTGCATCGGCTGATATTTCCTGCTCTCCCTCCTCCTCCTCTTTGCATTATTGGAAAGAAGTGCAGATTTGATCAGGAAACGGATGCTGATTAACTCTTCTTCAGCTAGGAAGAAATTCACAAGTCTTGTGTCTGCATTATGTAGGCAATGTACCAAATTCTCAGTCCCATAGATCTTTTAGCTCAACCTCTTGTCATTGTTTCCTGTTTAAAGTACTTGAGTACAACATGCATTCTACTAAATTGAATTTTATTTAGTAATTTCCCCTTAAATACATTTGTAGGACTGTGTTGTTCACACACAAGCAAACAATGCTGAATCATTTCAGCTGAAAATCACCTAGCACTCTACTGGAGTAGGACGCATGGATGATAATATGCCCAGCTCTTACGGCTTGGTCATGAATAATTCATATGTTCCATTGGGTTGTATTTGCAATCATTACCTATTTCTTTATTTTAGTCTGTAAGCTCAAAGAGAACATTTCAATTATTCTAATTTCAAGTACTAGTACTTTTAGTTCTCTGACTAACACTTGAATAGCATATACAGACCTGCTACTGGCTCTATTAGGCTTTACTTGAGCTAAATGCTTGTCACCAGGCTAAAATATCCACAACATGCTGATGCGAACATTTGCAATTCCCACCAAACACAAAGTCCAGTACAGTTGCAGATATTTGGTCACACACAAAGGGTTGTGATTGTGTTCAATAAAAAGTGAAGGGATCACGGAAAGTGATTGCAATTCATACTGAGAGGGGCGTGAATGGTTGTGCCAAATTTCATAGCTATCCATTTATGATGGCAGTAGTTACAAAGTCATGGGATCACCAAAGTCAGTAGGTTTTACCTTCATGTCAATCTATCAAACTAAGTTGTCAGAGAGGTTTCAATCTGGACCAAAGTAGTTGACCGACATCGTCTTGTCTGGGTCTTATCCCTTGAGCATCAGCACTAGCGTGGCTAAAAATAGCACATGTTCTTTAGAGGCTCACTTATAGATTTTCTCTGGAAAGTGAAGTGATGCAATATGTTTTCCTGAAAGTTAAGACTGCACTTCTCCTAACAACAAGTTGCGAAATGGCCGGACATCATCTGTTTGAATCAGCATCCCCCCCCCCCCTTACATTCACACACAGAAACTAGAAGCCCTTGGATTCACATGTGCTAATTGATAATAATACAGAATGCAAAGAGAGTATGCAAAGCTCTCTTTTTTTTGCTGTGTTAATTAACTTTGCAGACTAGAATTACCCAGAGATTGAAGTCATTTTCTCCATTCAAACACTGAAATCACAATGCATACAATTTTTAAATGTTATGTAGAACATGGACTCAAATTTAACTCGCCATGTAATCTCTCTCCCGAGTGTTAACATTTACATATAAATGGTTTCACATCACTTAAGTCGTAGTGACTAATTGGTATGTTACTGCCCTCTACTGGTTTAAGTTCCAACAATGGACTGTTTAAATAAATCCTATCTGTATCTCTTTTAAAATTCACGTGTCAAAAGCCCCAGTTTAAAATGCAGGAAGGCTGAGCAATTACCTTACACACTTTCCCCTGTCTGTTTCTTCATCTGTCTATATATTATGTTAAATATCATCTCCCGGTGTTGAGGTTATTATCAACAGGAGTTCATGGGAAACGGTGCCTGCCAAACCCGAGGTGGGAAGCTCATTCGGGTACTAGGGTTCTTGCTAAAACAGCTTGAGCTCCAAAATAATCAAAATGCACAAGGGTTAAGTCTGCAGATGCCTGGACATGAGGAATAACATGAGAGTGAGAATATATGTGCCGGCAGAATGTGTCAATGGACATGTTGGCAAATGGTCCACATGGTGTAGTATTATCTGAATTGTTGGCCTGCTCCGTTCTTTTCACAGCTATTCATTTATGTCCCTGGTGGACTTCTGGTTTTTGCTCAGCTTTTCTCAATGTGAAAAGAAACACAGAAGAGTAAGAGAAAAAGGAAGAGAGGGGTTTAAAAGAAGTCAATAAATAGGCAATCCCTGTTTTCTAAATAGAGAGGACATTGTGTTTTTCCCAGTGTCAGCAACAGGTGTCTTACAGGAACAGGTTCCACTAGAGCGTGACTGCCCTCACAGAAACATGTCAACAGCACATCAATAACACACACACTCACACACACCCAAACCGTACTGTCAAGTCCACAGAGAGGAAACTGTAATACCGCATGCTTCCTCTCCCACGAAACCTTGTCGCTAAACCAGACCACCCAGTGAGAGACACTGCAAACAAACACTGGTTCATACAGTATGTTTCTTCAACAGAATCTGGTCTGTGGTCTTGCACCAGTCACGGTGTCCTTAGTGATAGCAGTAGAGTTGATTTATTAATTCTGGACTGCTGTGTTCTGCTGTAAAACACATGCTGCTCCTCAACCAGGCAAGTACATGTGTTACATCCGTCAGTAAAATGTGTCAACGGGAGTCATTGTATAACACAAGAGGAAGTTTTGACATTATAGTCCACATTGATGTCAAGCTATTGTTATTTTTGTTGTATTTCTTTTGCCAAAAATTGAACTGATGACACAACTGTTTGTCTGACTCAAATAAAATGTCCTCCTTCTAAATGATTAAATTGCTTGTTTTTGTAAAACAAGACCTGCAATAGCTTATATTTTAGCCACTCTGGCCAATAGAAACAAGCTGTGAAATCTATTTGATTTGGTAGCTTATGCACAGATTAGATGAATCTAAATTTGACATTCACTCTCTTTTTCTGCTGTGTCTTGCTGTGCAGGTAGTGTACAGATTTCTTCTTAGTGCATTTTTCACTGGCACTATATGACGCTATAAAGCTTAGTAGCTGAGGGAAACTCGTGGGCAAATTTTGGGTGAATATTCTCTCCGGGTTTGTCACTTTTAAGGACCCCTCTCACATAAAAAATATTGATTACAGCAGCCATAAATGCCATACACTCACCAAGTGCCAGGCCAGCACACAAGACACGACTTACATTACATGCAAACTCAAGAGAAAACAACAGAAAACACAAGCAAAACACATGGTACTGTATCCAAAACACATCCCATACACACATAAATTTAACAAATGAAACACAAGTTATCCATTGATTGCAGCATTTAGGGGTAGCCTGCTGTCTTATAATTTCTCTCAGCTATCCAGTATCCAGTTATTTTGAATGCAACTTGAGTTTATGCAACTTGTCTTTTACACTATGGACTCACTGTGGTAAAAATGCCCTATCCAGTCCATCTCTTTCCAGAATATTTTAGAAGAGTGGTTGTTTCTGTTGAAATTTACATATATAGTCCACATGAGGGCAGTAGATGTCTAGGGGACAACAAGGTCATTTAAAACCTTGTCACACTGACATGCCACCAGAGCAAAAATCCAGCATGCCAAAACCAAAGAAGGCAATAATAGACTGAAGCTGTGGAAACAGGTAGTTAATAGCTTTGATGGATATCTAAATATGCTGACCAGCCATTTTTTACATAAAAGACATTTCCTCTCTATTAATTAGGATTTTTTTAGATATGATATGACTGTACATTTGAAGAAGGGAAAAAGTGTTTGCGACTATTAAGCCAGTTTGAACCAATGCTGAATGTAAAACAGTGGGGATAGAAATCTTTTTTTTCTCCAGATTTTGGCTTGCTCTGCCGCTCTCTGTACTGCGTTAAACAACAAACAATTGTTATCTGCACTGACAAGCTGTGTTTGAGTAATGGCACATCTGAATCCCACACTGAACCACAGGATAGGCAGCGGGAGGGAAAACGAAAGGGAGAGAGAGAGAGAGAGAGAGAGAGAGAGAGAGAGAGAGAGAGAGAGAGAGAGAGAGCAGGTGGAAACAGAGATTGTAACAGAGGGAGCATTGGTTTTAGTAAGCAACTATACATAGGCAGAAGAGAGAAACCCTTTGGGGGGGTGGATATGTGCACATTCAAGGATCCATGTCCATGCGTAGAGTGTGTGATTCTGGCCTGGCAGCCTCCTGGCAGAGTCTCCGCCTGATTATTTAATTCTGCCAGTCTTTGAAGATGTGGGCCAGGCCAACCTGACAGCCTGATTCTTTACCTGTCACCACACTCAAGGTGCGATGGGTAATCTGTATAAGGCTGACCACCCGCACTTACAAATGCATCCATACATGCACACTCATCCACCAACATAATATTGCTCTCCTGCTGTGCAGAGCAGTTTTTAGTAATGCCCCAGTGGCTGAGTGACAGTCTGTCAATCAATCAAACTCATCCCACCACATCTCACCTGTAAATGAGTGTCTGTCCGTCTCCAGGGCCATGATAGGCTGATTGGCTCTGTCAGTCACAGTGTCAGGAAAATGTAGATCAATGGGAACCATTCAGTACAGTGCAATGTAGATTTAAACAGATTTTTTCCACAGTCATGCACTGCTGATGGCAGATGTCACCGAAGATGGACCCAGCTTCAGTGAGTTTCTGAGTACCGTGGAGGCTGACTTGTGTCAGTGGAAATAAATATGGATATAGCAAAATATAACAAAACAAAATGTAGGAAGGAAAATAAGATTGACTGTGGACTTATGAAGCTGTGCAAAAACGTGAAACTTAAATTTCATCTCACATATAATACAATCATAAATCAAATCTTGTCTTCCAAATGTTGTATAGGCCTATATGCACAGAATGTGTCAAGGTGTTAATATGGGGCTGTGCCATAAATGAATGTACGACTGCATTAATTCAATGCATAAGCAGATGAATAAATAACATTGAATGAATATATTCATCTCATTACAGTAAATGCATTCAGCTGCGTTGCTAAACCACAGTAAAACTGATAACTTTCCAAGGGCAAGTTGTTTTTTTTATCATCTACAATAACATATTCAATGATGAAAGTGCTAAACATACTGTATACACACACACACCGTTTTCAGATATTCGTATGCTGACTTACTGTAAATGGTGATGAATGCACAGAAATATACATACATACCTGCAAAAGAGAAGCTGACATATTATTCCAAGTGCAAGCTTGCAAAAAGTCAGGGTTGTTTAGTGTTGTACAGTCTGAATGAAGTCATCTTACTGCATCATAAGGGGGGGTGAGTTGAGTTACGAGTAAAAGTCTAAGTCAAAATATAATAAAAGTAAGGAAGTATCATAATCAAAATGCACTTTAGGTAACAAAAGTAAAAACAGTCGTTGTGCAGTCGGCGCTTTCAGGGTGTGAATGTATTAGACATTGTAGACATTGACATGACATTGACATTGACATTGATCTTTTATTATTACTCTGAGGTGCTTTACATAGTGTTGGTTAATCTCATATACTTCCCAACTTTAATCTGAGAAGAAACTATAACTGTGAGAGATATGCTGCGGAGTAGAAGTAGAAATAAAAAGTAGCAGAAAATAGAGCAAACAAAGTATATGCAGGCTAACCTCTCATCTTTGGAAAGACTTAAACTAGTATAACTCGGGAATAATTTTCCTTGCCCTTTCTTGTTTGCACCAGAAACAATGTGAAGGAAAAATGTAGGTGTGGTTTTTAGAACTTTACAACTATAATAGATGCAAACATATGCACTTATTGACTGAAATACGAGTTAAGATTTCAGTATTGTATTTTTCTCTCATTTACTTTTTATTAAACAATATTTAATTTGAATTATATGTCTGACTTTGCTGCCTTTTTTTTCTCTTTAAATCGCCTGCTTGATACTACCAAATAGGCTTATGTGTAGTCCTCAGTCAAGGCACCGACAATCACCTCAAATGACAGAAAAATTACTCAACACCTCAAGGTTAAGTTACTATGAGCCCACAGACTCGCGCTTCATGCTGCTTGCAAAGTGATTTTCTCTTTTTTTCATGCTTTGAGGGTAAAATCAATGAGGCTCAGTCTGGTGAGATATTAGCTGTTTTTCCAATTCATTTATGACTTGAAACACTTTATGCCTTAAGACAGCTTGATACTCTGAGATATTGAGGCGATGTCGCCACAGCTTGCGTTTTCACCACATAGATTTTATTTTAAACAATCACTTTTACTAACTTGGAATCTCTATAGTTCACATTCTTAAAGAAGTGAGATGTTGTCTTTACTTTTTTCAACTTCAATTCAAAGAACTGTGCCAAGACTAAGGCGAAATGATCACCCTGTACTAGGACCAATCAATGCTGAGGAGTTTTTTCAACTGCAAAACTGATAAGGGTTTGTCATGGGGCTAGCCCATAGCCCATGTAAATCTGGGGTAGCATGTGGTATCATGCTAAGCTAACCTTTGTATGTCCAGCAAATGGGAACGGTTAGTGTGAGCAGTAGCATGTGGGTTTGTCATTTTATTTCAGTACTTGTCAAACGACTAGGAATCATATTTGGATAAAAGCAACACATACATAATTCAGTTCAAGTTATTTATTTTAGTTTCATTCACCTGGTCTCATTGCAAGCAGGGGTCGAATTGGCGAACAGGAAGTGATCGATTCTGGAGTAATTTATAGAGGGGAAGATCTGGAATGGCCCAAGTGTTGCCCAGTCCAGAGGGGTGTACAGAGTGTCTGGAGTTTTGTTGTGAGAACTTGTTCAGCATGTAACATTTCATTTTTGATGTTATTGTTGATATAGCGTGTAGTCATGAAGCCATAAAGGTTTGGGAATGCTGAATTAACACAATGGTGTTTGATTGATTTCCAATTAACTTTGGTTTGTCTTGTAGGAGGGGCTTCTGCTATAAAGGAAAGAGGCTGAGGCTCCTCTGGGGAAGAACGACTTTGGCCCGGAAGAGTGCAGTTGCTAGGGCCCCAACAGTCCGGGCCTGATTTAGCCTTTTTTATTATTTTGTTTGATATTAGTTGGTGATAGTAATTTCAACAGTTAGTATTTAGTTTTCATGTTTTGTTTATTTTTTAATAAGTCATTCTGGCAATGCTGCAATTCCTTGTGACTGCTGAAGAAATAAATCAAGTCACCAGGGGAAGAACTCCAGAGTCCATTCCTCCTTCTTCCACTAAACATTACAGGGTCCCTTGACATACAACTGTTAACTACCGGGAGTAATGCAAGATATTTACCATTAGAGGCCAATTTGCAAAGTGATCTGAAATTAAAAGTGTCCTCTCAGAACATGATAACAATATCACCGACCTCAAGGATGTAATGCACTGCACCACACAATGATGGAAGGAATGTAAAATCATATTGCAGAGCTCTTTGGGGACTCACTCTGGTAAACAACAGACAGGGTCAGTGGCCACATGTCCATATGTATTGGTAGTAGGTGGGAACCTTGTCATAAATATGTCTGAATTTGCCATGCTGAGTGCTGTGTGAGGTCAGCTGCCTTGAGGCACATGATGGGAGGTTCACACCAGGTGAACTGCGTCCCCGAGGGAACTCTAATGTGAATCAGTAGTCCTGTGCTACCACCTGATCTCTATTCTCCATCTGGACTAATTGCCCTACTTGGCCTAATCGTACAAACACGGATGAATACTAAACATTAGACCCCTCTTTATATGTCTTCCCCCCCTTCTTGCTCTCTGTCTTGAGTTTATACATTTAATCTGTGTCCTTACCAGCACCTTTTATGCTCTTACCCACTCAACACTCTGCTCTTCCACTCTTTTGGATGCTCTCTCCCTTTCCTTCCTATACTTCTTCCAACTCCTTGCTTGTTTTTGAAGAGGCGGGGGAAGAGATGGACTGCCCACTTCAGGGACCAAAGGCATGAGGTAATCCACGTAGGATTGTAGGCCTTCTTTGTCCCGCATCTCAAGACTTCCCACAGTTCCATGTGGGAAAGTAAGACCCCCGGTCTGCATTCAGCGGGAAACATTGGACTGAATAATCATGTTGACAGGGAGGAAGAGGAACTCTTTTGTGTTTGCAGAGGAAAACATGGTTTAAAAAATGTTTTGTTGTTGAGGACCCTTGAAGGAGCTGCCGCTTGCCAGTCCTGCCACAGCAAGTATGTGAGTGATGAGAACTCCAGTGGGCATTTTTTCAGCTTGGCTACAGCAACACAAGGCAAATATATTGTGAAAAGGACCAATCTTTAATGAGAACCAGTAACTGTTGCCCAGTAGCCTCGCTTGTAAGCAGCGTCCAAATAAAACAAATTGAGCTCACAGTTTGAGAGATGTGCCTAGATCCGAATGTCAAATGTTTTTGGAACCTTTCAATAATACAAATGACTTTTGAATACATAATACTGTATGTTTCCTTTAAATCTGCCCAAGGATTTCATTCTTTGTGTTTCTGCTCCCGACATGTGCACCACATTATTGAGTGCTGCAGTTTATTGATGTATCTTGACTCAGAGGCTGCACAAAACCCTGGCGTTGCCTGTACTGGGGTGCTGAGTTGAAAGTTTTTGGGTTTCATTCTACCCCCTCCCCCCCCCAAGTGATTATATACAGAAAACTGGACACTGACTCAGATCAATTGGGGTTTCCAGAGACAGATGAATGCTGTAGTTCCCCCCATGTGTTCGCTAACCACTGCTAAAGACGGCCTTCACATCATAAAGCATGTACAGAGGTGCTGCTGACAGCTCTCAGCTGTGCCTCATTCCTATTGCATCACTTCTATTAAGAGCCGGTTTCATTTTAATCAAAAGTAAATAAAAACAGAAACACTCTGGACAGCAGGTCCATGTGGAGACAAAGGCCTCATTAAGACAAGAGTTTGATCGATTGGGGAAACACGAGAGAGTCCAGAATTGGAAAACAGGGGAGAATAGACAGATATGTGATATTAGTATGAGAGTATGAGATATTTTAAACAGTGAAATTAGGGAATTGTACACAGGATTGGTCAACTGCGCCTGTGTTCATTTAATTCACAGCCTAAATATAAACATCAGGTCTGGTTTCTGAGATCATCTGTGTCTTCTTTTACTTCATCTATCGTTATTCACTGTACTCTACCCACGGCCTCAGCCAGGAGTCACTGAGCCCCATTTTCACTGATTACAATACACCAGAGTCCAATCATTGCCACGCATGACATAATATTTTCCATAAGCGTAATTATACTATTGATTAAGCCATGGAGCTTCCTTTAACAGCCAGCTGGAATTATTCTCGTAAAGAACATGAAACATCCATGTTTTTTTTTCTGTTGACTGAGCGGAGGTCAGATAAGTCCGGGTCCATTTCCATCAGAGGTGCAGGACTGATAGGGAGCTGGTTCGCAGCCACTGGGCCGAGAAAGCAAGGGGGACAAAGAAATCGGGTCAATTAAGCATAAGAGAGATGAGAAAAGCATGAGTTTTTTTGATTATTCAGCGTCTGGCATCACTTCACACTGGAAGCCGGTCTGTCTGGAATTGTCTTGTAAAAGTCTGATATCATGGGATCATTTATCAGTGGTACAGAATCTGGGGGTTGGGGCACCTTTCAAAGGGATCACAAGATGATAACCAGTGTAGGAAATAAGGGGGAGATTTTCTCTCTAATCTTTGCTTTTTACCCCCTGAGAACATACTGTATTGTTTTACCTCATCTGGCCTTTTTTATGTGTCTGAGATCAGCTGATTGAGATGCACATAATTTATAGACATGCACGCAATACCGCGGTATTGCGGTCACGTGACGCCTACCGCGGGTCTGAGCTCGTCACCGCCATCACCGCAAAAAAAACATGGACCTGCACATGTGCACGTTGTGTCTAATGACATGGATTCATCGATTCAAATGACATGGATTGTGTCTGATGACATTATGTCACATGGATTCAAGGATTTGTAAACAAAAATCCGACCTTTCGCGAGTTGGGGAGCGCAATGTTCCATGACACACATTAACATTCCATTCGTGCTGAGTATAAGGCCTAAATGCGAGAGTACCTGTGTAATGTCTTGTATGTACGGAGAAATGTCTTTGATTTTCCTACCGTAATACACGGTAGACGAGCTGCACTCCTCACTTTTGGCAAACTATTTAATTTATATTTTACTTCATGGACAAAAGAGCTTTCTGAACTGTCTGTGGAATGGATCAACGGCTATGAGAGAAACCATGTGTAAATTACAGCAAAACTCAGTAAAGACTCTCACATTGAGCTGAAATGGAAACACTGTGCTGCAATCTATTTTTACAGTCTATGTCTGCAACACGTGTTGTAAGGTTTAAGATGATGTTTTTTTGGGGTTAATGCCATTCACTTTACCGGTGGTATTGACAACAGAGAAAGCAGTAGTTTTATTGTTCACTTTTGACTCACTATACATCACCTTTGCTATCTTTTTTTCCCTCTTTCTCTTCCTCACATACCGCGACACCGAGGGAATTTCTTGCTTTTCAACTACGGTAGGTAAAAAAATCCATATTGTCCCGGCCCTACTCAATGACAAGGAGTCAAAAGTAGACATCACTTTATAGGAAGGGGTCACATGCATGAAAAGCTGATTTAAGTTGCAGGATAAAAATATGTATTATAATAATAAGAGATCTTACTTTTTATGACACCAGACCAAGACTTTGATGATCTTCCACATACTGTTAATGAGAAAAATATAAAGTAAAACTTCTGGCCTCGAGTGACAATCTGAGGGAAGGCTTTAATGGTGTTTCTGCATTAGGCAGATTAAACCTTCTTTTTCTAAATTCTACCTTCATTCTTCACCTAGACTAAATGGCCTGCAAATGGCAAATAGGAAATACAGCAACCATGTACCATGCATGTGAATGTGAGCATGTTGCATCTCCTCTTTCTTAATCTCCTGTATCGCCAAATGATGGTGTCATCCCCCCAGTCTCAGCTGTTAATCTGGAGCCTTATCGTCATGTTTCAGCAAGAGCGCTGACACACTAAGTCCCACTCAAGGTTGCTTTAATGTCAGTTTGAGGTCATTTTGCCTGGTATGGTGCCTTGGAACTCCTGCATGCCCAGTTGGGGCCTGGTGTTACTCCCCTCAATCATGGACGAATTTACGATCCGAGGAGGAACCGTCTCCCATATGCTACTGAGCCTCTCCCCGTGTTTAGCCTGCTAATCCTCACAGGAGATGGGGAGCAGCAGACCATGGTAATGTGGATGGAGAGAAGGAAAAGAGGAGAACCTGATTGAGGAGGGAGAGGAGAGGAGAGGAGAGGAGAGGAGAGGAGAGGAGAGGATCAGTGTCAGCAGAGAAGGTGGCCCTAACAAATCAGTGACAGTGGGGATGAAAACTCATAGCCACAGCACTTTCCCTGAAGTGTCTGCTATCAGATAAGCTGAGAGATTTAGTTAAGACTTCATATTTAGAGCATGGCTTAAGCTGTGAGACGATGTCTTTACTGTGGTGATGCCAATGTCACATTGTGCCTGCCATGCTCCTTTTATCAAATAGGATTTCATCTGCTTTTTTACAGTCGTAATACAGCCTGCCTTCGCCAAAATTATCCAAGACCACCTGCAACTACAACACTGATTTGATGATCCCCGCTTCTATGTGTCGCCGATTCAACTCACATCAAGCATTCCTCCTTTAAACTTCCACAATTATCATTGATATTCCACTACTGACAGAGATAATTGAAGAGTACACTGTTCCCACCCACAAGAAAATGTCACTTTGTATCACTGTTGCAGGGCCCGAGCACATTCAAATTAAGTCAAGCATGTAGCACATCCTTGCATGACTCTGATTCACTTTTCTCTCATTACACTTCTCATCGTCATTAACAAAAATAGCTGGAGATTGTCATAAAGAGGTTTCAGAGAGAGAAATCAGGCAAAAGCTTTCATTATTCTCCACATGTCAGTTAGTAACAATGCAGCCTATAAACAGCCACATTATAATCATCATCATCCACCCCTTAAATATAGCTTCTGTGGCTCATGATTATGAGCACTATTAGACAGCACATGATGCTCTTTGTTAATTTAGGGCTGGGATCTGTGATAAAAATCCTCGAAAACAAAGAGAGGGTCAATGTGAGGTCAAGAAAAAAAGAGAAACTAGTTGGTGGTCAGTCAGTTCAGACTTAACAGAAACACTTCGGGAGAATTCCTGTCTGTATACACACTATTTGTGGCCCTAGTGATCAGATCAGAACCAACTTTTGCAGATGATGGTTGTGAGGATTGCTTTGTTGTGTCATTTTAAAATGGCACTGATTGGCCGAAACAACACTAATTTGTTGTTGCACTAATTAGGACTTTGACAGATGCAAGGACTACTTTGCACGATGCATTCATAAAAAAGCTAACTTGTGTTTACCTCTATGGTAACTTCAATTGTGTCCACAAAACCAAGGTATTAAGCAATTAGAAGCAAAATGACACCAGGTTATAAAAGGGCTTCCCATGACTGGTGACTGGAAGTATATGTAACTGATGTAACTTTTCAACTTGTTGAATTTCCTGACCCTTTTGGATTGAACTGCAAAATAAGTGTACAGATCAACCTGATGGAAAAATGAAGAAAATAAAAGTCCCCTTTGAAAATTGTCTTTTCTAAACATCTGAAACACTTACTGCAATTTAAATGTACTGTACGTGTGTATGATTGTTGTTTCACTTGTGTTGCCTGTCAGCTAAGGTTTGCTCTGGTCATTGTTTCCTAAATTGCTTTTTAGCTCGCTGACAATGGTCCACTTCCTTCACAAGCTTGAGGCCAGTTGAAGTCTTCTCTGTAAATGAACAAGCGATCCAGGCCTTGAAGTGACGGATGTGCAGCACGCGTCAGAGTTAGACAAATTGATTTTCTTCAGGTTGATGGTTCTGGTATAGTGGCTGCTTTGGGCAAGAGAGAGGACAAGAGATATGTCAGAAGCACTTGGCCAAATGGGCCCAAGAGACAAGAGGAAATGAAGGCACAACACTGGTACTAGTACCGGTACTGTGGAGAAATCTCCGACTTAGCATTGAAAGCTTTTGTATTTTGTGTTTGGTTATATGAATAGTGTTGGGATTCACAAATTGTATGTACTGAATGCACAAAGAGATGGATGTTGCCATAAGAGAAGCTGCTGTTTTCTGCATTGTTCTCTGGCCACCTCAATCAATCAATCAATCAAAATTAATTTATAAACCATTTTATAGCAACCAGCAGGTATCCAAAGTGCTTAACATCAGAAACCAAGAGTAAAACACATATACAATAGAGAGAGTGAACATAGAAAACGATACAATCAGAAAAGGTTAGAAAGAAACAGAAGAATGAAGTTGTCACACCACTGCTACGCATTAAAAGCCAGGCTAAACAGATATGTTTTGAGTAAAAAAGAGCTGCATCTGCAATAATTCGTATATCAGGGGTATCTTGTTCCAGAGTTTTGGGGAAGCAACTGCAAAAACCTGATTACCCCGCCGTTTAGGCCTGGACCTTGGCACTTCCAAAACTTGCTGATTTGAAGAATGCAATGACCGGTTGGGTTTCCACAAAGAAATTTCAGACAAATACTCCGGGGCCAGACCATTTACGGCCTTGAAAACAAACAGTAAAATCTTAAAATCTATTCTAAAACACACAGGGAGCTAAAGTAGTGTGTGGAGAACAGGAGTGAGATGGAGATCTGATTCACACCAACATGGAGAGCCTTACTGGTGGGGGCAGCGCAACACGCTGAAACAGCACCATCTCTAGAAAAGTTAATATGTCAAACTGGTTGGCAAACAGCAGCCAATTAACCCATTCAGCAGACATGAAGCAGCATCATCATTCATTTGGATTCATGTTTCTGTCCATCTGATGAATATAAGTTCTATATTTACACTTTTTAGCTCTGTTTTGGTCTCCACCAACTTCTGAGGGAAATATCTGACTCTTTAACAGCTAAATGCTCCACTATGTTCACCAGGTAGTCACAACTTTGTGTATCTGCAGTTTGTTGCTGGGCACGTAGAATACTGTTGGTTTACTATCTGAACTTCTTTCAGCTGGAAAAGGTATTAAACCAAAAACCACTAGATGAAAAAAGCTCAAATGCTCAAAACAACTGAGGGTTACTGCAAGGTTGTTGTTGAAAATGATCTGCGTTCATCCCCAGGAGTTACACCTTTCACATCACACTTAGTTATTTGACCTGTTTCTTTTAATCAAAAAGTATTCATCAGTATAGCTTTAAAAACTATGAAAATAAGGTGCCTACAGGAGCTGTAATGGCAGTCCCGTAGACATGGTGTGTGCTTTATTTCATAAGGTTTGATTAGATGGTTTTTGTGCACTATTGAAAAAGTAACGGTGGATTATGCATGGCTACAGCCAAATCCACTATGTCACCCTCCTAACAGGATTACGACCAGCTGGCAAGTTTAAAGGTGCAGAAAGTGGAGAGTTCTAAAACTGTCACTCCAGAGGCGATGCTTGGTAGCAATTAAAGCTTTTATAATCAGCACTGTCAGTGAACTGGTGCACTAGGATTAACGTTTAGAGTTGCACTTTAAATTGCTCGATGCATGCTCTGCCAGAAATGGTTTTAAATTCAACTTGAATAGAAATGGAGTGACTCATGGTATAGGGGACAGGGTGATGAAGGGTGATGGATAACCATATGTGTTTTTGTGTAAATCGTTGTGCCAGTGTCCCTGTGTTACAAGATCACATGTAATTCATCATTACAACAAAAGAGAGAACAAAACATGTCATAACCTGGCTTCTAAAAATATGACTAATACATCATGATATATCCAAGCTTTCACCATATGGCTTTGAGGAGCTTTGATGCATTGAGTCATCTCAATAACAGCACTCCTGTGTGTGTCCGGGCCATGAGAGAGCCCTCCTAATCGTTTGAGTGATAATGCATAATAAGGACAGATTAAAAATTAGATTCAACTTTCTCTATGTGGTGCATCCTGGATGAATGTGTCTGCAGACCTTGGCCAAGGGGAGTGCTAGCAGAAAATAATGTTGTGTCTCTGTTTCCAATAAAACAAAACAGTAAATTATTTACAGGGGGCCACAGAATGCGCATCCACCTCATTTGTATTCCCGTCGCCACGGTGATAGATGTGACATCATGGTGATGAATGAAAGCGTTGGGATTTTAAAAAGCGCTTCCTCTGGAAACCAAGGACAGATGGTTATTTTTTATGAGAGCTGCAAAAATAATCAAACCAAATGAGCTGGACTATTTCGGTGGACAGATTTGCCAGACATGGAGGTTGCTTGTGTAAATGTTACAGTGAAGATGTCACATTCCAAAAACCCTGCTCCATCATTTCTTCACAACGTTTGGACAGTCCCATCAGAAAAAAAAGCAACACACACATACTGAAGTTAGGAACTAGAATTACATTCATGTGGGAGGGTTGATTAAACATTTTGATTGGGTACCCCAAAGTTCCCACTGTGAAAGTTACAGTAAATCTGTTTTCAACCCGTCATGTTCAATACAAACTGCATCTTTGACCTCCAATTAAATTCCCCGACTCAGCTGTTGCACTTGTTCCTGTGGAGGAAAAAAGAAAAAACTCAGCAACATACACGCACCCATACAAAAAATACACACACAAACACAAACACACACACACACACGGTTAAAACCTGCGATGTGGTTTCATACAAATTTGTTCTTTCACAACCAAGGTCAGCATATGGGTCTTAAAAAATAAATTGCTTCTGAAAGCTTTCCCAGCAGATGGCGGCCATCTTGGCTTATCGGTGCATAGGTGTGATTTTTGAGCCGGGTTGTGCTCCATCGCAGCCTCTCCTGACCGGCTGATTGAACACAGGTGTAACGGCTGAATTACAGTCTCACTGTTGGACATTAACCCCCCTATATCTGGACTGAAATAGTCATTACTGATGACACCCAATGTGATTGCTAATTTTACAGCTCAGTAGGCACATTTTCCACTCGTCTTCTCATTCAACACCTCGTTCTTTTCTATACCAGTCCAGGCTTAAGTTATTCACCTCTCTTTTCTTTCTTTCACTATATTCCAGTCGTAAGAGCAATTTCTACCTGTCTCTCTTACAGAGGTGTCAGTCAGCCGCCTCATGGGTATAACTGCAAGGAAAACATAAACTGTGTTCTTCACTTTGTAGTTCTCCTCTCACATGTAACTATATCAGTATGGCTGTGTGTAACTATTCATTCACTTTCTGTACTTGCTTATTATCAGCATGCCTTGCGAAAAACACCCTGGACACTTCATTAGCCAGCTGCTGGGCTCACACATAAACACTCAGGAGCAATTTAGAGTTTGTATTTACTTGTTTGCAACTCATACAAGACTTCAGCAAGAGCATCCAGAGAAAACCCACATAAAGGAAATTAGGTCCACACGAGAAGAAATATTTTGTCTCTATTCTGTTAAAACTATTTGCATGTATCTGTTACTTGCTGGTTGGAACAATGTATCAGAACTCCAAGTTACTCCAATACAATGAACAGAAAAAAGGAAAAATAATTCACTGAAATGGATGAGTTCCTCAAACATGTCACAGAAGATCACAGGCTTCCTTGCTGCAGAGAGTTAAAAGGATTTTAAAATTAGATCTCAGTAGTTATGGGATTATGCTCACCTGTGGAAGCTGTTGGATAAAACAATGAAGACAAAAAGAGAAAAAGTGCCTTTTCAAACAATTTGTCTCTGTTGCAGAGTCATCTATTGCAGAAGTGGGATGTATGTAGCTGACGGTGGTTACACTGATCACCTGAGGCTCATTGAAATAATATGAAGGAATATGCAAAGAAGCTCAGCTGTTGTAGGATTTCCTAAAATTAGAACTATTTACTGTATGTGGCTGATTTTTTGGTAAAGAAAGCATCATTTTCAGAGAAGATTTGCAACATCTACCATCAGCTAGTACAGCTCAAGCAAGACTGTTGCATATACAAACATTTCAGTATATCTAATTAATGGCCTTTCTTTGCATTACTTCTTACCTGAACTCAAACAGGACCTCTGACAATCTGAAATGATATGTGCATTATCATTTCATAACACCGCCGTCCACCTTCCCAATCAGCCTCATGTCACTCATACTTGTACATCCATCCATCCATCTTCATCCGCTTTATCCGGTATCGGGTCGCGGGGGCAGCAGCTCCAGTAGGGGACCCCAAACTTCCCTTTCCCGAGCCACATCAACCAACTCCGACCGGGGGATCCCGAGGCGTTCCCAGGCCAGGTTGGAGATATAATCCCTCCACCTAGTCCTGGGTCTTCCCCAAGGCCTCCTCCCAGCTGGACGTGCCTGGAACACCTCCCTAGGGAGGCGCCCAGGAGGCATCCTTACCAGATGCCCGAACCACCTCAACTGGCTCCTTTCGACGCGAAGGAGCAGCGGCTCTACTCTCGAATGACTGAGCTTCTCACCCTATCTCTAAGGGAGACGCCAGCCACCCTCCTGAGGAAACCCATTTCGGCCGCTTGTACCCTGGATCTCGTTCTTTCGGTCATGACCCAGCCTTCATGACCATAGGTGAGGGTAGGAACGAAAATTGCCCGGTAGATCGAGAGCTTTGCCTTCTGGCTCAGCTCTCTTTTCGTCACAACGGTGCGATAAACGGAATGTAATACCGCACCAGCTGCTCCGATTCTCCGACCAATCTCACGCTCCATAGTCCCCTCACTCGCGAACAAGACCCCAAGGTACTTAAACTCCTTCACTTGGGATAAGGACTCACTCCCCACCCGAAGAAAGCACTCGGTTTCCTTCTGAGAACCATGGCCTCAGATTTAGAGGTGCTGATCCTCATCCCAGCCGCTTCACACTCGGCTGCAAACCGATCCAGTGAGTATCATACTTGTACATGCGATAATTATTCCACCTAATCCTTAGGCCAGATGTTTAAACTGAATCAAAATGATCCTGATTTGGAAATCCCATTTTTTTGCTGTTCAGGATCAGGTTATCCGTCTTACTTTTATGCCGGTTTTTCAAAGCAACATTGGACTGGCTCAGGCTGATCCAGATACAGTTTTTTTTAAGTTGATAAATTTTCAGATTACCAGTACTCTAAATAGACAACACTGGCTACCAGCTATGTCAAGAACAGTAAGAAGAGCCAATATGGGGTCACTGGAAGTGTATCTTATTTTGACACAAAACACAAAAATTCTTTTATGACCCCTCATCTGAGCCACAACAAATACAAAACAAATACACATTTACAAATATACATTGGGAAATACACATTGTGGCTATTTTGAAAATGTCTTAAAAAGGCTGAAAGCCCAATAGTTCTTCTTCATATGAGGAAGAGAGAACAGAAATTGTTTTTGACAGGCTCATCTCTGATGATTGTTTCTTTGAAATTAATACGCAGTGATGAATGACAGAAAAATACAATATACTATTTTTTTTAATCTGTTTGGTGGATTGTTTGGACTATACTGAATAGCTTAATTTGTTGCTTAATGTCTACTTTATCAACCTTATCACTATTACAACAGTTACACAATTCAAGTGCAAACTATATAAGAAGCATATACACTAAATGATAAAATTGTATTATTTGACCAGTTTTAAAGTTTTACTACATTTTCTCCCTGGAATCCACCTTGAAATCCTACCCCGTTGGGATCAGGATAATCCTGTTTTTTGGATCAAGGTTATCCACATGCCACTGACAAGTTTTGAACAACACAAACTGAAGGTTTGATCCAGATTAAAACTAGGATTGGATTACGTGATCTAATCTGGTTTTCAGATTCCTTCTTTCCCTTCTCAAGACTTGATCAAATCCAATACCTAATGTCTGATCATCTCACATTTTTTTAAAGTAATTTATTGTCACTTTTTCCGATTTTTTTGATTTTTTTTTTCTCTTTTTTTAAGACAGTGGACAGACATAAAAGGGGGAGAGAGATGGGGGGTTGACACACAGCAATGGGCCACAGGGTGGATTCGAACCCCAGGCTGCTGGGTAACTGAGTGCACTAACTGAGTGAGCAATAGGTCGCCCTGATCAGCTTACCTTTGAACAACTGGCCCCAAAATATTTAATCAGATTTAAACTCCAATTTCCTAACATGTTGACATTTTGCGGATTTATCCAACTTTTGTACAGGTACACTGTATAGTGGTCATTTATGGGAGATATGATTGCATTAATATCCAGTATTTTCTGCTACTAGATAGCATAAACACAGACTACAAAAAATGCCAGCCAAATTCAGAATAGATCCTGAATATATTAATCTCAAAGCAACAACTTAGGGACATTGGCATGCAGGAGTGTTACTAGAGGAGACATTAAGGTCAGTGTGACTTCTGCACTGCTGCGTTCATTCACTGACTGACAGGTTGCTGATAGAAGTCAGATGAGAGGCCGACAACTTAACCATATTTTCTTTAATAAAAAAACAACAACTGTACAGTAGGTGCTAAAATCACCCCTCATGTTTGAACCAAAGGGAGCAAAGGTCTCGATCCCGAATTGGCAACGGCCACATGCTCATCTGCATTTGCACCGAGGTCAACTCCACTCAACGGGGGACTCCGGGCTCAAGGATGAAGCGCAGGTGACTGCCCTTGAACAAGACGGCATACATAAGAGATAACTGTTGAGGGTAAAAAAGTATGGCACTACAAAGAGAGGTGTTTACTTTTACAGATAAAAGAGCGGACACGTTTGAGAGGGTTTTGAAAACCAATTCAATTTAGATATGGAAAGCAAATCCATCAGCTTTAGAAAGAAAATTCATAAGAGCAAACAAAGTTGAAACGGCTTCAGGAAATCGTTTGATGAGAAGAAAGGAGAACGTATTAATACTTTCCTGTATCCTTAGAGCACGTTGATGGCAAAAAAACAGCCATCTCTTAGCTTGTCTTAGCACTTGGCCTGATGATAATATGAAAGTTGACAGAATAAATCGGAGGTTATGAATTTATTTCGTTCACCTTTAACCAACTGTCAGCAACGTTTACTTATTTCCAACGAGATGGCAAAATGAACGAATAAAAGCTATCTGAACGTGATAAGATGTCACGTTGCTTCGATGTAAAAAGGCAGATGGGATGGTGAGCAAAGCAAATTAATATAAACACACTTCTAATCAAAAAAAGATTTCAGGTGCTTGGAAATATTCTTGACAGTCGTGTTCCTTGCTTGTCACATGTAATGGACTTGGATGTTGATCCATTAAACTGACATTTCAATGACTTTGAGATGGGTTTTTTTTTCTCAGCCTCAATTGTTTTTTCCTGTATCATTACACTCAAGTGACTTATTGAAAACATTATTTCTGCATTCATATACATTAGAGTGGCTTTTTATTCAATGACAAAACATTTTTTTGGAACAAGGTAGAAAACAACAAGGTCATATTAGATTGAGACTGAATGACGCTCATTAAAGCCGCTATCTATGAACCCATGTGTTTGACAAGTGAACTAACTCCCTTCAAGAAAACATGCATTTCTGGAAGGAAGTGTTGATTAAAATATACAAATGGCATAGCGCGACAACAATACACACACAATGGTGTGTTGGAGTGAAAGTCAATCCTTGCATCTCATTCTTCTGTGACGGGGCGCTACCTATGTTAGCTCTCAAAGACTGACCTTAGATGTTGCCTGTATGTCTGATTAGCGTGTTAGTACTGTATGTTCGCTTGATGATCACATGGGTTTCAAAACATCTGTTAACTTAGTCATTCTTCAAATCACCACAGTAACCCCGTAGCTTTCTTGTGTCCACATTTAACAGTGATTTATCTGCTATAGCTTCAGCCATCAATACATTATTCTCTATTGTTTATAACCATACCGTTTATTTCACAAACACGCAACTGTCTTTGTTAACTACATGTCTGTTTATTGAGTTTAAAAGGGTAACAGAGGTTAACAGGTAGTCTTAGTGGCATCTTAAAGGAAAGTTCTTCTTCTTCTTCTTCTATAAAAGAAAGTTTTTCTTCTATAAAAAAGGTTCTTCTTCTTGTTCGATAAAGGAAAGTTCTTCTTCTTCTATTAGAAAGTTCTTCTTCTTCTATAAAGTTCTTCTTCTTCCTCTTCTAAAAAGGAAAGTGCTTCTTGTTCTTCTTCTTCTTGTTCTTCTTCTTCTTCTATAAAGGAAAGTTCTTCTTCTTCTTCTTCTTCTTCTTTTTCTTCTCCTATAAATGAAAATTCTTCTTATTCTTCTACTTCTTTAAAAGGAATGTTCTTCTTCTTCTTCTTCTCCTTCTTCGGTAAAGTTTACTGTATTGGCCAACTGAAGGACTTGAGTACAACAAGAAATGAATGCAGAACAAAATAAAGAAATAAAAAAAAAGAAAAGAAAAAATCAATCAAGCTAAATCAATTTCTCTTAAAAATTTCAATATATAATAATAGAAGCGCTCCCTCTGAATGGGAAGTGCAATTTCTGGCTGGTGACAGGATGCACGTTCTCCAGAAGAATGTTTGCCCATTTTATAATATTATTGAATAATTAAGTTGTGTATGGCCAATTCTGAGACGAGTAATGATGTTCTCTTCCTCCCATCACCAACGCTTCATTGTATATCATAAAGATTCCTTCCTGTTTCGCTGATGTCCCAAATAAAGGAAAGTTGGCCATGCACAACGGGTTTAAATTAGCAAGACTTCCGGGGTAACAAGAAGTGACCCGAATTTCCAACAATACATTTAGTAGCCCTCAAGATATCTTGTGGCTTGATAAAATGTCTGTGTGAAGTCTATCAATAATAGTCGGTGAACTTGTAGCTTAATAGATTATTAAATTTGGCTTTGTTTAGCCTTACTGTCTACTCAGCTGAGACACCCCTGCTGTGTACTGTGTGTTGGAATGTTCCAATTAGGGGGGGGAGCTTCAGGTGTATTTGATCTTGAGGAACACCTGAGGGAGCAGGATGTAAGGCTGTTGGATGTCGTCAGTAGTGACTTTAGGGTCAGTTTAGTGAACAGTTGTATTCTTAAATTATGGGATAGTGTTCTTGACTCCACAGTCAATTACCTTTATTGCTTGGAAGTTTCCTTCCCAGTTTATTCATTTTTGTGTTACAGCATCACCTCTGCGGCCTTATTTGGGAAAGCAATAAAATCCTGTCTGTTCAACTTCATCTCCGACTCATCCGGAGTGTTTACACCCGCTCACGACAGTAACACTCAACATCAGAGCCTCCAGGGCGGGCGAGGATGAGTTTCTTGATATAAAAACCCCTTAAGTGTGTGATTTTGTTGTGTTGTCCTTAAACACTGAATTAATTATGACAATGAGCCGCAATTAATTGTTATGAAGCACTTGTACTTTACATGAGTATTTCAGAATCCTACTCCACCTTTTCAGAGAATGTGTGCAGGTTTTTACAATAGAAACTGAATGAAAATAACATATCAACTAAGGAATTGTTAGTGACTTTTCAAAGACAGTAACAGGCTTTAAATGACAAAAATGAAAGTATGGTAATAGTGTGTCATTTGGAAAGGCACACACAAGCTTTTGCTCCAGGTCTATTCTCAAATGGAACCTGCACTCTTGGTGGTTGCAGGCATGTGTCTAAATCTCCACTGAGCTGCATTTTTCAGCTTTCCCCACTTAATCACTAAATTTAACTGATTGCACAGAGGTGATTGACTGAGGTGATTAACAAGGGAACAAGAGCAGAAATGGCAACAGCTAATGAGGCACACTGGGACTCAGAGGGTAAGGCTCTGTTGTTGCTTCAACAACAAAGTCAGTAAACAACATGCTGACTCATGCAGTGACACAGAGATGGATTCTCACCGCTCTTTTTGCTGCACTCTTCGCATCTGCACAAAAAGTATTGTATGCATACAGGAAGTGAACGGTATACACATGCACAAACACAGTGTACATACACAATTAGACCTGTGGACAGTCAGCAGATGTGGCTCTCAGAATTGATGTTTGAAAAATCTACAGCCTTTCTCCTTCTGGTCAAACCTCCATATCTCCCCCTCTCATGCTTTCCTTTCACCCCTGGAGGTGTGGGGGGGGGGGGGGGGGTGGGTGGTGGGGGTGGGGGGTGGGGGTATGCTGACAGACGTCCATACAGCCTGAGGGAGGATAAGGCTCTGAATGAGACTGGCAGATGTGTGTGTCTCGAGGGTCACTGGCCCTGGTGTTAACCCTTTGTGTGCCACCACTCAAAAGACAGATATAAGACCAATGCAATGAATATGTGCCGTCACGTCATTTAGCATCCGAAAAAAAAAGTACATCCCAAGTGTCTTGTGTCATGTGTCATTTGCTATGTTCTCCCAATACTTCCAACTTCTGCACGTCCAGATGACAAACCAGTCGGGAACACTTCATAATAACCATCATTTATGGATGGTAAATTGATTAACCTTTAGTTAACTTTCATTTAACTGTTAGCAAACTGTCATTTTACAGTTAACAAGCAATTCCATTGTGGTTAATACATTTATAGTAGTGCTGTAAATCAACAGTTTATTGTTGCACATATTTCCCTCATATACTATATTAGGTATCGAGTAATGGTTAAAAAATGAACGTGAGCATTTAAGAAACCATTGTTAAAACATCTGTAAACATTACATAGATAGATGGACCAGACATTCCTAATATGTTGTTAAGGGTTACTAGTTGGTCTGTAAACAGTGTCCGGATGGTTATTATTAAGTTGCAGCAGATGACTATAATACCTTGTTAAATAATTAATAAAGACTTTGTGAACCATCTCCAAACATTGTGTGGATGGCTATTGTAAAGTTGCGACTGATGTTTGACTGATTGGTAAAGCATTTGTTGTGGGTTGGGGTTTTTGTTTGGGGTTATTTTCCCGTTTGGCCTTCCCTGTGTTTTCGTCCCGGTTTTCTCCCTAGTCTGGTGTCATAGATTCTGTCTTATGTTTTCCTGTGTGTGTTTGTTATGCTTCTGCTTTATTTTGGTAGTCTGCTTCCTGTCTTGTCTTGTCTTGTCTTGTCTAGTTTTACTTTGTTTGTCTGATTGTCCTGCCCCGCCCTAATGTGATCCACCTGACGTCTCACCTGTTCCCCATTACCTCTTGTATTTAACCCCTGTGTTTCCTTTGTCTCTTGTCGGATCATTCTGGTTGTTCCCCTGTCTTTACGTCACCTTGTTGCAGTGTTCCTGATTTCATTCCTGTTCCCTGACCCTGGTTATTGTTTGTTTTTGAATCTTTTTGGGTGTTTTCCTTTTCCTCCTTGGATTCTGGATATTCGTTCCATCGAGGCTTACGTTGTGTTTTGGACAATAAACCATTTGTGTTCCTACTCCTGCCTGCCTCCTCCTCTCTGCATTTGGGTCCAATCCTCATACCCCCCGTAACAGCATTGATGCATTTCTTGCCCTTCATTAAATTATATAAAAACAAATATATCATGTTTTTATGTAATCTACATGTATATATATATATATATATACATATATTTTTTTTAATGTAACCTTTATTTATTCAGGGAAGGTTCACTGAGAGGCAGCCTCTCTTTTGCAGGAACGCCCTGATCACATTCACAGTTCCACATTCATACCTGGAAGCTGGCCACTGAGCAGCTCCCCTGGAGCGGTTGGAGGTTAAGGGCCTTGCTCAAGGGCACCTCAGTGGTGGTAATGAGGGGGGGGGGGGACAAGCGCCGCTCTTTCACTTTCCCAGATTTTATCAGTCCGTCTGGGGATTGAACCACGACCTCTGGGTCACAAGCTCGCGTCACTTACCTTTAGGCCAAATATACAGTATATATATATATATATAAATAAATGTATATTTTATATGTTGCAACTTTATAATAACCATGCAGACACTGTTTACACACAGTTTACAGACCAACTAGTAACCCTTAACCCTCATGTTGTCCTCTGGTCAAACTGACCTGTTTTCCTATATCAATGTTCTTTTTAACTACCCAAAACAACATGATTGATTCTACACAACTCTCTTTGGCAAGTACAAATCTCTACTTTCATTCCTTTGTGGTAATTTCTGCTTTCATCTTCAGTAGACTTGACTACTGTAACGGGGTCTTTACAGGTCTCCCTAAAAAATCAATCAGATCTGTCAAATCTGATTCAGAACGCTGCTGCTCGAGTCCTCACTAAGACCAAGAGACTGGATCACATCACTCCAGTTCTGAAGTCTTTACACTGGCTTCCTGTGTCTCAAAGAATTGATTTCAAAGTACTTTTGCTAGTTTATAAATCCCTTAACGGTTTAGGTCCAAAATACATTTCTGATCTGCTACTACACTATGAACCAACCAGACCTCTCAGGTCATCTGGGACAGGTCTACTTTCTGTCCCCAGAGTCAGAACTAAACAGGGTGAAGCAGCTTTCAGTTTCTATGCTCCTCATATCTGGAATAAACTCCCAGAAACCTGTAGATCCGCTGCTACTCTCAGTTCTTTTAAATCAAGGCTGAAGACCTTTCTTTTTGATGCTGCCTTTCTTTAAATGACTTCTTTAAATTTCTTATGCTGCACTGTAACTTTAATTTTTGTGTTTTATGTGTCCTAATGTTTCTATTTTGTTTATAACTGTCTATTCATTTGTTTTATCGGTTTTTAATGCTTATGATTTTTAACTGTTTGTAGCCTACTTGTGTTTTATCTGTTTAACTGATTTTATGTAAAGCACTTTGAATTGCCCTGTTGCGGAAATGTGCTATACAAATAAAACTGCCTTTTCTAACTCAAACATTAGGTATAATGTCCTGTAAATTAGGTGTATTGACCACAAATTCCAAAATTAACTGTAAAACTAAAGTTAATAAGTTAGTGTTAGGTGGTGTTGAAAACGTAAAAAAAAGTGACAAACAGGGGAAAAAAAGCGTCAAAAGTGTTGAAAAAAGGGACAAAAACGCGCTAAAAAGTTAAAAACCTCGATAAAAAACGTCAACAAAAGTGTTGATTTTCAATTTTGACGGGAAGGCAACACAAGGGTTAACAACGTGTTAGGAATATCTGGTCCATCTATCTATTTTATGTTTACAGATATTTTAAAATGTTTTTTCTAAGGTTAAAAAAAACGTTTTTTAATCATAGCCTGATACCTAATATAGTATTTGAGGGATAGAATGTGTGTAACAATAAGCTGTTAATTTTCAGTGTTACCAACCAGTCACTTGGATAATTACACGAAGCAATAAGTTGCTAAAAGGATTCAATGTATTCGATGTGATATGACTTTTGTTTGTTGATGGACAGCTGAAGGTATCTATTGATCTGCTTGTGGGCTGGGATCAGATTTATACTTTGATTTCCTGGAGTAAACACAAACTATCTAGATAGGGATGTAAACCACCGCCCAGTCTGTTGACTCTATTCGTCATATATATATATTCTCTGTTCGATAACTCAATAAAGTGTTTGAGACAGCTGCTGCTGAGGGAGGAACTTCAAGGCAAGCATGTCTCAGTTAATGTATTTCTGTCAGCGGGATGGCGGGACCTGGGGATGGAGGAGGAGAAGGACGGATGGATGGAGGTAAGAGGTGAGTGATCTCTCCATTACTTTCCCTCCCTTTGTCTTTCTTTACCACTTGTCTTGCTCTTTTTCTCCCTAGTCCTTTCTCTTCATCCGGTGCCCACAATTTATTGGGACCACACATACAGGGAATGAATGGGAGGATGGGACCGTCCAATCTAACAGGAACTATGGCTGCAGTTGCAGCCATTAATTGTAATAAAGTGCCATTCCCCAATTATGTTCTGTTTGGTTTTCATAACTGCTTGTTTCATTGATTGCAGCAAACTATTAGAGTTCTTGTTGACATGTGTACACACCAATCAGGTTTTCCAAATTGTTTCTCTCTCTGTTCACTTTCTCCTGTTTGTCAATTTCAAAGTTTGCACCCATTGGGTTTTGATGATCAAACACGAACGTTTAGAAGTCCAAAACTTTCTTTTGAGACCCGTAACAAGCATACCTGATTTTCTTCCTAAAAAGTTAAAGGGGTGGTTCAGGATTTTGGACCTCAGACCTTCATTTCCAAGTTAGCCAGTGTGTTTTTTTTTTATCAGTGGAGACAGTTTTCATCCAATCCTTCCAGTTGCAGAGTTGGCTGATGCAATACTGCAAGTCAACAGTATCTGCTAGTCTGCCATTAAAAACTCTCACCCACTCACACAGTACAAAAAAGACAAATACATTTTAATGAAAGAAACCCTGTTAGACTTTGCTGTAATTTCTACAGTTACTTACCACATAATGCCCAGTAAAATACCATCATTTTCTTTTACGGTTAACATTGCGTTATGGGTATTAACATTTAATTTACAGTGATTTGCTGTATACTTTGAATTTGCGGTAAAACTACCCTTGCATTTTAATCATCGCATTACATTTTGAGGGACTATTTTCTCAGCAGCAGTGGAATTTTACTTTGCTCCTATCAGTAGTACTGTGCCGAAAAGTAAACAGAGAAGCGCACTACAGTCGGGACACCTAGCTTGCCAGTAGTAGCCTTGTAAATTGTTATTGAAACATGGGGATTGGAAACAAGGGACTATGGAAACATGGTGATTCAGTGTGTGTTTAGAAATTGTAAAATCTCTACGGCATCTCCAGTGGGTGCTGTCTCTACACACACTCTTTCTCTTTCTGCCCTTTCAGCGTCCATGTCTTTTAGTTCTTCATCTGTGTATTTATAGTATTATATCTTGTTGATTCCTTTGTGCAATGCACTCTGCTTCTGTAGCAATCTGTAGCAGCGGCAGGTAAATAAACTTGCGCGATCGTCATGTGAACTGGCTTTCTTGGTTGCCTTGGTAATATCACCCCGCCGCTGCTGTAGCTTGTGCTACCGACTACAGGGAACAAAGTACAACTATTGCAATGCTGTATGAACATTATTTTATCAAGAGACATTTACATCGATAGTCTGGAGTTATAATTTGTTTGCCTTTGGTGTACTGTGGAGTGGGTAAGACTGTTTTTAATGGCAGGCTAGCAGGATAAAAAGGGTTGAAAACAGTCTCCATTGATCAAAAACCCACTGGCTAACTTGGAAAGAAGGTCTTGTGTCCAAAATGCTGAACCACCCCTTTAATGAAACTATAGATCTATAGATTCTTTATGACAAAATGAGTTGCCATGAAGTGGAAAACATGTCCTGCAGAGCCACATGCTTCATCAAATGCATCTCTGTGTTATTCACAACTTGTTGTCTGTATGTTCCAAAGTATTGGCCAATTGTTTCCAGAGAGATTATACAGACGTGACAGCCCATCACAGCTGTTTATTACATTACCTAACACATGATCCCTCTAATCTCTCATAGGAGAAAGACAGAGACAGAGAGAGAGGGAGAGAGAGAGGTGTCTAAGATAAATGTACTGACAACCAAGCAAACCTCAGATTCTCCCATCCTCATGAATATGGATAAACCAGCCCACCAGGAGAGAATACACAGCTAGCTTTAATGATTTAATGCGTATTACAGCAAAAATAAGAGAGAAGCTACTTGGATCCCATTAATTCTCCAGAGTCTCATCCTAAATAACAGCTTACATGTAGCTTACTTAGATAGATAGGCGGATGGTTGTGAGGGATGGAGTGCCTGCATTCACTCAAGCTTAAGAGACTTCTCTATGCACATGAACTCCAACGCAGTGTGTGTGTGTGTGTGTGTGTGTGTTACATGCATGCACATTTGTATTTGTGCAAGAAAATAAAAAGCTGTGGCAATCATATCTCCAGAAAATGTAATTGACTCCCATTACACCCACAGAGCCCTCAGTGCCAGTACACCACAGGGCAAATTAGTCACCATGAAGACAAATGGGTCCACAAAATACAATAACTTACCATGTAGAATTACCTATGAATTATTTACAGAGCTACTCATAAGAGCCATAGGAGAGGAGGGTGCAGAGGCCTGAATTCCTGGGTGAAAGAATCTTGGTATTTGAAAAATATCTTCATGGTACATCCTTTCTCGCACACATGACCAACCAAGCGCGTGAGCACATGCCAAGACACATAAGCACACACAAATGACAGCATATCACCATCGCACACTGCACATCACTCATCACCGTGCACACACACACACATACACACGCTCTCGCACAAACCGGCCATATCCTATTCATCCAACTTTTTGTGGAGCTATACGTTATCCGTGGCTTGACACCAGACCATTAGTTACAGTCTCTTGTTCAGCTGTCGGATTGTGAGTCCCTGGAAATTTTCTAAGCTACATCGCACAGACAAAACTTGCGTTTCACATACACAAAAGCACAAATTTACAATTGCATACCCGCACACTGGGAGGTAGGGATACTGTATGCTGATAGGCAATAGATCACACTGCTGGGTATCACAGCTGAATTTGAAAGGATACAGTAAAAGTAGAGACAAGTCTACACGAGTCAAATTAAAAAGCTCCATGAGACAGATTTCCATTTTACAGTAGTCCTTTTTGAACAGCAAATTGAATGAATCCAAGCTCATTATAAAAATCAAGACAGACATAAAAAGGTTGCTTATAAAGTAGGTAGATGCAGAGTTTCGACCATGTGTGCAAAGTGTAGGGGAGTGAGGATATACTGGTCTCAGCCATGTGCTGTACAGAGCATATCAGGTTTATGCAAGCTAGGTTTGCAGGGGTGTGACCATTTGACTGCCTTATTCTGCCATCTGACAGTGAAAGATGTGGCCGTAACGAGGTGGCGACGGACAAACTACGTAATGGGAACCCAACCTGTGAGACGAGCCATTAATCTTGGTAAAGCAGGGATGGCCGCTGGACCTGGTCTGCTCACTGTAACAGGAAGGGTAGCATTAGGATTTCATGCCTCTCTGACTCCTTCCAGGCATGTCCTGTGTTCTGGCTTTTTGAACAGAACACAAACCTGATTTCCCTGAGGATCCAAGCTATAAGATCATCTCTGTTTCTGTACGCATGAAGCCTCTAAGAATAGGACAAGGGATCTAGGTCAGGTCACGAGACCATAAAACAATACAGTGTGGCGAAATAAACATAGCATATTCAAGTCAATGTAAGGTTTATGTGGGGCACAATGGGGGCAGAACTTGTTCATTTGTATTTCTCTGGTTTGCTCCTGCATTCCATTAACATGCAAGTCAGGTGAATTGGAGACTTTGAATTGTGCAACACAAGCATGACTTTGAGTGATTGTGTATGTAGCTTTGCAAATGACTGGGCTGATGAAGTGTCCATGCACCATATCCCACATTGTCCGAAATCAATATGTAGGGATATGGAAGTAGGCAATTTGTTGATGTAATGCCGGTCAGTGATCCAACTGTTTCATGCTGTATTTCTCTAGAATTTTAATAGATAGGTTTAATTCTTTTAAAAACTGTGACCAAAACCAGTAATCCAATTAAAATACAGCTCTAGTTGCCTGTTTACTTTCATTTGTTAACCCTTGTGTTGTCCTCCAGAGTAAAAAAACTGACAAATATTGGACATTTCCGTCCCCTTTTCAGACTTTCAACTTTTCACTAACACCATCTTACTACTAATAGTGTTACAGTCCTTTTTGGAATTCATGGTCAATAACCCCTTATCTATATAGAATTATACCTATTCTTTGAGTTAAAAAAGCAGAAATTATGAATTATTTTGACTAATAGTTAAGATCAGAGGAACGTGCAGATGAGTTTAGTCAGGAATGAAAGTGATCAATTGGATTTGCAAAGAGCGTTGTAAGGAATCTAATCCATTTTTTTGTGGTACTTTGATTAATAAGAAATCCATATTATTTTTTTAAAGGGGTCAAATTTTACGCGAGAACAACAGGAAGGTTAAATAAATATATTAAAAGAGACTTTCAATTCCTAAATCCACAATGATTTATTTCCATGGACTTTTACTTCCTAATGCCACGTTTATTCATTTCCCTCTTTATTTATTGCCAGTTCTTATATGCAAATCAGGGGGCGTGGCTCTCTTTCACAGTCAGAACAGAGCTGTGGCCCAGCAGCTTGTAGGGCTCTGTAGGCTACCCAGCACACAGTCACCTATTCTGGGGTAACTGAACCACCAACTGGCGCTGACCAGATGGAGCAACACGACCGGCAGTTTGCGTAGCTCCTACCCAGCCCACAGTGACCTGTATTCTGGGGTATGACTGGGGTAAATTCTGGGGTTGTTTGCAGTCGTTTGCCCGCTAGCTCACTCAACGCCTCGGCTAATGTTGTGTCAGAGAATGTCAGAGATGGGCTCTGCAACCCGCAGTCGGTGCACCGCCCAGGTCAGCGGGTGGTGGTGGTCTAGTTACCCCGGAATAGGTGACTGTGGGCTCATGTATTTATTCATTTATTTAATATTGAATAAAACGGCATTCCACATGTTTCTAGTGGAGGTTAATGTTGGAGGCAAACTTGTAATCTCACCTGTAAACTCTGTAAACCATCAGTATATTATGTTCCTTGTACATATCTGTAAAAATTCTATTTATAGTACTATCCACCTGTATATTATATTCAGTCCATATCCAGCTGTAAATCTTGCTCACAATACTTGTTATCTATGTTATGTTCATAGGACAAATCTATCTGTAAAATTCTGTTTATAATAGTAATAATTGTATATCCTGCACTTACTGCTATTGCACTTCTGGTTAGACCTAAACTGCATTTTGTTGCCTTGTACCTGTACCTGTGTAATGACAATAAAGTTGAATCTAATCTAATCTAATCTAATCTAATCTGAGCATTATAATTTCATACAAAAGAAGTAGGGTTAATGTGAAGGTGTTTTTTTTTTATTCTTTATATCATGATCTGTATTTGAGCTCTCATCTCTATCCAATTTAATACCTCATTTATTTATTCAGAATATATTTTATCATTGATCTGCATCTGTAAAGTGAATAGTGAAAAATGTACGCTACTGGTTTGTGTTCATCTGTGTCTTAGTCTACTGCTGTCTTTTGACTATGAGAAATGAACTGAATCACAAGTTTTTGGGAAGCTACAGCAGGTCTTGCACCTTAACTTATTCAAGGATTTCAGAGTGGTTTTCTGATGATTTTTTAGAATATGAGATGTTAGTACTTCATTCATTGGTGTGCCCCACAAACCCTGTTTGGAGACTTTCAAGGGCAGCAGTAAACCACTTTCCTTTGAAAGTTTTGAAAGAGATCCTGGACCTCTTGTGGTAAACATTTATCTATTTCGCTGCGGAGCTGTTGTGAGTGCAACGCCATCTCAGAAGACCTTCAGTATCAAAAATAGAGTGGGGGTGAGACAACAAACAAAACAGAACCAAACAATAGCGCACGACGCAGCACCTCTGCCAGCAGGGTGACGGGGGTGCAGGCTCTGATGATTGATGATGAGAGAGAGAGAGGAGTATCCCCTCTCAGCCATGATAGGAGGCTGTGAGAGCGTAGAGAGGTGAATATAAGGAATAAATGAAGCCATGAAGGTGCAGCAGCATAGCCACAACCTGACGTCTGTTTTATTTACCCCTTAGACACGACTCATTAAACATAAAGCACATTTCCTCCACCTTTGCTACGTTATGAAGGAGTCAAAGCATATGTAGCATATTATAATATGTCTGTATGGTGTGCTGTGTGAGTGCACAGACATTGTACAAACTATATTTTTCTATTACTGCACAGTTCTCCCAGCATAAGTCTTAACGACAGGTATCATTGAATGTTACTTCGTCAAGTAACATTCAATGAATGATGAAGGTTTGAGCAATGGAACTTTAATAAAGTAAGTACAAGTGAGCAAGTACTGGAATAGTTTTTCCACTTACTTTTTTTTTTTTTTTTTAATGATAATCAAATTCATGATTTAGGACGTGAAGGGAAGGAATCAAGTTTTTTAGTATTCCGTAAATGCAAGACGTAACTTGATAAATTGCAGTCAATTAGTCACATCCTCTTCTGCTGTAAATTAAAAATAAAAAGGCATACATTTTATTACACAAAAGTTGAATTGTGAAAGTTAAATACCACTTGAAAAGAAAAGAAAGCAAACTGCAGAAGTACCAGTGTTTATTCAAAAGATTTTTCTCCAGAGAAACCATGTCTTTGTCATCTGTATATCCCCCCAAATTTAATAACTATGCCTGTGTGCCTATACAAATACCAATATTAGAGCTAATGCCAGAGTATACATGTGGGAGTGTGTGAAGTAGAGAAAGCAGTATTTTCCCTTACTTATTATGGTTGGGGTCTGGCTGACTGTGAGTTTTTTGTTTTCTTTACTGTTTTTCTATCTGAGTTTTCAGTTGACCTGCCCTGTTTGTCCCTGCTGTTTTCTTTTCCTCACTCTCCCTCCTGCTGAAGCCAGCTGACCGCGCAAACCTGAATCTCGTCCACAATCACCTGCTCCCGCCGCTCACACCTGCCTTCCATCTCCAATCAACAACAATAGGCTCGTTGGAGATGAGCCAGGTCTGCGCAGAATCGATCACCGGCGATCGGCGCCCGTTGCATGCCGGTTAGATTTGTGTCCGACTTGATCCCGACTTGCTCTGACGTCATGCACACGTGGGCAACGGAAATCTCACGAGAGCAAGGCGGCCGCGGTTCTGAGACGCAGGCGGCGCAGTTGCTTTTCACCGACTGCAAGAGCCAGGCGGACCCAGGCGGACCCAGAGCATGCTGGGAAACGCCGGCTTCTCAGCTGATTTAAAATCTGATTGGTTTACAACATGATGACGTTTTATATAAACTTTTTGATCGTTTTTGAATCGGAGGGATTTTAACAGCTATTTGTCTGATTTAAAGACTTATTCTGTCCAGAACACATGTTGTGTGACTGACAGTTATGTTTAGAAGTCAGAGAGACTAAATCTGAGCAGATCACGTATCATCTACAGTGTGTTGTTCATTAAAATCAGCATCAGATCGCATGTGGAGCCCTTTGCCAGCTACTCTGTCATAATTAAAACAACTGGAGACTGTATACCAGCTGATATGTGGGTCTGATTATATTTTATTAAATCGGAATCGCACCACAGTGTTTTTGTCACTTCCTGTCCAGCCTGAAGGCTGCTGGAATCGGCTGGAAACTGTCCATCTTTACCTCAGCTTTTTGTCCCCGCCCCCCGCTGCTGCCGCCTGCTCTCGTCCACTTTACAGGCGAGGCGCAGTTCATCTTGAACGAACCTGGTGTATCAGCCCCGGATCTTTAAACCATCTTCACTTGATCGTTGGTCCAGTCCAGCTGGTGAAACGCGCTATAAGTCTCTTAGCCCTCCATCCTTTTCTATCTCTGTGTTTCATGTTACTTACATCTTTTGTTTTCTTCCCCACAGTCATCCCCTCCACTCCCGTTCCTGTCTCCGGTCAGTGTTGGAATTTAAAATGTTACATGTGCTTAAACATTGTGTGTGATTTGCATTATACATTTAAGCTAAAAGGCAAAAGCATTATTTCAACATAGACGAAGACATGTTGATCAGGCATCAAGTTTGTTGTTATAAGTATATAGTTCGCTGTTTGTTGCATTAGTTGTTTTGCAGTACTCTGTTCTATAACATAAGATGTTCTGGTACATTCCATGATAATCCAGCCTCTCCTAAATGTGTCGGAAGTAAAATTGATTGTTAGGGACGCGTCCTGAATCTGGTTTCAGTCCCTCTTTTACAGCCCACTGATCTTTTGCTGTGCAACTCCTGAACTGAGGGTCATAAACTTTCAGTCACATTCCAACTGAAAGATAACAAATAAGCACACAAACACATCACACCACTGTGGCCTAGAGACCCCACCCTTTGTGGATAAGACCAGCGGTGCAAGAGTTGAAGAGCCAGACAAAGGAAGGGGAGAGCTGTGATAGCTTGATCCAACTTTGTCTCAGGATATCCTATGTAATAAAAAGGATTCACACATCAACATCTGAGATTTTGACTACTAATTGACTGAACCCTGGGACTGGAGCAGGATTTATCTCCAACATCAGCTGGCTTCTCCTCTCAGTCCTCCTGTCTCCGTTACCAGTTCCTGTGTCTCCTCCTCGGCTCCACGCTCCTGCCTCTCCCGCGCTTCCTCTCCTGTGTCTCCTCCTCGGCTCCCCGCTTCCCCGAGTGTCCTCACTCCCCGAGACTGCCCTAGCCTCCTGTCCTCTGCGTCCCGGTTCCTGATGTCTGCCTCCCCCCTTCCTTCTCCCTCTTTGACATAAATCCTTTTATGTTTGGTGGACCGTTGCATTTGAGCCCATCTGTTCCTGACATAAAATTACTTCCTGTTTCAGCAGTGTCCCACTCTGTTTTTGCCCTTCTTCCGCTATGTGTGTGATAATTATCATAGGCTCTGTGGATATTTATTTCCATTGTATAATACAATCTCTAAGCCAGGCCATTTTACTCTGTTACTGCTGTTTTGTCAAATTAGATTAATTCCCCACCCTCAGCGTTTACCACTAGTTCTAAACACTAAAACAGATGGGATGTAATTCTTTTTGTGGAAGTGTTGCAGTCTGGCCGAAGTGCTGTAGCCACATCTTATTCCATTGTTGATGTTCACAGCTCTGAGTCCACGGGTGAGATTGAAGAAGTTTGATTACTGGCTCAGTCAGATAGAAATCAAAAAATAAAATTTGCCAGTTGAAAGGATGACAGCATGTTGAAACATTGTCACATTCTCGTACAATTTTCAGATACTGTATGCCTTTTCATTTCGGTAAAAAAAAAAAGCTCATTGTGCATCGCTGCATCTTAACATTGAACCAGAACGGCTAAGCTACGAGTGGAATTTTGCTTTTCCAAAGCTCGAACCTGACAATCTTTGAAGGAAAATAACTTTTTTTTTTTTCTCCATGGTGATTTAACTTAATAAACAGACTTGTCAGTTATCTCACAAACAACTCATGTTCATTGCAAACAGCGGTTGAAGATTTGATACTTGTCATTGATAACACTCAAAGTTAAACACAGTGTATGTTGCTGTTGTTTTCCTTCCAGGTTTTTCAGATTTGTTCAAGGTGCTGTCCCATTGCCATCTCCCTTCCCACATTTTCCCATACAATGTTTGTGTATTTTTCTAAATTATGGATAAAAAAAGCATATAGTTGTGCAGCAGTGTGATCAGCTTTCTAACAGATGGCATGTCCTCACTTCTAAACTGACTGTTATTGGCTGGTTGCTGCGACTGGACAGTCATCGTAAACTCGCCATATGTTCCAATATGCCGCACAGATTGAGCCAGGGGGCAAGTGTTTTTAAGGGCATAGAGTGGTAGGATGAAACATTCATAAAGGGATCGAGCATATGCTCGTATCATATCATCTTCACTTCATTTCAGTTGCCACAGACAAGCAGTAGTTTAAGGAAAGTCTGTACAAGAGCAACATAAAAGTTACTTATATGAGATTCAGACTCCATATTTAGGAACTTCAACCACTTACCAGTTAATAGTGAAAACATGATTCATGATACATCATTTGGTAATAACTATTGCTAGTAATTTGTAATTTATTCTAAATCTGTAAGCTCCAATCTGAGTCATAGGCTAGTTGATTTCTATCTTTGAAAAGCAATTGTTGACCATTTCTCACATAAGGGCAGAGTGTAACCAGGACAGGATCTTCTCTCCAGAGCTGCAAATGGTTCCTTTTCTCACTGTGAATGAATTTTTCTCAGTGGCTTGACAGCTGAGGCAGCAGAGGAGAGCAAGCGATGGAGAGTAGGGGGAATAGAGAGGGAGAAGGAGAGAGAGAGAGAGAAGGGGAAAGTGGCTGCAGGTGTCAAGCCTCTTGAAATTGGTTACCTTCCCTCCTGGAGATGGTGCGTGTTCGTGTGTGCATGTGTGTGTGTGTGTCGGCAAATGCACGTAGAGTCACGTTTGTCTCAGCTTTTGCGCGGGTGCATGTGACTAGGGGCAGTAGTGTAATGATTTGTCTTTGGCATCCCTTGAGTGAATGCAGACTCTCACCCACCTCACCACAGGAATAACACATTAAAGGAAATGGGTGAATAAGATTTCAATGTGAGATGGAGGGAAAGTAGCCTTTCTGACACCACACTGTATGAAACTCTCAGCTATAGCCTGGAGACAAAGCTTGTCCTGCAGTGACAAGTGCTTGCAGAAAGTTAAAGTGACATTTCAGTTTGGTGGTTTGACGTTGTAACCCTGTGCCAGGGCAAGGATTGATCAGTACCTCTCACCGGGGTAGATGGACAATCCTTTAAAGGAAGGTAGAAAATAGAGAAAAGGCTTGTTATTCTTTTCCATCCTCTACAAGATCTCCATCTGCAAAAAGTGTAATAAATCAACTGCAAGTGAACTAATCCTATTAACTTTCTACGCGAACAGAACACAGAGTTTTTTTGCCCAGACAGCCAGTCTAGAACAATAAATGTCATTCAATCACTCTGTTTCTCCCTTAGTTGAAATGGCACTCAGGAATGAGTGCTAGGGGCAACATTAAGTGCCCCTAGCAAATTCTGTTTGACCAGTGATCCACAGTCTTGTTCCTGTTAGACAAGTGTACCGCTAAATTGGGACATATGGAGCATCCCAAGTTATTGGCTTCCAAATCCTTTAGAGTAACTCAGCTGTGGTTTGTACTGACTAAAGAAATGTGATTTGCTGCCCCGGTTCTGGACTAATTTGAGTGGAGGGGCAGTAAGACTCGTTGGTTTGGCATCAACAACTAGTGTTAATTCCAATTTTTTTCATGGCTGATAATGTGCCTTTAGGGAGACACATTAAGTGCGTGTGTGTGTGTGTGTGTGTGTGTGTGTGTGTGTGTGTGTGTGTGTGTGTGTGTGTGTGTGTGTGTGTGTGTGTGTGTGTGTGTGTGTGTGTGTGTGTGTGTGTGCATTCCTTCATCCATGCTTTATTGGGCGCCAATTAATGCTGAGAATGTGAAGAAAAATACACGTGACAATTCAAACTACACAATTATAATAGCATAGGCTGTATAGTGCACTAAGTGGCTTTACACAGTGACCTGCGTCCTGATCCGAGTACTCTTGACCCCAAGTCCAGGTTGTTTGATTAGTGTGAACATGATCTGTACCTAAGTCCACTTGTAAAAGCGGTCTCAGTACAGTTAATGTGTGGTTGCATAGGGTGTAAAAAACAATTCTACCAAAATTGTGGACTGCCATTTACTATGACAATGAGCCGTTTTTAACCGGTTATGAAACTGACGACAGACCCAAATCCACTTTGCTACCCGTTTGGAGCTCCAGCGGGAGGCTGAGAGCTCAACCCCCGACAGCTGTGGCTCCTCCTCCTGCCAGATCTTTACCTGGCTAAATCGCTTTTCTTTTTCCAGTGCAGTTTTCCAATTATCATATATTAGACATTCTTTTTGCTACAGTATCATGGAACGCTAGGTTAAGTGATATAACCTTGTTGGTTGATGGCCAGTATCTGAGTAAATAAACGATGCTGGTTCATCTTATTCAATCGCCCACAAAATCAGTTTTGGGGTGGGGAAGGCAAATATTATGTAAATCTCCACTCCCCTGGAGAGAAACTTTGAAAACCGCAGCAGCAAGTATTGCTTCTATTGACCCAGGCAGGCCCTCGGAGTTCCTGGCCACGTGCCACGCATTATTGCTTCTCCATCACCGAACAGAGCACTGCTGGGACGTACTTGTTGTTCATCCACCCTGGCAACCAATTAAAAAACAGCTGGAGTTTTGCAGAGCCATTGAAGATAAGGGCCATTCTCCAGCGTGCAGCATTCGCACAACTGCACCGTATTATCCTCAAGGGATAATCAGCCAGCCAACAGCAATACCATGCAAATCAGAGTGAAAGGAAGAGCTCTCCTCAAACTACTATATGCTTCCAAAGATCAAGTTGTGCTAGAGCCCAACCTTTTTTGTTGTTGTTGGGATTGGCACAATACTGCATCACGTTAGCATGTCATTACAAAATACCAAAATGAAAACAATATGTGCACATCACATTTCATTTGAGTCACACATAAACAAGTGCAGTACAGTTTGACACTCTATCCAGGGGTATCTGTGTCTGAAGAGAGCATACTGCCCCTACAGACTGGGGAAGCTAGAGTGATAAAAATGTCCTGGTGTACAGTACTTGTTCCGTGTGAACTTTAACAGGCTCACAATCCATTTTGGCTTTGACCGATGCTTAAAGAGACCCTGCTAGACAAGCAATCAGGAAAACTATCATACTATCGGCAGCTGGTTCAGCAGCGTGCACTGGCGATCTAATTAGCACAACCACATTAATGATGATTGTGTGTCTCATGGGTCCATGGTGTTTGCATTACATCTGTAGAGCTTCGTGTGCACAGCCACCTCATAGGTCTTATAACAAGACCATGCATTGGAGGGAATGGGTAGTTTTCATGCTTTATGTCTGCAGCTGTGATGGCATGCTACAGTTAAGGCTAGTTAGGATTAGCTTCATACTGTTAGGGATTGCTGATTCTGTTAAGAATTTAGTGTTTAGTCTATCTGTTTTACAACTTATTTAAATGAATGGTTTGATTCCTTAATGAACCCTAATGGAAACAAAGGTTTGCTTCATAACCAGAAATTATTTTTCTACATCTGTTTGACACATAAAGAGTTTGTTTACATATTAATCAAATGAGTAATAATGTTTCCTCAATGTTTGCAGGGACTTTGGATGCTAGAATGTATACATGTTCATCTAATGACTGTCATTTTTCTTATATATTTGCTTGGATTTTGGATGCTAGATTGAATCCGAATTGCAGAAAGTTGTGTCCAGGCCAATGTCTGATCAAAAGGTCAAACTGTCCTGTTTCATATGGCAGTACATTATCCATAGGACATGCCGTTTCTCAGTGTGTATAGGAAACGGGTGTATGCATTATGAAGTTGTTCACTGACTTTATCTCCTTTTGGATGTCTTTCCTCCAGCCAGAGACAGATTGGAATCATTTCAGGTCAGGCCGCCAGGAGTTCACAACGCAGAGAGGTCCGCTGCTCAAACAGAATCTCTGATCCCTGATAACATCTTTCCACTCTCTGCTCTGGCGTTCCCTTCATCTTTCCCTTTCTATTTTCCTTCTGTTCTTCTCCTCTGGCTCCACCCAAGCCTTTTTTTAGCAGCCTAACATTTCTGATGAAATAATGATTTCTAGGGTGCACGGGTGGCGATGGCGCAAAACTGTCCCCGGCTACCACAGAAAGATGGGTTCATTCCCAGGTGGTGGTTCCTTCAGCCAGGTTGTGCATTCCTAGCAAAGCTGGTGGGAAGCCAATGAGGGATCACGTTATTGTTGCTGGACCAGTGACTTTTATGGTTGGTAAGAGTGGTTGCACAGAGGATTTCTGGGTAATAGTGTGAATCACAATTCAGAAGCTTGATTGATTTTGAAATTGAGACTTGAATTTGCCTAAATACCAGTGTGTGGGTGAATTTGTGAATGAATATTAGTGCTTGTTGGTCGCCGGTTTTGTGAGGACGCTTTATGCCTCTAGGCGTAGGTTCATGTGTTTTTCTGAGGGTGTGCGTGTTTGTGTGAGTGTAGGTATGTATGTGTGCGTGCGTGCAGCCGTCTAATAGTGTCTCCCTCTAATCTCGGGTTTATCGGCTGGTCACTGAGGTGGGACTGGCACCAAGACGTCAGTCATCTGGCTGGCCAACCAGAACCTCTTTATTTCCACTGTCACTGGAACCCATTTGGAAGGGTGGAGAGATTTATTTGGGCTCTCTTATCTCTGCAGACAGTCAGGACTCACATAGCTGAACTTGTGTATCTTTTCCGCCCTCTGGATAGAGTGAGGGTAAAAGAGTCCTTGAGGCTAAAAGTCCCTCATGAATATGTTCTGTGAATCTGCAGCATATGTCTGATAACATAAACAGAATCCACTGCAGTCCAAACCTAAATGCATGCTATAAATGCCTGGGGAAATACTCATACTTACTTCTGCAATAACATATTTATTTTCAGTGTAGTGGTTGAAAATGAAACTGTACTGCAGATACTTTGATCCTTTTATCAGCTCCTGCCTGATAGGACTGGTTATTATTATTAACATTATTATCCCCAGAAACATAAACATTTGTTGAGGTATGATGTATTTAACCATGCTGACTTAATAATTTCACATAGCTGAAGTCTGAACTAACTGAACTGAATATACTATCATGCTCACAGAATTATTGTGCTACATTATCAAAGTCAAAGTCAGAGTATCTTTGTTAGTCTCCCTCAGAAGAAATTAATTTTGAACACTGAGTAACATTGCTGCGAGCGTTACAACAGACACACAACAACAAGTACAGGGTTAAAACAATCAAAAGACAAATGTACAGTAAACATATGGGTTACTCAAAGAGCTGTGCAAATTGCAGATTAAATGACCATTTTCTATACTAAAATAAGATAAAAGCCATCCTCCCATATGCATCTATGCATTCAGTTATGGTATAAAAAAATCTTCTGATAAGTGTGTGCTGTGGATGAGAAGACCTCCTGCTATTTTCCCCTGTCTTCTGTTATTAACATGACAACATTTATGTTGGATTTTATTTCATTATAGCATATTTCTTTGAAAAGGCTACAACATACACAGTAGTTATGAAAATCCAAGGAAGGCAATTTTCTTATGCACGAGCAAGTATACCATGTGTCACTTTCACCATTCCAGGGTTTAAATATTTGGGTTTCTTTACCAGTCGGAACAGTATGTTTTAGATTTACATTTACATTTAATTTGTAACGCATTTTGACCTCTGCATAAACCCTAGTAAAACTGCGATCAGCAACACAAACACTACAAAAATTGCTACAGAAAAGCATTACGACAGTTACTTTCAGAAATAATATCCTATTTAGGGACAAGTCAGCACGTTTAGATCAACTGCACACACATTCAGGTTCCTGTATTCTTTGAAATCATCGCTTGAAAAAGTACATACACAAATAATAGTATACATTGTCACATTTTTGCTGTGAAATTGAATGAATTCATGCTTGAAATTTGACTGAATAGCCCCTTTTGGTGTACAATTGTAAGGGAGAAATGGTCCAGAAGGAAGGAACTGGAGAAAGAGGGGAGCTATGGAGGGAACAGAGAAAAAAAAAAAAAGCAAAACATTAAAGCGGCATGTTTCCATTTTAGCCGGGCAGCTAGAGTGGCTTTGCCACAAGCATGCATCAGGCCAGTTAAGAGGTTAGGCCTGGCGAGTCATTACTGTCAGAGCTAATGTAGAGAGATGAGGAGAGGGACCAGGGAGGTAAGCACTCACTAATGAATGAACACACCGCTAAGTTCAACAATTACACGGCCATGTAAATGTAAGGATAACACACCAACACAAGCAGGCTGCTGCTGAACTCCCCCAAACCTAACTGAGCCTGAGAACAAAGGTTAAGTCTATCCAGATACTTTTTTTTTTCGCAAGCAATGGACGAAAGATTATGCTTCCAATTTCCAAGCTGAGAGAAGTATCAAATGTCTTTCAAAGCAAAAAATAAGGCTGGATTTTAGGAAAAATGCCTCCTAGCATACATTTTCTTAAGTTTTACAAAGTCAGAGGTTGGAAAAATAAACTCTGGGCATGTATTGGAACGTTCAACCCTGTGTAATTCAATAGACAATCTGTTTCCCTTGGTTTTGTTCATTTTTCTGTAAAATGGAGGCTGCTGGGCTGCCTGGCTGTTAAAACTGCACCTATTCCAGTAATAATTTCTTTTAACGTAAGCAATGGCTTCAGTTCAGTTCCATGCATCATCCCCGTATTAAGAATCGTATTTCCTGCAAAAGATTCACCTTCATTTGTTGTCTTGACATCTGGGGTCCATTATTTTTTTTTTTTACCTCCACTTTACTTTAAACAGAGAAGTGAACCATCCCATTAAAGCAAACCAACCCCAGCTGCTTAATAACCTGTAAAGCAGTGGCCCCCAACTTTAAATAAAACACAACAGTGCTATAATATCCACTTTTTATTGCATGTATCACACCCTTTTCTCCTGTCAAAACAGTCACGTGTGGTTATAAGTTACTGTATACAAGAAAATGTTTTAATTCTTGTACTATTATAGACCAAGAAGGTAGCCATTTTTCTCTGTTTTACATCACTGTAAATGTAATATCTTGTGGGCTTTAGACATAACAAGCAACCTAAAAGTCTAAATGATTTTTTCAATTGCCCTAAAATAATTGACAGAGTAATAAATAGTGAAAATAACTATAATAAGTTTCAGAATTTTGTGTTTCATTGTGGGCCTTCTGTTAACTTCTTTGTGTTTCCCAACATATCAATCAATTATTATATGGTATATCATTGAAATACCCAAAAACAAATAAAGCAACATAATGTGCTACAGCCTAAAGATCCATCTACATTACAAACGTCTTAGTTAGTCTTAATTAATTAATTAAGAGCTGTTCATGCTGTTAATGCTGTTTATATTGTAACATAATGACATAATACTATTTATTCCAGCTTCCTTTGCGCTATGCTCCACATTTAAAATAATAACTATCACAATTCATTCCTGCATACTTTGTACTACTCATTACACTCATTGCACTATTGCCTCTATATTGTTTCTGTATAGAGTGTGTATATATTAGTGTGAATATATTGTTTGAATGTTTTGCGGTTTGTTTTGTATGTGTAAACGCATTGTGAGCAACGATGTTCCAAAGAAAAAATCCTCGTATGTGTTCTCATACCTGGCAAATAAAGCTGATTCCGATTCTGATTTAATGCAATATAATTATTTTTTTCCTGCATTTAGTAGCATTTATACAACAAATTGACTTTCTATATACATAACAATATACACATAATGTAAATGCACACAGTACTTGCAGTGCCTTTGTGCACAGTGTGTAACACCTCTCCAGGCTTTCTTCCAGCACTAAGCTGCTGCAGGATAAGCTTGTGAAAATGACACAATTACACTTTACTGAATGGCAAAATGCTGAAAGCCCGGCTTAAAGAATCCCTTTAAATGTGATAATGTAGTGTGCTGACACACACACATTTCCAACTTAAATTGAAAGAAAATGAACCGTACACCATTTTGTGTTTGTGATACATATCCAGGACGAGGTTGTCGTGTAAAAAGGATTTGGGATGTGATTTGCCTCTGTTCAAACAAACACAACAACCCCCAAACGCTCCGTCACAGCAGTCTAACACATGCTCGTTCAACCTCAGCAGAGAGAGTGAGACCGTACTTATTCAGTCGCCGTTGGGCAGGACTCGTGGACCGCGGACCACCAACGCTGACACCCACTCTCTTGGCAGTCTCAGCTGTCCACCAATCAAGGGTGTTTACCGCCGCCTGCCTCATGATGTCATTCCCGCTCCAAATGCCAAACTAATAACCACCATGTACCCTGGAATGCACGTTTGTGTCTATGTGGATGCGTGTGCAGTATTCCACATGTCAGCGTCAACCGTAGTTCTTAATGAGCACAGAGTTGGAATGAGGGATAGCATAACATGCAGCCTGAGCAGCAAAAGGTCAGCGCCGTAAACGACTCTGATGGTTTCATTTTTTTCCTTTATTCGTCTCCTTTTCATCCTCTTTAAAGTCGACAGTCACTTATCAAAGCTTAGAAAATAATCAGGTTGATGGAGGAATGCAGGGGGATGTGGAGGATCTGTTCCTAAAGTCTGCAGAGAATTGACAGCGAACAGGCGGGCTGAGATAAAAGTTAAACAAAGGAGCATTGTCCCTTAAACTTTTCTTTCTTATTACTTTATATCTCATCTTTCAAAGAAAATGTTCATGATTATATTTCCACTGGGACGTATTTTTTTTGTATCTGCTCGAAGAGATAAGCCTTCTTTAAATATTACATGTTAATCGAATGCCAAAAGTACAAAAGTATTGCAGCTTTAGTTGCATGAAGTAGAGTTCATGTACCAAGTCCTCCTGGGAAAATTGCATTCATCATAATATCTTTTGACTTAATTTACATTGCACTGCACTTTCTCCTGCAGTACTGTCATCTTTTCATGCTCATGGACCGTGTTGGTACACATCAGGCACAAAGGTGTCATAGTTTAATTATAATTATTAATCATCAATGAGAAGATATTAACGTTAAGTCAGTTTGACAGTAGAATTCAATAAGCTCATTGTGGAGCCCTTTACTATTATGTCAATAAATATGTTGCCTTTCTGAATACATAAGCAACCCAAGAGGACCTCCAATATGAATGGGGAGGAGAATGATAGCAGATGAGAAGAAGACAGCAAATAAGTGGACATTAAAAAGCCTTCATACAGCATATATACTGTATACATATACAGAGAGAGAGAGAGAGAATAGATACAATGCCACAGCTGAAAGTGAAATGGCAGTCAATAGTGGGAAATGGTCTAAATATAAATCCTTTACTCATAGATTAATGAAGCTGAGAGAGTGAGGAAAGAGAGGAGAGAGATAGCCCAGTTGGTGCTCCATCCATCATCTGTTTGGATTGGATGCCAGCTTGATACTGGGAACATTCGCTGATTAATATTCAGTACAGGGTGGGGGTCGCAGAATGATGTTTGATGAATTAGCCAGCTTTCCTCTGAGATGCTCAGATTTACTACTCCAAACAACCAAATGGTACCAGTGGAAGCATTTTAAGAACCCAAACCTGGACTATTCTGAAGAAGTGGATTTCAACCGCGTTGCTTTAACACTTGTGTTGTCTTCCCATCACAACACTTTTTTTGAGGCTTTTTTTCTCAATGTTTTTTTTTTTACTTTTTCTCATGTTTTTGTCCCATTTTTTCAACAATTGTGACACTTTTTTTGTTGTTTTCAACACTATTCAATTCAATTTTATTTATGAAGAGCTAAATCCCAACAATAGTTATCTCATTGCACTACTCTGTGATGTTATTTACAAAAACCCAACATCTCCCACCAAGAGCAAGCACTAGGCGACAGAGGCAAGGAAAAACTTCCTTTAAGAGACAGAAACCTCGAGCTGGCCATGGCTCAAGGTGGGGGGGCATCTGCCTTGACCGGTTGGGGGTCAGAGAAAGAGACAGAGAGAGAGAGAGAGAGAGAGACACAGACAGACAGACAGACAGATAGAGACATGGAGAATTGTAGCAGAGGGTGTGGAGCAGGAACATGGAAGCAGCAGGTGACTCCAACCACAGATCCGAAGCCAGAAACACCTGCAGGAAGCGATAGGAGGAGAGAGGGGAGGGGCGAGAGAGCACAAGACTATGGGGGCGAGAGAGCACAAGACTCAAGACAAGGAAGAAGTCGAGTTAGTAACATGCATTGATGGAACTACGTTAACTACGTAACACTAACTTATTAACTTTAGTTTTACAATTATTTTTGGAATTTATGGTCAGTAAACCTCATTTATAGGAAATTAAACCTAATGTTTGAGTTAGAAAAGCAGAAATTTTGGAATTATTTAGACTAAAATTAAAGGAATGTACTGTATGTTGATGGACAATCACAGACTGGAACATGTCAACTTTTACTCATTACTACTTCAAAACCACTTCAATTTGTTTTATGTGCTATAAAATTGAAAAAGACACCCCAAAATGAATGAAAGTAGAGATTTGTACTTCCCAAAGAGCGTTGTGTGGACTCAATCATGTTATTTTGGGTAATCAAAAAAAACATTGATGTAGGAAAATGGGTCAATTTGACTCGAGGACAACATGAGGGATGACAGCGTTGATGTGTTTTGTCGGCTAAACATACATGATGAGGTCAATGACTCGTGTCTTGAACATTGGAAATGTGGGTCTCGAATTTGCACAGAAACCTGCAGAAACGCAGGTGTCAGCAGACTGGCGGTTAGAACGACCAACGGGGGTCAGCATTTCTGTCACATGTGCGTCACCAATGAGTGCCGTGGGTGACCACTGCTCAGCAAAAATGTCACACTGTCCCCTGAAAATGGCACGGCAGACTGTATCGCTTTTAACTCACAATCCCTCACACACACTTCTCTTATTCTCTCCACTTTTCTGTATCTATCTCACTCAAACACACACGTACAAAAAAGTACTCACACATTTGCACAGTGTCAGACTTTGGTGAGAAAAGTCTTAGACGTACTGTAGAGCAGCAGCAGCCGTGGCAACAGTGATGGAAGACCTTGGGTGTCAGCCTTGGCATCGGCAGGCTAGATTTGTTTGCCCTGTGTTGTCATTATTTGGCTTTGCTGTTAGCAAGTAATGTCTGTGCGGTGAGGAACAGGAACTCGTGTGCTCACGGCCTGGCAAAAATATGTCATGCATTTCACAACCTATGTAAACACACTTTTCCAGAGGATTTTTTAGACACCTGTACCGAGTTGTTCAGTAATCATTTTTGAGTGGTTGACCTTTTGGGCCTGAATGGAGTGAAAAAACAAACTAAGACTATTTGAGACAAATGCACGAGCTGGGTGCAGAGACTGTGACATGACTGTTGCAAATAGTTGTCAATTAAACATGTTTTCTGCTCGTTCAATCACTTATAACTAATTGTAAATGTTGCCATGTTGGAGATTAAAAGAATCATGTTGTAAGATGAGTATATTTAAAGGGTTCACACTAATTACAAACACATATTTTTTGCTGATTGGACTTACTGGTGTCCAGCCATGCCAGTATTTGCCCTGGTTTCCTGGTTTTCCTGGTTGTGTCACAGTATTAAAAACTGCAATTCAAGTTTTTTTAACATATCTTTCAAGAAACAGTGTCTCTGAAAAAGGCTATCATCATTTTTCATTGGGATTTGTTTTCACAGTAAACTCTGCTCATGACATTTTCAAATGGTATTTTTCAATGCCGTAAGCACCCCAAAGGAAATTTCATTCACTTTCATTATGTCGGGGGCAATGGCAAGCACTTTGGAGACAGGTATCTGAAACCTGAAGAAATTAAACCAATCTGCATGTGACAGTCTGCTTGAGTCACTCTCACTCCATCCAACTTCACAGCCATGAGCGAGGTCATGTTATATGCCTCACAGTCACTAATCAAATGAAACGAGTAACGTCAACAAGTCTGCAGGTGTTACGCAAAAAAGAGAAAAAAGGGAATGTATGTTTATTTCCATTGCAACTTTTTCCACCCCATCACAGTTGACACCCGTACAGTATGAGCATCAGGTAATGAATCGACCTGCTGACTGTGCCAGACCTTCAGTGAGACAGGAGGCACACTGTTTGACTCGGTATATGGTGGATAGAGGAGACAAATTGGCACGCTAACGGGGGCAAAGCTCGGGGAGTGGGGGGGTACTGGCTCTGCCTTTTTTCTGCCATACTTCTAAATGCATACAGCTGGCCTATCTCAGTTTTCAATTCCCATTCGAGGTGAATACAGAGCAAAGCAGATGGAGATACGACTAGCTAAATTGGACTAGGCTGTCCAAATATTACATGACCTCACACAAGCTTTTAGGGGTCATTCAAACTTGCGCTATATGTTGTTGTAGGCGACTTTGCACCAATTTCCAGCCAGACACTTGCATGAAAACACACAAGGACACACGCTGGAAAAAAAACCCACACAGACGTGTGCTCACACATCGCACTCGCTTACCCATAAGCTCTCCCAATCTTTACTTTGTTATCGCCGTGATACATACAGTACTCTTTAGCTGCAGAGAAATAGTTTTCAGCTGATTTCCAGCTTCTTATTTCTGAAACTCTCTGATGTCTGTATGGCATATACTACCTGCTATAAGAAAAGGTCAGGAGTGTTAGCTATCATAGCGCAGCATCTTGGGCCAAAAAATTGCTGCTCACCAAAGTCTGGTTACATTGTGAGAGGCAATCTACTGTACACAGAAATAATATGTCATGCGTTTTCACCTAAAACTTGAATTATTATTTTGTCTTTACACAATGTTGCGGTAGTTTTCAGAGGTCAGTGGTAAACATTCTCTCAGGGAGAAATCGCTGATAGAGGAAAGCTGTCCTTTTTCTCCACAGCGATCCCTGAGCAAGGCATTTAACCTTCCAACTGCAGCAGCAGAGATGTTCCGTCGCCACAAGCTGTTAGGTTGTTATGGTACCAGGGAGTGTACCAGTGTGAAATTGTGCAACTGCATGACTGTGTACCAACTGTGCACCAAGGTGAGGCTTCAAAAGAACATGCAAGCTGAGCTGGATTTTTTTTTTTTTTGGAGCGATAAAGGCAGACCGTTTCAATAAAGGAAGATTTGAGCGAAAGGGCACTCGTTGGAAAACAGGAAGACAGATGTTGATATAGATGAGGCGATAATTTTTCTTTTAATAAAGCCCGAGAAAAACAAGCCACTATCACTGCCTTATTACTCCAAGATGTGAGATATTGCCAAACCTTTATCATAAAGACTTGGAGGAACTATGGTTATTTGTTCCAGAAGCTTTAAGGGAGGAAGAACAAGCAGCGCTTTATGTTTGGGATGTGTAGAAGAAGGGAAAATTCCTTATTATAAAGATGGAACTGAAGCTTTGCTTCTCTCTCCACCGTTTGTCTGTGTCCCCTGCAGCTGTTCGTCTTCCACCTGCTGGTGCTGTGCACATTCTGCCTGCCCGTTGCTTTCTTTCCGTCTCTGACTTCTCCCGGCTCGTTTTTTTTTTCATTAGAAAAAATGGTAGACATGGCCATAAATGAAGTACAATTTAAGGGAGAGAAAATCAATAGCGGGACATTAGGCCTTTCATTTGGAGTCTTACAAGGCCATCCTCTCGGTAATGTGCTGAGAAATTAGACATTCTGCTGATTCATGCAGTGCTATACTCTCTGTATTTCTGTGTGTGTGTGTGTGTGTCTGTCTCTGCATTGGTGTGTGAATGCAAGAACGCGTGCATAATAAGGTACAGTGCATGTCAGACGTCAAAGTGTAAAGCAAGATTCAACAGTGCAACTTGTGTCAGAGCATCATCAACCCTATTCTCAATAAAAACACACACACAAACACACACACACACACACACACACACACACATACACACTAGGTAGCAGGCAGAGTTATTATATCAAAGACATCCAATTTAAGTGCAGGCTCTGACCTGCATTCATTAAAACAATTTAATGGCTACAGAACATGAGGACACAATGTTTCTGGTAAGACCGTTGCATTTTCTTGCTTTCCTCCTAATTTAGAGATTTTCTTTTCCGCAATTTTCTTTTCATGCACATTCACGCACATACACACACACACTCACATGCATGCACATAAGCAGACGTCCACCCCGACTCGGTTAAGAGTGTCTCTCTCCGAGCTGTTGATAACGCACAGATGCAGGCCTCAGGCAGGAGAAATCTGCCAGCATAGTTAAGCACTAGGTTGGCTTTTTTATAGATACTAACTTAGTCTTTAATTACCACAAATAAAATCACCTTGCTAGCGATGTTTTCTCTCCCATTGGCTACTGGGAATGGCTGAAATCTTGCAGTTACAACTTTTATTTCTCATTGTCTGCAGCTTTAGGGAGCTTGTTGTGATTTGTCCTCAGTTAAATGTGATCCATTGTAAGACTGTTATAAGGTCAAAACTACAGTCCGTCATCGCCCTCTGATTCTTTGGACCGTCATCCAGTCGTCCCATTTTGGATCCATAAATAATTTTGCCAGTGTGATATCCGGTAATAGCCTCAAATCATTTGCAGGCATTTTCTGTAATGCAAGAATGGGATTCGTTATTGTCTTCGTGGAAAAATCGACTTGCCTCGTAAGGTGGTAATTTATAAGCGCAGATTCAAAAGTCACACCCAAAAACGTCTGTCTTTAGACATGGAACATCGGTTGTGCTTTCCATTCTGTCAAGGGCATTACGGAAGGATGCAATCACACTGGCAGGAAATTCTGTTTGTAATGAGTTATAACCTGCAGAGCACTATAAATCATACTCCCCTAAACTCCTTACTCCCTCTGTTTCCCCAAAAACACACACACACACAACCACACACACTGCAGCAGCCATCACTGCACAAGCAGGCACACAGTTGGACGTGTGCATGCTCAAACAAACACTGACGCATTCAGACACGTACACACACACACGTATCTCTATTGCGCGTTTAGTGTGCAAAAGTAAGGAAAGAGCGAAGACTACAGCTAAATAATCTTCAGGATAAAGTAATTACTAACATACAGTAACTTGTGTAATTGCCCCAGTTTCCCGTTACAGTTTGCACACCATTTAAAACTGTGGAGAGAAAGTCAATTTCAGAGAAACCACTAAAAGACTGATCAGTGATTAGAGTCCAAAACACATCTGCATGGCCACTCATTTGAAGTGCTTATTGAATGGCTTGTTGGGAAAAGTTGGCAAACAATACTTTCATTTAAAAAATGAGTCTGCGCAATACCTCCTCCTCCCCACCTCCCCTGCTCTATGCTGTATAGCTGTGTAGTGTTTTGTGGTTTCTCTTTGTAATGATAGAGATTTTTGCAATTATTATTTATGGTAACGGTGACTGTAATTGCTTTCCTCAGCTCACATCCTGATCATTATCATCACTCCTCTGTCATTCATACCAGCCATGAATATATATTAGCCTATACTCTATGGGCCTAATTGGAAAAGCATCTATGTACCCAGGACTGAAGAAACAAGGGTGACAGAGGGTGAATAGGGGGAAGTAATGGCGGTGGTTTAGCTGTGGTCCACTTTTTCTATTCAGTGTTTATTATTTTTCACGCAACAGTGAAATGCAAGCCCATTTAGGTAGCGCAATAAAAGCAAATTAGGAGAACATGTGGATATTTCATTATGTGGTAGGGGGGCCCACCGAGGCACAGGTGGCATTTTTTTTTTTTTAACATTCAGCCCCTCAACAAGCCACTGATTGGCTGGATGTGTGTGAACTAAGACACCACATGCACCAATCATGTTGGTTCTTATTTTATCATGCAAAATGTTCCCTGTGATAAATCATTTCTTTGGGTACTTTGTTCTTGTCCCTTTTTATCTAATTTTCTCAGATCAGTAAGAATGTAAATTTTCCTCACCATAATACTGTGTTTACTGTCACAACAATTACAATGAATATCCGGCTAATGCTTGCAATGTAATCTGGTTGGATATGCTTTATAAGATAATTTCTTTGCTCTCTCTAATTGTCCGTAATTAGCTCTAATGGATTCTTTTAAACCTGATGACAGAAGATTAATGAAGAGATGTGCTTCTATGAATACTATGTGTGATATGAATTTAAATTACTGTGTAATGCAATTCTTGAAGAGGTGTGCGAGATGCATTTCTTACAAAACGTTTCATGGACTTCATCAGTGTTTTCTTAATGTTTAAGCCAAGGAACGGATTGCACGCATTACATCACGGCTGTTTTCCACTTTTGTACCAAAGTGATCGTAAAAGTTAACATTTTAAACCCCATTCGCATACATTACAATCATATTAATGTCAATGACCTAAAAAAGTAGGTATGCTTTGAACAAATGTTGGCAATGGTGTGTAACAATGTGCAATTTGTAGTAAATTGGCAAACACATACAAAACCATTAGAACGGTCCTTAAATGTCATAAGATATTAGACTATGTATAGATGTAAGCTAGAATTTGGACACGATTCCTGGCTCGATACCTAAGAAGCTCTTGTTCATCAGCTCCAATTAGGCCTCCTGCTGGAGGCTTAATATGAAGCTGTAATGGAAACTAGATGTTTGTCGGTTTTTAAAATGTGCCTTGTTGTTGTGTAAGGTTGGTTCAATGAAGTCCTTTTGCTTGGAAGGAAAATAAAATGTGAAAGAAATCCTGTACTTCATACATTTTACAAGTACATGCACACACATGCCCTGTGTGCGCACACGGATACAAAAAGGACACAACACAGTGTGTTATCAGCAAAATACACAATGCACATAACCATCAACAAGACCGTACTGCTTACATATAAATCCCTAATCACATGCAGTACTCTGTTTTATGAGTCATACCCAGATCCAGTACGCTGTGCACTGAGCACCTTTATTTTTCCAAGAACAAAATAATCAGGGTTTTATTTGGACTTTAACAAGGCACGAAAACAAATTAGGTTTATTATAGAAACTGAACCAAGACAACTTTGGACAATGCAGCTTGGGAAGCCTTTTGTTTTGTCAGCGGGCACCGGGTGCAGGATGGATCTGGTGCTCACACATGCTGTTAAACCAAGAAAGCTAATTACTGATACCCGTGGTCCTCAACTCACTGGGCTGAGCAGAGTCGCTGAAGAAGATGGAAGATGAGGCAGAAGCACTGAGGCTCCCTGCTAGGCATATGTGCAATGTATGCTCATTATTTGGAGTTGGAAGAGTATTTTACTTTCTTTAGAACACCAGAGATATGGTTTTCCTAAGCTGCAAACTGAATCAAAGCAGAATTGTGGACGTTGTCAGTTAATTGTGTCTGCACAATTCATTTGTCAAATGAACAGGCCATTTTAGTTGGAAATTACGTTACTGTGGAGCTGGCGTACATGATGGCTTAGCATTGACTGTCTTTATCCTGTCCATGGGACTTGTTGATGGTAATGAGGACCATTTCAGAGCAGCACTGAGGGAACTCAAGAGTTAAGGCTGCCACTAACATCCTACAACTTCTTTTTTACCAAAGCCCTTGCTCTGAAAAACTGAAATTGTTAGAAAAGAGCAGATGTAAATCATTGGGGAGTCATCTTGGGAATGTAGGAAGGACCTCCAACACAGGAAGGGCCCCGACAGACATAAGTAGGCAAAATTGATGTCTGATGTTTGCCCAACACCAACATAAAAATGTGATTGTTATCTTCTCCAACCTAATGGCTGCAATAAAACATGCATTCATTTTAATGTTAGGGGACACATACACGAGATGAAGAGAAAAACCCAAATAGTGCATTCTTCTATTTAAAGTCCCTGTCTTGTAGCTCATACATCACCAAACCGTGACATGTCAGACATCAGAGGCTGTTTTTCCCCCTGACGGAAACTTGTGGAGGAAGTGAGCAACTCTGGTGGCTTGGCAGTAACACACCAAGCAATAGAGTCTGGTCACGTCGTCATCCAGAAGTCCATGCAAAAAGCCCTGATCTCTCTTCCAGATGTAGAGTCACAATGCAAAGGCCCAACAACAGATAAGGTTCAAAAAGGGGGTTTCTCATCGATCAATTTCAGACTGGAAGCGACTGTCGGGGTCAAGGGAGCGTTTCATTATCTGTGATGCAAAACAGCTGAAGACCCACCACCTCCTCACCTTCAGGACCCACATGGCAGACGACCTATTAACTCTCTGAACAGAGTTATATAACATATTCTACTTACTCCCTTTGTAAAAATTCAAACCTCTGCAATTCTAATGTGTCTATTATTTATTATCTTTAGTGGTGCCAGTGGTAGAATCAGAACCATATTTAATACCTAAATAAGTTTTGACTTGCAAAGAATTTGCCTTGGTGTATTATTCATACAATACTATGTATGCGCCACCTACTCAACGTACTGAGAAAGACTTACATCACATCTGAATTTGAAACATTTGACATATTTCGTAAATTTTGTACTGCATGTTGCAAATTAGATACCACAAAATTGTGTTTAAAAAACGCACTTTTAAGGTAATTATATAGAGCTATCTATTAATCTATTAATCAATCAAAATTAGACTGCGTCTATTTGAACTATCTATTAAGTGTTTGTCTTTAATCCAGCAGACATGTAATCAATGAATCTCTGTTTCATGCCATTGTAAATTGAATTTTTAATTTATGAAATTCTTAAGTCTTTTTTTTGACATTGTATGGACAAAATGATTAAAAGGTAATCTGAAATTTAATGAACAAATCCATGAAACGTGTCGCTTGTTGCAGCCCTAAACAGTCAATAAAATCAATTAAACCATAAAAAATATTGGCTTTTGTAAAATTCCAAATACCATTACCGTGCATTTCATTACCTCAGAAGTTTTCAGTGTGGCTTGCGGTTTTAAATTAGGCTCGGGAAAGTATTGTGTATTGGTCAATCACAGCCATCTATTATTTCATTAAGCACCATTAAATATGGGCAGAAAATTCAAAGTTTTTAGCATTAAGACCATTATCAAATGTGTTCTACATGCCAGTTTACCATTAATAGTTAAAATGCATCCTTGACATCCATCAGCGGAATATAGAATTACATTCCTTCGATGTCAATCAGGCATTTCAGGAAAAATTGGGTGTTGTTCGTCGCGGCTTATACAAGCATACAGTATCAAATCTAATGTCAAATCAGTAATAAAAACTTTGCAGCTGTTTTTTTTGAGGCTATCAAGTTAATTAGTATCAAATTAATTTGAATTTGTTTTCTCTTTGTGGGAGTCTCCTCAGTGGAATACCGGAACTATGTGGACTCCCATCAGCAGTGGGGTCTGCGTGTTTGTTCAACCCTCCATCATCATCTGTCCAAAATGAAAAAATAAAAAAAAAAGCATCCAAAGTAATCTTCTGGCCTGTCCTCCGTGATACTTATCAGTGGTGAAAACATGTTTCCAGTTAATTCAGACCAGGAAAAGGTGGACAGGACGGAGAAGGCGGGGCACAGTTCCCAGGCATTAATACCAAAGAGAAACATGATCTAAATCCTTATTAATTTCTGCGGAAGAATAACACGCGGGACCAAACATTCAGCCCGGTGTTCATTTAACCGTGAAAGGAGGAGGATACTCATCTATTTGCAACAGTAAAAGCCATCTCACTGTAGTTTAAGAGATGTTATCCTCCATTCCCTTATTTTTCAATTTATCCTTGACTAAAAAGCTCAGGTCATGGGGAGTCATTGACTGGGGAGATATGTCTATTCAAAAATTTCACGGCATTACTGTAGCGTGAAAAAGCAGACAAGGCATAAATCATAACCACATGAATTGTATTTAAGTGAAACTGACTTGTGCATTATTATAGTTAGAATTCATCTGTGGGATGTGCTGTGAAATAAACACACTGTATATATTGTACAATTAAATTAACCCTAACAACTTAGGCCTGTAAAGCCAAATAGACCACGTTCTGAAAACCTTGTACTTCAAACACGGGAAAGGTCGTGAGCACCACATGTGGTGTCTGTTTTGGTTAGATGTGGACTGAAACGAAGGGGAGCGGAGAAGAGGAAGACACACAGAGGGAGGTGAAGGAGAGCAGATTATTCTCCTGCCTCTTGGGGGAGACAAAACGCAGTGTAACTTCACCACGTTCTCCCTTCTTTCAGCATGCAAGCAGCAGCGACATTTTTGACTTCCACTACCCCCGCCTACCATCTTAGATAGATTCTGATGTCAGAAACAGGCGTGACTCCCAACTCAATCTGTCGTCTGCAGGAGACTGCGGGATCTGGGAGAGGTCAGTGCCACAGGCTGCCATTCTGCCACCTCAAATGACAATGGATGACGTTAATAGCAGGAGGAACCATAAAGCCTTATCAGATTAGAGAAACAATGAAACCATGACATATTACTGCTGGCTAAACACCACACAGGGAAAAGTCAGCGATGGTGTTTTTTCAAGAGTTTTACTGCTGTTTTATTCCTCGCTCGTGTTTGTATTTCACAAGCTCTCCGTAGGCTTCAGCCCAGTACTCCCTATTCTGTGTTTATGCCTTCCTTCCCTGTAGGTTCCTTTTGTTTGTATGATTACTTTGAAAATGAACACGCTTACCAGCTCCTCTGTTGGTTCCCATTTTTCTTTTCCTGCCTGTGTGTGAAGTCGCCATCCTGGGAAACATAAATGGCATCTTTCCCCCCCCCACCCCCAACCACCCCACCCCCCTCCCCCAAAACGATCATGTGTGTTTGATAAAAATCTTCCTGGTCTCTCTCCATTTGTCGGCAGCCGCTAACCAGCTCCAGCTCTGCCTTCAGCTGCCTACCATTTTATCATGCATGCTCTAATCAAAGCCAGCCCTGCCTGGACACACACACACACACACACACACACACACACACACGCACACACAAAAACACACACACACACATTCGTGTGCACACGCAGACATGCAAACGAGAGTGCACATGCTTGCATATCTCTCACGCCCTCTAATATGGTTTCAATTGTCTGTTTGAGCTTCAGAAACGGTAACAGTATTCTATTGTGACCAATAAAATGTGTTGCCCACAGGGACGTTTATTTATGTATTTAGAACTGGGTGAACAACGTGATTTTATCCTTTTCCAACTGATCCAAACGGTGATTGCAGCATTCTTAAACATTTCTGTAAAAAGCTGCCCACGGGAAAACTGTGAGCGGCATTACAAGATTATTTACAACAAATCTGCCTGGGGTGTGTATGTAATTTTCAGGCAGTATAGTAGGTCATTTATCACAATATGAATTCAGAATTACTGCTGTAGGTACAGGGGGGTCTAAAGTGGGGGAAATGTGTTTACTATTCAGAGTAATTGATGTGAGGCATTTTAATGCATTAACATCTAGCTGCTTGTGATTAGACGTGAGCTAAATGAACATATCAAGCTTCAGCTTCTCTCCTGTTTACAAAGGTTTATGATGTGTAAATTTACATAAGATGAATCCCAGAAATCTCTTTGCCACATGTGGCTTTCTGTGGGCCAATAAATACGGGCCAGGCCACAGGTTGTCGGGGTCAACGTCTCTCCTGTTCAACTAGAGAACAGGCAGGCAACAGATTTTTATCTTCCCTTCTGGAGAGCACCTGGAGTATTTACACACACACACACACACACACACACACACACACACACACACACACACACACACACACACACACACACACACAGCTCTGCAATGGAGTGAATGACAGCCCATTCAGACCTTTGACCTTCCCAAAGGAAGACTGAGTGGGAGAGTGTGTGTTGTAGTGAGAGAGTTATAGTGTGTGTGCAGGCATGCTTGGGTGGGAGCGTATGTTTGCATGTAGGTGCACATGTGCACCGTCTGAATTTTTTTTTAAAAGTAGGCGTGGGAAGGGGCATATTTTTTCTCATCACTCTCCCGTGTGTTCCTCTTAAAATGGCAACATTTAATATGGCTACACCGTATTTTGCAGCTCTGCCAATAAAGCATAATTGAATGAAAGTGAATAGAGTGCGAGTGATTATAGAGAGAACAGTAAAAGTAGTTCTCACATTTACTGTGGACATAATTTCCAACAGACAGGTCATTTACAGCTCTCTGTTCAGTTCAGCCCACAGGAGCTCAGCGGGCTCATTTAGACTGTTTTAAATTCTTCTCCATTTGATTCAAATGAAAGGAGAATAACATTAAATTAAGTAATGGTGTTGTGGGTTTAAAGATCCCATGACATGGTGTTCTTTGGATGCTTTTATATAGACCTTAGTGGTCCCCTAATACTGTATCTGAAGTCTCTTTTATATAGACCTTAGTGGTCCCTAATACTGTATCTGAAGTCTCTTTTATATAGACCTTAGTGGTCCTCTAATACTGTATCTGAAGTCTCTTTTATGCAGACCTTAGTGGTCCCCCAATACTGTATCTGAAGTCTCTTTCCCAAAATTCAGCCTAGGTGCAGAATTACAGCCACTAGAACCAGTCCCACAATAAGCTTTCCTTAGTACGTGCCGTTTCTGAGTCTGTAGCTTTTGAGGAGAGGGGGGGAAAAAGTGGAGGCCGAGGGTGTGGCCTTGACCAACTGCCACTTTGCTCGTTTGAAAGCCATGATGTCTCTCTCTCTCACGGGGGGGTCAAATTCTCTGTGCGGGCAAAGCACAGAAAGGTGAGGTAACCTTGCCCCTTATGACCTCATAAGGGGCAAGATTCCAGATTGGCCCATCTGATTTTTCTCAAAGGCAGAGCAGGATAACCAGGGCTTGGTTTCCACCTATCACCATTTCTAGCCTCTGGGTGGGGGGGGCATAGGCAGGCTGGGGGAACTCATATTAATGTTTAAAAAAAAACTCATGTGTCAGTGAAATTTTCATGCCATGGGACCTTTAAGGCAGGACACACTCTGTTGTCTTAATATTGCTGGCTATCAGACGCATTTGTAAAAACAATTCTAATACAGCATCTACTTCATCTACAATCTTTCTTGGTACTGAATACCTTTTTAAAATTCATATATATTACAGTTTAAATATTTATGACTGCATTTTCTTGCAGACGGAGATGGTGTTTAAAAAAAAAAACACTGACCGACACATTCAGACATATTGACTATGCTAAAATAAAATACAAAAAAATAACAATAAATGCAATATAAAAACCAAATAAATATGTACATAGGCATATACAGTTGATATGAATAGTAGTAGTACTTCACGACTGTAAACTATTCTTTCTCTTTATCTTCTAACTTAGATTTTAGAATTCCCAATGTAGCTTTAAGTCATATTTTACTATTCTCGGTCAATTTCTACAAAATATAATGAATGTGTCTTGAGTTTTTAGAGTATATCTATTTCAGTTAATACGATTTTACCATACTTTGATTTTTCCCCCTGCAATTAACTTTCATTCATGGATTGTTTTATGTGTTCAGGGCCTTTCAACTAATAATAAAGAGTTAAGACGAAAAATGCCTCTTGGCTGCCGGAAGGGAGGCGTTGTTTGAATAAAAATAATAATGAAAAGTATTTAAGAGGAGGAGCTGGGGATGTCTCACTTTGAAAGCCATTAAAAAGACATTCATGTTTATTTATTGGGAGATGAAACTAGCAAATTTACAACGAGCTCTACACTTTAATATAAATATGTCGCTGCAGTTCTATATGGACCATAGAGTCCGTGTGCATGCATATGTTTGTGTGTGTGTGTGTGTGTGTGTGTGTGTAAGTAGCAAGACACTCCTTACCTCTACACACACATTATTTAAACAACACCTTCCTTCCGGCAGCCAAGAGGCATTTTTCTTCTTAATTCTTTCTCTCAGAATTAGTGTGTTTGTGTGTTTTAGTAGTAACTTCATGTAGACCCCCTCCCCCGCCCCCCCCCACACACACACACACACACACACACACTTAAATTGTAAAACCATAGATCTGGGCCAGGGGTGAAAGAGCTTTAGCTGTTTGCTTAAGCCTTGACTTTATTGGGTGGCAGGAGTTGCCTCCCCTTTTCACACCATTAATCTTTTGGAAGGTTTCTTCCTTCTGAGATCCCGCGCTCACAAATCCGACCTAAATGCATTCGCTCGAGCATTTTTGGGGCTGTGATTTGGCAAACAGCAAGGTGTATTGGGGCTTTTCCAGAAAAGTCTCCCATTTTTTTTTTAAACAAGAAACAAGGCTATGAACTCCTTTAAGGACTAAAAATTTTTTTGAAAGTTTCCACAAATCCAGGGTGTCATATACACGCATTCAAGTATAATTTAAAAAAAAAAAAACTGTTTTTTTGCTACTCTAAACAAAATCCTCAGACCGAAAGTGTGCATTTACATTCTGGGAAGGGGAAAACATGATTGGTTGGAAAAACAAGAAAAAGGGGTGTATTATGCGTCCTGCAGTGTTTAACAAGGGCTTCTACTGACAATTTTTTAAAAGGGTTTTTTAGAAGAAACGGAAAAAAATTCATTTAAATCCTTCTCATTGAAATTGACTTTTTTAAAATCTTACTCACGTGGTTTGAGGTAAAGTTTTTTGTTTTTGTTTTAAGTGTATTAAAAAGGGTTGAGAATAAAAAAAAAAAAAAAAGCCCCTTACAGCTCTGTAAACTGTATTAAGTTCATTCTTTTCGTCTTTTCCTTTCATTCCGTATTTATTAACGAAGTTTAGAAAAGTAGTTACATTCAATGTGAAAAGGGGCCTGTCATTTTAAAAAAGGGTTTTTCGCGGGTTCCTGTTCGCAGAAACATAAAACATGGTACACCCAAAAAGGACGCATTATTACAATCATAAACATGGAAATAAAATTTAGCAACTAAAACAAAAATACGTTTAATAAGGAAAAGACTTTTGTAAAAGCCCAAATGGGTAAAAATCGGACAATGCAAAAAAGGCTTGGACAATACATGAACAAAAACTAAAATGAAAGTTGACCAACATGCTATGTAAGGGAGTAAATGGAACCACTTCACCAGTTAGATAGTAACTTTGAAAAGGGGCCCCAAAAAACAAAGGTGGGAAGGGAAGGGGAATGGAAACCTTTTGGTATTAGGTCGAAACCCAAATTAAAAATTTAAAATTTTTTGGCACTAGTATTAAAAAATTTTCAAAAATCAAAATTTTATTGATCCCCGGGGGAAATTCGGTGTCACGTAGCCCAATAGAAAGAAACAAAACGGACACTGCAAAGGCAGATGCATTTACCTGCGCACTCTTAACTTAGATGCATCAAACCAGAATCGCTTTAGAAAACATAATGCCCCGGGACAACGCCGTACATGTGGGCACATGAAGGGAATTTTTTTTACTGACTAAGGGGTAGAGGCATCAAAGCTATCCAATTTATCCTGAAGGACATAATGTTTTAGCAAAATTTCATGGTAATCCAGCCAATATCATACCAACCTTGGCCTCACTGGAGTGGTGCTGCAAGCACAGAACAACTGGAAGTTACTATCCCAGCCATTTTTGATTGATTAGGGACATTTTTGAGACTTATTTTAAAAGGAAATAAGTTTAAAGAACATGGTGCATATTAGGTTGATTTGTCTTTCACACCTACCTTTATTTCCTTTGGGATGATTAAAGTATCTATCCATCTATCTATCTATCTATCTATCTATCTATCTATCTATCTATCTATCTATCTATCTATCTATCTATCTATCTATCTATCTATCTCTTGTTTGGTTTGTACTTTTGCACTCCAATTTGATCCAAACCAAAAAAACACATGTGAAACTTCCCCCAGAATACAGTCGGGACCAAACAGCATTGTCAACAGCCTTTTTTGGATGGTTGTGACTGTCAGATCAAAACAGGAAGTTCTGGCAGGCTATTGTCGGGTTCTAAAAGAAGTGTTGCTCCTTTAAGGAATCGTTGAACACAACACAAGAGTGATGGCAGATGCGCCCAGCGCAGACAGCCATCGGCTATCGGAGCAGAGAATGAAATTATCAGTTTACTTGTTAAGTGGTAGTAAATGTAGGCTACAGTGTAAGGTTTCAGTTTGTCTCTTGAGAAATGCCACTCCTCAAAACCCAAGTAAAGTTCCCATGTCTTGGTTCTCAACAGCGCAATGAAACAAAAAGAGCAGGAGTCAGTTGGAATAAAACTCAAAAGAATTCTAATACCAGAGAGAGGTTACAAGAGGACAGGGAGGCCCGTCTACAAACCAATCAATGACAAGTATCGAGAGACGCAGCTCACATGTGTGATGACGGCAGGACGTTGTTATGTCATGTATAGTTTTTTACTGTGCTTGCATATCTGCAGTGTGATCAAATGTACACAATACAACAAACACATGAACCTTAGTCTGGACCTTGGTTTGGAATTTTAGGTGTGTGTGTGAGAGAGAGAGAGAGAGAGAGAGAGAGAGATGGAGAGAGAGAGCTGAATGAACTTATGCTGAGCTTCATTACAATGTAACAAATTAAACGTAAAATTTACAGTAACTTACTGGCAACAATTGTCCAGTAAGTTACTGTGAATTCTTTTTACAGTAAAGGTACCGTACTTCCATTTACAGTATTTCATGTATTCATTGTAAAATACAAAACGATTAAACACAACACAAAATAAAAATACAGTAGTTTACTTCACAGTAGTATGGTGGCTATATTGTGATTTTTTACAGTAATGCTTTGACTACTGTGATTTCAATTGTAATACTTAGACTACAGTGATTCTCTTATGTCAACAAGGTTGCAATGTAAACTTCACAGCATTCTATTGTAAAAATCATATACAGTAGTGTTACTGTGAAATCTAAAGTAAATAACTGTAGATTTCACAGCCATTATATACAGTGTACACTATTCAGTGAACAGTGTGTGCAGTTTGTACTCTTGATGCTACAGTATTGGTCAAAATTAGAGTAAATGTTGGGAACTCCAACACAATATCATTACAGTGCTTAGAGGAAAACACATGCAATTTAAATGATTATGACAGATGTCTATTTATATGAAGTCAATATATATCACAATAGAGCATGACGTTTTAATGGAAAAGCAGGTACTGCTTTTGAACTGTACAGTACTTGTATCAGTGGAAACATCAATGTGTGAGCACGAGTTTAATTTGACAGACGGGTTGTGTACTGCCAAATGTATGCCTCTTGTGTGTCTCTTAGCATTTAGCATATTCATTCAATAAGTGCTTCATCTGCAGCAATAACAATGACCCACTTGTTTACCTTCACCTCCAATTCAAGTCTGAGAAGTTTCTGGCTGACCGGTGTATGTGTATGTGTGATTTACTGTGATATTATCTTATATTATAGCAATATTTACATACAGAAGACCACTTAAAAACCTCCAGAATACATGAATTGAGGTCTGTTTTGAACTATTGTATTATCCTGGTGTACTGAATCCCTTGACAGATAGACATTTGTATAGCATGAAAGGGAAAGTATTCATAAAAGATGAATTTTCTCAACTGTGATGGTGCATATGAGATGTTAGGATCACAGAAATGTATCTTTACCACAAAAGAGTGGTGGGGCAGCCTGAGTGTGAGAGAAGATATGAACAGTCTGGCACTGACTGTGCTGAAGGCATCATGCCGAGCTGGCTGTTTGATAGCAGATCAGATCTGGACATAAAAATAGAATTTGACAAAACAAATGCTCAGCAAACATTGCTGGCCATTCAGTGTAAGGACAATGTGTAATGTGTAGGGACAATAGGTGGAAGATCATGCAAAATATGGAGCAATGCTGTTTTCAACCCGTGTTTTCATCACTGAAATTTCACTTTCATTACAAGCATTATTTTAAAAAAAAAGGCCAGATGATGGCAATTTAAAGCCAGCTGTTTATTATTGTATTCTAGAAGACATAACGGATGAAGAGCGCCACAAAATACACAGTAAAAACCTGTGGATCTGAGATGCATATTACAGCATATTGTCTGTACTCTGCATTGCCATGTGTTTTATGATATGTCAACCTGTGTTTATTCCGCTTCCTTGCTTTCTAAACATAAAATTGTATCAGCTGTAAACAGAATCACCCTTTGTTTGGGCTTTTTGTACGTGCACAGGTTTTTATCGTATAGTCTGGCTTGTGTTGCAGGTAGTCTTGATTAAAAGGCAATGGGATCATTATTATGACGTCGTGTATTTCTGATAAACTTGTTTCACGGATTGAAATTTCCCTAACAACCTTGTCTTTGTTGTTAACAGTGTAGCTGGAGGACAAAAAAAATGCAGGTGCATCGGATCAAGTGCAGTACGTGAAAGCAATGATCATGGAAGTCTGAACCCAAGAAAGAGAAGTCCTATGTGGGATCATTCCCAGGCCATTCTTTAAAAATGTAATCAGAATGACAATATACACTGGGTTTTCCATCCATCGGGCTACTGGATCTGTAAGTAACAAAAAGCAAGTTTTCCTCTCTGGAAAACTAACATGCCTCAGTTAACTTGTGTAGAATTTACAATCTACACATCCCCTTAATTTCTGAAATGCTTCCCCAACACAGTAATATTCCATCTGTGCTGTTGTTGCTTTCGGTTCTGCTGTTTTGCCTCTTACAGCCTTGCACTGGAGCACACTGAAGGCCACAACATCTGAAACATCTGTCCCTGTCTGAGGCCCTCATTGAGTTGATGAAATGTCTTTGGCAGACACAGTCATTTCTCGAGTGGGAACCTGACACTATTTATAGTTGAAGAGGCTGATCAAAGTGGGGGCGGCTGCTTAACCCTTGCATTGTCTTTACTTCCGGGACCCTCTCAAATCCCTCAGGTCAAATTGACACCGTGACTTATATGGGGTTCTAAAATCAACTCTGAAATAAAATTTTACTTCATAATCTATTATCAAACATAGTCTTTATCTCAATTCAAAACAATTGAGAGAACATATGTGTATAGGGAATGCAATCGGTCTAAACTAGAACACAATTAAAATGGAAGTGTGGTTAGTTTTTTGTCATAAGGGTATAATTTGTGTTAAAAATCCACTATGGAAATATTTTTTATTTTCACACGGACAATAAGGTAAGGCCGTTGATTTTCAGGTAGAAAAAATGTAACTTGTACCATTTTTCTTCTTTTAAAAATTTGAAATGGGTCAATTTGACCCGAATACCATACCTTAGGGTTAAACTGTGATTGGGGCACATTAGGGAACGACTTCTTCTGATGGATCATACAATCCATTTGTATCCTTTTATTTTTTGGCTGATTGATTTTAAGATTATAATAATAGTTTCTCAGCCTTATCAATCCTTTTAGTACCTTGTTGCTGGCAGAGCTCTTTCTTGTCCTCAAATGTCATGTTTTGTGCCTCATTGACCACAAGAGGGCAGATTTCCTCTTGAGTATTTATCAATTACCATGTATTAGTTTTCCAGTAATAGAAAATAAGGTTGTTTGATTATGGAAAATATCAGAATCGCGATTATTTTTGATCAATGTTGAAATCACGGTTATTTAACATGATTATTCATTGACTTTTGGGAAGATGTTGCAGTTATTGAACTAAAAAAAAAAAAAAACGCAACAATGAAAACAACTTGAACTGTAGCATATCCCACAATACTTTTCCTGCTTTTTTTTTCTTATTGAGAACACAAGACAAAATAAGAGTTCACCTGCAAAACGTTCTATTTTTAGATACTTGATTTGGATGAGGAAACATTTTACAGAAGAAGCGACACACCAGCCAGGCTCTCGGTGCATGTTCTCGAGGTCAGCATGGTTCCCAGAGTTTGTACAGATATGGGCAACAGTTTTTACCACCCACTCTGCTAAATCCATGAATTGTCACACCTAAGGTCACTATGCTTCCATTGCATTCACTGGCATTGTAGTTTATACCTTCTCTGGCTAGGCGGGGGAAGGTGAGAGTTGTTTTCACCCTGAGTAGAAGGCTGTATTTACTGGAAGCAGAACACACCCCTGCAGATGTGCTAAGCTCAAACGGTAATCAGTACCAAAAGCGACAATTGTTCATTTTTGCACAGCACAAGCCTTCTTGACTCAAAGTGCTGTCTTAGGCATTGAATCTACGCCTTAACTACTGCACCTCTCGACGTTCCCCCGACTCTTTTCTTGGTTCTTCTTCTCCATAAACAACATGAAATCAAGTAGAGGGTTAACTTTCCGGCTATGGATTTCCAATCGTGGTCAGAAAGTAAAAGGGGAGACACTTTGTTTCTCTCACTAGGATTTTAGAGTCGCTACTCACTCCAAAGGTAATCACCGGCACTTTCTCACTTCTTCCTTGCTCTACCATACACTCCCCACACACACATGGCGGCTCGATGCACCTAACACACAAGTATACTTCAGGCCCCTTATGTAGGCTATGGCGAAAGCTCTGCCATGAGCCTCCACAGAAGCATAAATCACGCTTTAGGCCCTCAGGGGGGGGCTCTCTTGGCAGTCTTCAGTCCAGGTTAAAGACAACATTTAATCACGTATTTACTGTCAGGGCCCATTGGCAGTGCCCTGGATGATGAGCTCAAACTGCAGAAATCCCCAAATTCTTTCCATAACATTCCTCAGAGTATAGAGTGATGATATGTATAAATGTTACAGTGGGCTGTGTTCCCCAAGGCCCATATAGGGCCAAGCCCTCTGTGTAACTTATTGCTCTTCCCAGCTACTAACAAAGACTTTAAGTAATTACCCCTAATTCCTTTAACTTCGTCACATTAACTTATTTCATTAACATGTTTTATTACTCACTCGTCCAATTCAGAAGCAGGATATTCCATTACATTTTGACACTATCCATCAGTTATTAAATTAACAATCGCTGCAGTCCATTAATATTCTAATTAGCAGTTTTATGTGATCGCAGGTTTCTACTAAGGACTGGTTTGCTGACTATTGTGACCTATGAAGAATCAGGGGGCCTTTGCTCATTCATGGAATGCGTGGAATAAAATCTATGCTGCATATCTGTCACTCTTTTCTAAGTTTTCACTGTCTACTTTGTTGCTGCTTAATGTGTATCAGAAATTATAGAGCACATGCCCATGCAGGTTTAAGCATGTAAGCGACACAATGGAGCCCACCTCATTAACTTTGACCCACCAAATTTCCCTAATGTCGCAACCAAGGGATTAACCTTCTGGTCTCAAGATCACCTCCTAATATAACTATAAGGCTCATGCTGTGTTGAGTCATTCCCCTGGCACATCCCTGATAAACACCATTCTTAAGAAGTCTGTTGGGCAATTAGAAACTCTTTATCTTAATGTGTTTGTTTGAAATCACCAACAAAGTTAGTCTTAATTTGAGTGAACCACACGCTATGAGCATTTCCCAAAATGAATGCACGTATTTCTAATCTTTAAGTAGTTACTTGTTTTTTAGGTGTGCAGAATTCCGCAGAATCTTCCGCACCTTTTTCCGCAGATCTAAAATAAAATTTACACATCTCCACCCCAAGCTTGTTTTTTATTCTGGATTTAGCCAGATGCTTGCTTTGTCAGAAATGTTTGTCTGAAATTGAAAAATATTAAACTGCTAGACTGTTAAAACACAAAAATGTGAGCCTAATGGACATGCACTAGTTGTGTGCAAACACCAGCACACCTCTTTGGTATAGATTGGAGACCAAGGATCTCCAATCTGTGCACTGGTCTATTAGTATTGACCCTGAGAATGGAAGACAAGTCTCCTCATACAGAATATTGATGCCAGTGAGGCAGTGTACAGCATGATTGGTGCTGCACATGCTTCCTCATTGATTGTTTATTACAGCTGCGCACTTTGAAAAAAAGGCTTCATCCATCACCCATCAGTAATGAGTTTTTACATGCAGACTCAATTCAGGGTCCAGGCATCTTAAATGGGCTGTCTCTGAAAAAGACAAAGATTGAGCAGCAATCATAGCTTATTATATGACTGCACTGCAGGTCTGGAGAGAAAGCAAGGCTGATGCTGGATGAAGGTTGGGAGAAGGAGGGTGGTGGGTGGAGGGGGGGGGGCAGTATTTGTTGCAGCTGGGGACCTTTGCTTCACCCACCGGTCTAGCCTTCCTTAACCTAGCACTGGATCAAGGATAGCGCTTTGTCACACGGTGGCAAAGACTGTGCCCTTCCGTTAAAATGCAGAAAGCAATCCTGGTGTGAGCCATGCATGTACACAAATGAGCTGTGCTGCCGCATGTCGTCGCAGTGATTACCATCTCTTCTGGACATTGATCCCAGCAGGGTGAAACAGGAAGGAAAGAGGAAGGCGACTAACAGCAGCAGCAGCAGCAGCAGAACAGCATGGTACTCTACCCTGGCATCACACCAGGAAGTTCAAGGTCTTTTTCGAGATATTCTTTCAAGCTACGGAGCCTCCTGTGGACCTCAATTTGAATTACATCAACATATTTTTTCCCCCCCATCGGACAAATGTAAATTCCAGCATGAAAATGGGAATCATTCACAGCTGTTTTTGCTCTGGAAGTTTTGGCTACTGGCTCTGAGCGGGAAGCCAAAGATGAGTTATATCCTGACAGTTAATGATAACACAGCAGAGTGCCCCTTGCCCCATAGGACCCACTCTACAGTCAGCGTGTTTTGACTGAGCTAATGAAAATTTGTCAGGTAAATCTGATAGGCCTATGTCGGACTTGACAGGTAGACCTGTTGTAGTGTAGGTCTGAATCCATAGAGGCTCCATTAAAGTGGATACACTGTCTGTGCTGACCAAACACCCTTACACCAATAAGAAAAAGAATCATTTTTATTGATAAGGACCTGCTTGGACCTTATAATGAAGCTCTCAAGACAATCACAGCGAGGTCTGTCTTCATCACATTGTGTGTACTTGTGGTTTGATGTGCCATTGCTTAAATACACAAACATGACTTGAAGGGATTAAAAGGTTCCCAAATGATATCTGATGCAATTACGGAGACGCTTTCAAGATAAAATAGGAAAAGATAAAACTTGAATCATCTCTGTGGGGAGGTGGTTATTCGTGCAACAATGAGCACTGGGATACATGAGTGGAATTATATAAACAGAACAATAGAATATCAGAAATAGAGCAAGTGTGGGGGTATACAACAGCACCATGACTATAGTATAGTTTTCTATTTACAGTTTGCAAATGTTTGGGGGCAAAATAGGTTTTCCTATAAATGAATTGCCATGCCTTCTGTTAGCATAGGAAATGTACATGCAGGGATTTCCTGTTTGTCTGTATTATTTCCTTCATGTCTTATTATTGAAGCTGTCAACAAAGACACCACTGAAACTGATTTTTGTTTGGTTTGTATTCCGTACATTGACTGTAACATGGTTAGTAGGAAGGCAGAGCTGGTGAATTAAATGAGCTTTGCGTGTTTTTCTGTGGAAACACAACAAGGCTGTTGTACACAGTGTGTCATTTGCAATCTGGTCGATCTGCAGTGAATAGCCTGTTCCGCAGGGCTGCCTCCAGAGAATGGAAGCTCGTACAGCTCTGAAGCCTAAAACAACAGAGAAGAATCTCTCATATTGTATCTCTGGGTATAAATTTACATTTCTAATTTTTCTGGTTTTTAGCAGTCAGCCCCACAGGCCAATACAGATGTCTCTGGCAATGACCTAACTCTTCATTAATATGTATGCTGACAACCAACCAAAAAGAATAATAAAATTGCTCCTCTCTCTAGTTACAGTTTCTCCCAGTCCAAGTCTGCAGCATGAATTCCCCTCTCCTCTCCCCTCCTCAACTCCTTGTTTCTTCTCCCCAATCCATCTAGACCAAGTGGGGTGGTCGGCTATTATTAAGAGACATTTAAAGAGGATCCTTTACCCGCTTCTCCTTTTATGTAATTGTTTAAGTATCAGGGCTCACATCATACCATGTCAGAGAGGGAAAACTCTTTTGTTGGAAATGAGCAAACAGTGATGTGATTGTTCAGTGTTTTCTTTTTTCTTCGGTCACATCTTAGACAAGTTAACCTCTTTAATTAAGAGTACTTAGCTGTGTGGGCCCGGATGGGGCAGGAAGCGATTGTTGAGACCCTGCCAAGCTGGATCGGGTTTCTCGGCGGCCTATGCCTCCAGCCAAGGCTGAATGGGAGGCTGGCTTGTCAGCAGATGCTGTGCTCAGGGATCAGTGTCTCTCTGTTGGGTTACAAGAGCCCTTTTCCTCAAGACAAGAGAGGGGGGAAAAAAACAAACAGAGGACGAGTAAAGGGTGTAGTGGCGAATCAAGGATGAGGGGAAACTTGTACAGTGAGATATGTGCTCTGATGTTAGAAACTGAATACTTGGCATAGACTGTCAGTGTGTTTCTGGCCCAGTGAGCATGTCAGCACAGCATTGTCCTCTGTTGGGATATCATCAGTAGCAGTGCAGTATATCAAAAATCTTCTTAAGAGCACGACACAAGCAAGTCACTTAGCATGAGAGCAGGAATTTGCCCTAAATGCTGCAGTGGTGGAAAGCAACAGGAGAACACAGTTTAAATACTACTAACATGTAAAATCAAAGAAAAGACTAACTCTGTTAGGGAAATTAGATGTTTTAGTTTAACACTCTGGTACGTTGTGGCTAATATGTGTTGAGTTGATCGCACTTACAAAATTAAATATGAATGATCTGCATCCATGAAAGATGTGTAGAGCCGTTCTGAGTTTTTTTCATCTCACATAACTCCCATATAATGAATCACGGTTCCTAGTCTTCAGTTCCGGCAATAATAAGATCCAGCCTGCTGTGTTCGCATGGTAATTTCATCCAGCGTCTAACCCTAAATGAATACATGCGTCATGTGGTTTATATACTGTATCTGTATTAGTTTCCCCAGAGCTCCAAGAAAGACGCCTCTAATTTCAGTTTTTGATATCCTAAGTATGCTTTATGCTTGTGGTGACATGGAATGTTCTAAGGGGACAACCCCATAATCTCCGTGTTTATTGGTCTGTTTGCTAGACACAAGAGTGAGACGACCGCGCTCCAAAAACTTTCCAGTGTGGAAAGAGACACGGCGTTCAACATTTGGAATAGAAATGTCATTCATTTGACCTGTGACTGTCTTACATTGTGCGTAGTTATACGTCTTTGTATTTGCATCATCGCTATTTAAAAATGCACTTTTTATTCACGTGTTTTATAGCTATTCATTGTTTTTTCTTTTTTCTTAATTTTGTTTGTGTGAAATCATTTAATTTATTTATTTTCAATTACGCCCGCATACTGCTGTCTTAATATTTAAATATTTTAAATATTATTTTCATTTCATTGTGTTTTGTTTGAATTTTCATTTGTACGCAGGCCTCACTTGTAAATTACATCTTGTAATTTCCTGATTAAATAAAGTGTATATACATATTACACATATATGTATAAATATGTATATATATATATATATATATATATATTAGAAATGTCTGTTTTTGGGGCTCTAATTGTATTTTATATATATATATATATATATAATACAATTAGAGCCCCAAAAAACAGACATTCTAATGATACAGTATAAACATATGATAGATGTTACATAAGATATGATTTTTTTAACTTCATCAGCTAGTGAGTTCTCTTCAATTCAACATATTTTTAATGACTTGAGTCATAATGCTTGTTATGAAAACTATTAAAAGTGTTCATTTTTTTTTACCTACATTTTATTTTTCCATATGTATACTTATATATATATATATATATATATATATATATATATATATATATATTTATATATACATTGATACAGTACTTGAGATGTATATATATATACATATATACACACACAGATTTTCTGCAAAATCAATTAAACTTTTTCATAAATGAAATAAGTAAATGGGAATGTCTGGTTTGGGCTATCTGACAAACTAATTAGTTCAGAGATCAGATTACTTTAACATAATTCCTTCTCACATTTTCAAAGGCCTAATATACCCAAAAATATTATACAGAAAGCTAACTCAAAATAAACGGTATGGCTATGGTATATACCATTGTTCTCACCCTTCTGTTAGAGCATGAGTCACCACATTTACTCTTCTTTTTCCTTTTTGCGTACAGTACGTAGTAACATTTTAAGAAGAGAGTGTCTATATGTAGGCTACAGCATGTGTCTGTGTGTGGTGCTCTCAACTCCCAGGTGCCCTGGTTTCACAATGTGCCTTGTCCATTATCTCCTTAATGGTGACTTCTTCTTTACCTAAGCTCACTGGGAACTGAACCTGGAAACCCTCTTAGTGTATCAGTGTACTGAAACACACCCATATAGAGTTTCCCTGTCATGAACTAACATATACACACCGGGGTCTACAAGAGTTCAAAGTTCTTGGATGTCCTAGGGGACAAACCAGAGTGAAAGGATAGACTTATTTGGTCTAAATTACTTCAAATGACTTTAAAATTACACCTTCTAATGTCTAGACCCTTTAATGCCTACATAGTAATAACATCCATTAAAACAAGGCGTACATCTCCAATGAAACCCCAGCTAGAACCATATCTTTGTCTTTTAAAGGTAACATTTAAATTTGCACCTGCAGATGTCATCTAAGTGTTTCCTGTACAACATGTTTCAGTGATCTGATGCACATTACAAATGAAATGGATGGCTGTGTCTAATTGGCTATTCCCTTTGATCTGGGATCAATCTTTACCATGTGAGCGGTGGTTTTGGTTGATGGGGAAATTGAGTGGGATGGCAACCTCATTTCCCAAGTTTACCACAGGGTTCATGCGTCCATAGCCTGTGGTCAGCGCCTTCTGGTATGCTCTGGTTATGTCTGTCTGCTACCCTCTTCTTCTTCTCCTCCACTCATTTCTACTGTTTCTCTGTGCTTTCTCAGGAATATAGTATCCTGCAGCTCCGTTGAAGTATTTACCTTTAAGACTTTTTGAAGCAAAAGGTTTCGGCCTCGCTCATATTTCACAGATTAACAACCAACCACATTCAACATGATGCACATGTCCACACTCAGGGGACATGTGCAGCGAGCCTACTCTTTTATTCAATGCCTGGGCTTAATTTGTATTCATTCAAAACAATGTGACCTTAGGCTAATGAGCATAGATAAAATAAAAAAGCATGAAGTTTAAGTTCTCTGCACCTACAACAGACCCTCCATTGTTCTGAAGTCCTGCTATACAACATGCACAGAGATATTTTTGCATCTTGAGATGTTTAATGGCAATGTCAACAACAGCAGCAGCAGCTCAATTGAAATGGAAAAGTACTCTGAAATCAGAAAGGGGCTCTAGCTAGCTGCCTGTGAAAGCACTCAGGCTCATCTGGAGCTGTGGGCCGCAGCGCAGGGGAATTTAAACCCCACCTGTAACTCATTATACCCGGGCCCAGCACCACGCACCGTCCACATTTTGATCTTCCTCCATTTCATCTGAAATAAGTTCCATGAAAAAGCAACGGATTCAGGGCGTTAGTGTGTTAGGCTCAGCGGCCAACACAGCTGCCTACATCGACTTCCTTCCCCCCCCCCAGCTGGCCCCTGACTGTGGAAGATTAGAGACAGATTGCAGCTTGGGACTCTGGCCCCGCTGAATTAAGAAAATGACAAGGAACATTCACCGTCACAAGTTTGCAGATTTTTGTGCTGATTTGGTGTTTATTTACAGTTAAAGCAAGGGACTGAAACCATGAAACAGCAGCAGGTTGGTATTTGATGTTTTCGGTTTCGCATTGTTCAGAAAAGTTGCACTTGGCCACAGATGCTTGAAAATGTGACAATTTAAAACAAACATCTTGTACCTCTGCAGTTCTGTTTTGTCATGAAACTACACAGACAGTGTGTGCGGCATAATTCATGCAAACAATGTACTGCAATGTCTGGAATATATTGTGTTACCGTAATATGAGATTGTTTAAAAATGTGCTGTTCTTAAAGGTCCCATGGCATGAAAATGTCACTTTATGAGTTTTTTTTTAAACATTAATATGAGTCCCCACAACCTGCCTATGGCCCCCAGTTACTAAAAATGGCAGTAGGAGCATTTTCTTTAAGGAAATGAAAGCTCAGATGGGGCAATCTGGAATCTTGCTCCTTATGAGGTCATAAGGGGCCAAGCTACCTCCCCTTTCTCTGCTTTGCCCGCACAGAGAATTTAACCCACCCATGAAAGAGAGACATCATGGATTTCAAACATGCAAAGTGGCAGTTGGTCAAGACCGCAACCCCAGCCTCCACCTTGCCCCCCCCTCCTCCTCTAAAGCTTCAGACTCAGAAATGGCACATACTAAGGAAAGCTCATTGTGGGACTGGCTCTAGTGGCTGTAATTCTGCACCAAGGCTGAATTTTGGGAAAGAGACTTCAGATATGGTATTACGGGACCACTAAGGCCTATGTAAAAGCATCCAAAGAACACCATGTCATGGGATTTTTAAGACACTCAAAGATCAAGTATCTTCTGTAATTATCATTTCATATTTTTCCATCATACTTACACATGTCTCTGGAATGGTTGCATTTTACGAACATATAGAGCCCCCACAGCCGGGGTTTCAGGTTTGGCTTTCCTTGTCTGACAGCTATAATGCTCAAAACTTGGCATTGCTGCTGTCTGGGCTGAATTCCAGAAAGCCCAAAAAATTGCTCCAACGTTTTCAATGTCGATCCTTCATTCTCTAGTTTGGACACAACATTAACAAGTGAGCTGCTTGCCGTAGAGTCAGATAGATTGAGTTAAATAAAATGAGCCATACTAATAAGATTATTATATGAAGCATGAGTAGCTGATAGTGTATTGCTGACGGTATATAGAATTCTGGTAGGGTCAGGTATGTTTAACATTCAGCATATTTCTCTACTGTAAGGCAAATTGCCTTTTGTGTCTTTTATGGATAATTTTTTCTCTGCAACAACTGGCTGACAAAGTAGCAATTTGCCACTAAAATGGTGCTTGTTGGGTATTTCTGTTTCCCTCATCAGCACAATTAGGCCTATTTATTTCTTCCATCTTCTGCTAAGCAGCTGTTTTCCTTTGGAGAGCCAATTCTATCTCAGTTTAAGTGTGCCATTTAGTCAGGTTTAATAAATACGCAGAGCACAAAGCAATATCATATTGCCTTCCTTTTGCTGGGAATTTCCCTTCAAACAAATTGGAAAACAATGCTTTCAATGCAAAACCACTAAAAACATAATGTAGAAAATCAATACATGGTGGTCACTGTTGATATCGTGGCTAGCCGCCTCAAATACATCAACATAAACCCAAAAAGTTGAACATGCCATCATGATAATTTTCACAATAAGTAGTCAGTCTAGTCACTTAATCAGGAACTCAAAATGTATTTTTTTTTAAACGAGTTGAAGATCATATCATCGCATGTGTTTTTAATGACAACAATCTACTTTTCATCTACTTGGAATCCCATTTTGTTGTCTAAACTGAACTAACGTTTGCCTTGTTCCAATTATTAGACACTTGTTTCCAGAGAATTCCTCAAACACTTGAAATAATAGGAAATTACCTATGATGGTCACATATGTAAATAATGTATGGACAGACAATTATAATGGCAGGTGTTTGGTTACTTACAGGAAGGTTTCCATGTGTCTTTTTGACATTGGACTCATTTCCCTGTTGGCACAGCCCTGCAGCATACAGGAGCCTTCTGTGAGATGACTCATGCTTGACCCAAAGGTGTACAGGACACGCATTGGTAGAAAAACATCCTTGATGTATTGAAACATGTATTTGTCTGTGCATTTTTACTTATTTGTAAAGTTTTGTTTGTAGCAATTTAATTGAAAAAGCAATGTCGGAGAGCTTTTTAGAGGACTGGTTGTTGTGTGATGTTCAATATTGAATGTATGCAACAACAAAAAAGGTCCTCATGGATTAGATTAAGGCTTATTTGATGGTTTTATCAGCAACATATTTTCACTAATTGTTTTTTAGACATGGATGTTAAGTTTGTATGCAGACTAACTGCAGCTGGTGTAAAAACAGTGATTAAATGATCAAGAGAACATTAGGCCCGTGTGCATGTATCTTCCTGTCCATTTCAATCCCTCCCTTATTTGTGTGAAGCACCTGGCCAGCACTTTGAACGTGCTGACACTGTCTCGTAGCTGAGAATCAAAACGAGACAAACATGCCAGTGTTCCTCCAGACACCTTGTGCGAGTGTCTTTCCGAGGCAGGGCAGAGTCTGAATGAACTCCCTGTGGAGTTGCCAGAAGGAGAGTCCGGCTCAGCAAGGCCAGGTGATCTTACCTGCCGACAGATGATAGCTGCATTGTTCTCTCTGACTCCTCTGTTTGAAAAGTCCTCTGGATTCAATCGCAGATGCCCCCGCTGCTTTGATACAGTTGCCTGGATACCAAGTCCACCTGGACTAGCATATGGTCACAGCATGCCACTCTTCATGTGAGACAACTGCTCGGCCAAAACAGTCTTCTTCTTTTCCTCTCTCACTCCCTTCTTCCTTTCCTGTGTGTCTTTCTCCCCTCTGTTGATATCTTACTTTTTTGTCCCGCTAAAAAATAGTTTCCTGTGATCTAATGGTGGAAATGACTTCTGCCAATAACGCCACAGTTTTGAATGTAGAGGAAAGATCTGGGGGGTGGGAGGGGGACACCCCAAGCTTGGAGCTGATACAGTTAAAACTGTCTCAGAGGTCTTAATTCTGTCACTGATGAGGTTGGCCTGCATGTCTCCAGCTCTAATCGCTTCTGCAGACAGTCTGAGAATAAACACACGCAAGTGTCGCCCTTCTTCTAAACGCAGCTTATGAAAGTTACAATGACAGGCGGAGAGGTGGCTGTACAGAGTAATTATACACCGCATGATGGACGGATGAGATAGTGACTGACAGTAGGTAAGGTTACACAGCACAGCCCCTCGGAGACCGGCTTCCAGACGTGAAGAACCAAGCAACTGAGATGAGAATCATTACATGTTGTACAGACTGTTGAGGATGACGTGAAGCAGACAGAGACCACTTGGGCCCCGGAGGGAGTTTCATCATAGAACAATAAGCAGCTAGTCACAGTAGAATGCATATCAATTCATCTGACTGACCCGCTGATGGAAATAACAGCCTGTGTCTGTATACGACTAAGTGCTTTGAATAACAATAAAAAACACTTTTGTCAGACTCTGGACAACTTGCTGTTTTATAATATACTATATCTGAGCTGTGTAGTAAATCTGAGATCTTTAGGCATTTTAGATTTCAGCAGAACAAGACAGAATCAGCCAATCATAGGCCATAATGTATTGTCACAGCCTACAAGACAGTGTTATGTTCACCTGTGTATAATCATCATATATGAATGGAAACCAATTTAGACACCAGCTCTTTTATCTATTGTATTCTTTCTTGTGTCAAGTTCAAACCCAGTGCAATGAGTGTGATACAAAATGTATGGATATTGGGACCTCAAAGACATCTTCATACACTTCACTGAAATGTCTCACATTTCACAACAGCAGTGCTAAGTGTCCAGAAACTTGGAATTTGTTTGGCAAATTTGCACGTACACGTTGTTGCATGTGTGTACTTTGATCAAATGAAAAACTCCTACAAATGTCACTGATTTGTGATAGAGGCACAGAGCATGCTTATAAAGAATTGGACTCTCCTTTATGAGCCTTTTACACATGAACACACGCAGATGCGAACTCAACACTCTTGTTTAGTGAGTGTCGCTGCAGGGAGTGATGAGAGAGGAGATCAGAGGTCAGCCGTACATATGGTGAACCCTGTGGATGGCTCAGGTTTGACAGAGGTTTGACAACAGATGCAAACACCTGCAGCTGCAACACACTAACCTCCCTGTCATTTGTGGTGTAGAGGAGGTGTGTGTGTGTGTGTGGGGGGGGGGGTTCTGGAACTTTTAGATTCCTAGATTGTTATAAAATTACATGGGATAACTTTTGGTTTTGTACTTTTTTTTTTTACCATGTCAGGAAAATTCCCGTTGATTCAGACCTGTACTGTATACATTTTGCGTATTTTTCCATAAACTGCAATGTCCAAAGAGCTCCTCCGTGGACTTTTCAGCAGCTGAACTGTGATTGTGAGACATACTGTACCTGTGGCTGTTTTTGTTGTCCATGTCTCTGTATTTCCCCACTTCCAAGTGTAAGTTCAAAGCATCAGTTTACCTTTTAAAGGTAACATGGTGTTAAAGGTATACAGTAGATTTAGCTTGGTTTGATTCCTCTTAAGCAATGGCTATCACTTACTTATTCCTAATTGTTGAATAGCTTAAATGATTTATGAACTGTTACATTTTTAGTTTTCACACGTTACACTCTAATACCCACTAATGTCTGCTAATTGTGAGACATTTCCAAATAAATAAACAAATGCATATACAATATATAACATACACTTTTTATATGTATTGTTACAATTGTTTAATCTCAAAAATAAACAGCAATTTACAGAACTCAATTTAAAACACCTCATCAGTCATCTGTAATGTATTATATAAATTGAAAGTAATTGTATACACAGTCAGCATTTCTCAAAACATTGGGTATGACATCAAAAAAATGGTCACATGACTTTTTTTGGCTCTGCATGACAAGGGATCCTATACTAGGATGTTTTATCTATACAGTATATATAATTTTTTAATATCTCCTTGTTGCTTGAATAAACACAGATTAATCTAAGACAAGTTTTTTCCACACTCACGTCTGTGAAAATGGGAGATTATAGGGAGAAGACTCTAAAAAACTGTTAAATAAATCAGTGCTGACAATGACAATTTCTTTTAAATTCCTACTATTATTGCTTTATTTTAAGATGTAGTTTTATCTCAGTGTTGCCATAAAACCCTCCCAACATTTGTCTTTGGCTGGTCTCAGCTCATGAAGCAGCTGGATGAATAAAACATGACTCGGTGCATCGTTTAGCCGATTCCGCATCAAATCTGGTCTGTGCTCAGCTTGAATAATGTAGATGGGTCCCATCGAAAAGGTCATTGGATATTACCTTTCATTTTGAGCTTTAATGTATTTTCTCCAAACAGGTGGTAACTATTGCAAACAATTTAAAGTCAGCAGGCTTCTCCAGAGCCCCCAGGCAGATCTGAATAAAGAGAGTTGGTAGAATCTCAATGCACAGTGAACACTGTAAAACATTGGACTGTACGTTTACAGTAAATTACTGGCTACCCATTGCCTTACTCTTAAAGCAAGTTACTGTGGCATTTTTACAATAATTTCTGGTAAAATGACAGCTGTATCATGTGGCTTTACAGTACACACATCACATTACTGTGTGCAGTATGTTGCTGTAAAATTACAACATAAACTAAAAAGGCACGGTCACACGCGCAACATTAACATTGGCAAATATTCACCCCTGTTGACTTCCATTCTATGCAAGCGAAGGTGTGAATATAACATTTGCTTGCGTTGACATTTTGCTTCAGCTGGCATTGTGTGGAGTTCAACTTCGGTGACATTTAAATGATGAAGTCGCAGCCTCAACCAAAAGCAAAGAACTGCATGTAGTTGACCCCACTTGGTAGCCGTTGGATGTAGTTTTCGTGATAGCCAAGATGGAGGAGACATTGATTGTTGCTGTGTCTAACAAGTGGATACTGTGGGCAATTGGCCAACTCAGTAGCCAGTAATTAGGGCTGTCGGCAAAGGCCTTATTGAAAATGAAGGAATTATTATCAGGGCCTGAGAACCAACAATGGCCAAGGCCCTATTGAAACTTAAGGAATTGTCATTAGGGCCCAAGCACTGACAGCGGAAAAGGCCCTATGGATACCGAAGGACTTCTTCTTTCTTTTCCTGATAAATGAATCTCCCTTCTGAGAGGCTTAACACACTCAAAAACTCAAAAGAATTGTCTTCAAGTCTGGGGAAAATGTACATATTTTAAGGGATTTAGGAATTGGCACACACAAATGGCTTGCTAGTGCCCTCTACAAAGTAAAAAAAAAAAAAATTCAGCCCCTGCGGGATGTTTAACGTAGACAAACCCAACAGGAAGTTTGCCATTTTGAATTGCAAGTTACAAATGAGTGTGATTTTGGCCATTTCTGCATTTCTCTTTCAACAAACTCCTCCTAGAAATTTCATCCAATCAACTTAAAATTTGGTCTGTGCCATCTTAAGACCGTAGCATTGAAGTTATCAAAAGAAAGACTTTGGTCAAAGGGCGTGGCCGTGACGGGGCAGCCATTTGGTGTGTTTTGCCATTGAATCAGGAAGTGGGTGTAACTTGAGTGTACATTGTTATTTTTAGCTGGAAACTTATTAGGATTCATGAGTGTCCCACCCTTAGGACGTTAAGGCTCTTTATATAAAGGCTGATATTAACTGTAAGTCATAGCCGCTTTATTTTACAGCTTTATTTGACGCCCCCTAATGGCCTAAAAGTCAAGGTGCTATACGTTAACAAACTCCTCTTAGACATTTTATCTGTTGGACTTCAAATTTGGTCTGTATTGTCTCAACACCTAAAGATAAAAAGTTATTAAAAGAAAAAAATTATTTGTAAAATGGTGTGGGCGTGGCGGCCATTTTGAGCATTTATCGATGAACAAAGAAGTTGTTGTATCTTTAGTGTACATTGTCATGTCTGCCTGAAATTTCTCACATTTGACAAGGGTCCAGGCTTGAGAACATCTACAGGCCTATATCATTTTTTTTGGACATAGTGCACCCCGTTGGCAACAGGAAATCTGCCTTTTATGATGAACAACATCCAATTTACATGACGCTTAAAATGATAATTGAACTCAGCAGTTTTAATTTTTAATTGGTGATGGTTTAACCCACCCCCTGCTTTGCACACGCCCCCTTTCACAGCTAATGAACTGTATGACGTAGAGTCTTGCATGAGGTATCATTAAACTCAACGGGGAGTTCCCTTTTCATTGGTGACGATTTGTTGTGTCTGAGTGCCGCGCCAATGCCAGGAGCGGTGTCGGTCCAGTAATCCAGATGCGAGCAGAGGAGCAAGGGCCCACCCAACGCTGATTGCAAATAGACACCTAAAATAATATTATAAAATACTTTAAAAATGACTTTCTTACTGTTTTTATTGAAATTAGTTTCTGTGTAACAGCCCCATCTTCATTCATTTCACAATATAATTACAAATAAAGTAATATATAATGAAGTACAAACCATACAGTGGCTAGAATAAGTGTACACACCCATGCTAAAGTTGATTAAAAAGAGGAATAAAAAAAACTAAAAATCGTTTGGAAATTGATCTTAATGTCTTAATTCAAAAAAATTCAGAAAATCCAACCTTTTAAGGACACCAATTTTCTTTGTGAGTGATTAACATATTGTAAATAAATAAATCCTTCTTTGAAATACAGGGAATTAAAATAACCCACATCATCACATACCCTTCACCATACATAGAGATAGGCATGGTTTCGGTTAGCTTAATAGCTGGTCTGATTTGAATTAAGAGCTGATTTTATGGAAAGTTTCCCATGCCCATCTCTATGTATGATGAAGGGTATGTGATTGTGGGGGGGGGGGGGGTACATTATCAGGGAACTTTATCAGGATGCATATTATCCTTAATCCATGATACAACTGGCCTTTAAAAATAAAAATGCGCCTGCCTCTATGGAAATTTAACATAGAGGTGTGTATGCTTATGCCCTCTGTATTTTAAGGAAGAACATTTATTTATTTACAGTACAATATTCATTCTCAAAGAAAATTGGTGTCCTCAAAAGGTTTGATTTTCCTAAAAAAAGATCAATTTCCAAAAGATGTTATTTTATTCCGCTTTTTAATCAACTTTAGCATGGGTGTGTAAACTTATTCAAGCCACTGTAAAGCCTGTGAACTGATAATAGACTAATCTATTACGAAATTCTGGTAATACCTTATATTACCAATTATTTTGTATTTATAAATCAAGTTTTCTTCTAAATTACTCCAAGCAACAGATCTCATCAATGATAATAGCTGCAGATAAAAGGATTACATAACAGTTTTAATTGTCTAAATACTTTCTATCACTCTTACTTATTTAAGATAATGGGTCCCAGTGTGTCAACTCATTTTCATGAACTTCTGCCACAGGTGCCAATGATACCACTCTCAATGCACTAAATTGAACAATCATTTCTTAAATCATAACGGGCTGCAATTAGTTAATTACACAAGCAAGAGCAATTAGGAGGTGAGGCAAACAATGCGTCGTGACTGGAAACAGCCAAGGGAGTTCTCCTCTTGTCAACACTGATTAATTCAGCTGAATGCTAAACTTATTTGTCCCACGGAGAACAGCTCTTATGACAGCTCACGTGCCACTTAAAATTTGTGTCACATCCAACCAGAGATGATATGTTATGATTTTGGCAGATTTGCTTTGTGGTGAACAGAGGCAGGGGGTTGTTAAGTAGTGATATCTGGTCAAATGGAAATGCCCCTTCTTGTCTCCTTTACCAGCTGTTCTTTGGTAAGAGGAGACTGGAAACATCTTCACCAGCAGGTGTTTGACAGGTAATTTGCTGCTAATTTATTTGCAGCTTTAAGTAATGTGTCAGTTTTGGGCAAGACTGGATCCTGGGTCATTGTTCAACCTGGACATCCTGTAGAAGTGTCACCGTGGCAGATTGGCTCAATGGTTTCCACGCAGAGGGCAGAATAGCTGGAGGGGAATGAGCGCGAGAGAGAGGAAGAGGAGAAGATGCAGTCAAAGGGACAGAAAGAGAGACAAATAAGAGCATCAGAGCGAAGAGATTGCCCATGGGCAAATTCACGCCAGCCTGAGGCTTCAAGATAAAGCGTCAAAGCTTGGGGAAAATGTGTTAAAAAAAAAATAACTGCATTAGCCAGAGCTGTGGTAGAAGCGGATTGGAGTTTTACTGACGTTGATTTTGCTCAGGTTTAGACACAGCACCTCCAAACCGCACAGCTGGCACAGAAATACCTTAAATGAGGCATTTATGGCAAGGAGGGGAGAGAGGAAACGGATCAGACACGCGCAGGTTTAGTGCTTTTCAGTTGACATATGTCTCATTATGAGGATTGATACTACACTAATACAGGCTTCACTTCTTTACACCCTCTTACTCCTCTAGCTAGCCACTTCTGATGTAGACACACACAAAGTTTTAATTAAATTCTATATATAATTATTTCTCCTTTTTTGCCCAAAAGCCAATACTATAATAAGGTCACGGTATTAATTTGTTTCAGGTAATTGAAAAGGATGTGATTAAACCCGTGGAATATCAGAGCCTGGACCTTAAAAGGAAGTTTGCATCCCCAGCCACTTAACATTTCATTGATCGTTTTTTTGACTAATGCTGATCGATCGGACCTCTAAGTCCGTACCCCTCTCTTTGCTCCGATGGCTGGAGTCTTGTCAGTTGTCTGTTTCCTCTCCATTGGGTTGTCCTGTCAGCTTTTAGCCGACCTCCATCACCAGCATTATCTTTGTCTCACCCCTTCGATATCCATCTCTACCTTTCACACCCCATAATACTGGACAGGATGGCCAGTACTATTAACGGCAAATGCAGTGGCTGTCTTAATCAATTAGAGTTCAACCAAAGTCCTGTTAGAGCAAGGAGGGAAGTGCATTTGTCGTATTGTAGATATCATTTAGGAGCAATATCTCGGTTCATAATAACCAAGTGACTGTGCAAATGTAGGCTATGCTACAGTGATGGTCAAATGCATTGATGTGCAAAACATTGCAGATATTCCTGTGACTAATTTAACTAAATGAAAGACATGATGAAAGGATGTTTGATCTGAGGTTTACACAAGTTTGGAATATACAAAATGTATACTACTATTATGACTACTAAAAACTATGTCTGATTTATTGTATATGAGCCCTGAATTTAGTATGGAGTGTACGATTGTGTGTCTCTTCTCTATATCTGTATGTTTGGGTTGTTCCTACCACAATGTGGTAAATATAGGAGTCATACAGATCCTATTTTGCATTTCACCTCTGACAACCAACATGTGAGCTGTTAACGTTAACATCTTAACATTAAGGGAAAACCGTTCATCCGCTGTGAGACACACACACACACACACAGACAGACACTGACCCTGGTCAAAATTTGGCATCTTCTAGCCCCTGACCCTATACCGTATCAATTACTTGCCTTACCTTAGTGATTATAACCGTAGTCTTGTAGTGCCAGACCTGCCTTCACAGCCCTGTGGAGAAATGTCTGGCTACACCACTGATCCAGTCTAAGATAGGAGAAAAATACCGTAACGTGAGCTATTTAAATTAGCTGGATACGTGGTGAAACATAATTTGAACCGTGTATCGCCATGTGCATTTTGTCCAAAGCAATCTCCTCCAATTGGTCCCAAAATGTCCCAGTTAGATGGAAAATGCAGTAAATATATACGTCTTTAAAGTGCCAATATTATGAAAAATCCCTTTTTCTGGGATTTGGGGCGTTATTTTGTGTCTCTGGTGCTTCCACACACGTACAAACTTTAAAAAACAACAACATCCATGCTGTTTTGAGTGTGAGACAGGTTTCTGAATGTCCTCTGTCTTCAGTCTCTGGGTAAGCTGTTCAAATTCTGCACGGCTAGCCGAGACGAGGTGGCTAACCGTAGCACAGGCTAGCGCTGTGTCCCAGCTAATCCTGCCTTGTACTAACCAAAGTTGGAGAAAGAGTTATCTAGCTGATGGGATCTTGCCTAGCTACTGCGCATTTGTGACTCCCAACAAAGCTAGTATAGAAGTGAGATGTCTCACTCTGGAGCTGAAACAAGTGGGATGTCTCACTCTGGAGCCAAACATACAGGATGAAAACAGGATCTGCAGCAGTGCAATATAAACCCTGTAAATGGGTGGCTGTGGTTTATTGGTAGAGAGGTTGCCTCCAACTGGAAGGGTGGTGGTTCGATCCCTGGCCCAACGTCAGTCCAATGTCAAAGTGTCCTTAGGCAAGACACTGAACCCAGAGTTTCCCCCAATGCTGCGCCATCGGAGTGTAAATGTGTGTGAGTGTTTATCTGTTGAGCATACATTCAAGCCTTGGCCACAGTGTATGAATGTGTGTGAAAGGTCCCTGTACTATGTAAAAACGCTTTGAGTAGTCGTTGAACAGCCCATTTACATTTAAACCTATTATGGTACAACCTCAAAATACAGTTATGAACCTGAAAATTAACATAAGATGGGCGCTTTAAAACCATTCACAGAAAGAACCAAACAGTCATGATCCAAATTTTCTTTAACATTCTTTGAATTAGCATTTAAGCGCTAGCTTGAAGAATGTTGTTGTTTCCCGTAACGGAGGGATTTTAAGAACGACAACACAGAAAGCAGAAGGTGAGGGTACATCTTGTACTTCTATCATAACCTTAACTTTCAAACCTTTATCCTGATACCAAGAGACTGTCCTCCCTGAGAAAAACATCAGTTCTCTAGTCTAATAGTCTCTCGGTAGCAAAGAAGGAAGGTGGTTGTTGTCATAGAGCTGCTAAGTCTTTGCAGGCAGGAAGTCAGGGTGGATGGGGGGGTCAACAAAACGTTGCCACGGAATATTGCTCTTCGCCTGTTTCCTATCAGCTGTTAATGTTTTTATTTTTCTAATGCCAATTAGGTTTTTCCCCAATCTCAACCAAGTTGGTTATTTTAGTAATAAGAGTATTTTAAGCAAACCACAGTTTTACTAAAATGTGCTTGTTCTTTAATTAGACCTCAGGGGGGGAGGAGGTGGGGGGGGGGGGGGGGGGGGGGGGGGGGTTGGTGGGTCAGCAACAATTCAACTTCTCGTTTCCTCAATCAGCAAAGTTGTTTTTTTAAACACGATCGCAATATTACATAACTCTAGACAAGTTGTTTTTGTGCCTACATCTAACCAAACCTCAATCACCGCTGTGTTAGAGCAAGAAAAAAGTCTTGTTTTGGTAATGGTTAATAACACCTGTAATAATAGGTAATAATAATAACTTGAAGAAACTAATAATGAGAATAATGAGTGAAGTTGTCTTGCAGATGGGGGCGCCAGACCAGAAAAACATGTCAATCTGGCGGGTTATTACAAACCATGTATTTCATTTGAAGGACTTGTTGCTTAAAAACCCCTTTGAAAAAGTGCGGACTGGCCAAAATGTCCTTGCTTTACAAAAAATGTCCTCATCCTTATGGTCTAATACTCAAATATAAAAGAGGAGAGATACAAGAGGACACACATACTGTACTCTTTTATCTCTCTCATCCCAAACTGTCTCCATAATAGAACAATCTTTTTAAAGTCCAATTTGCTTTTAATCAGCATGCCTTAAACATTTCCAAGGACTACACTCGTCCTAACCTTGGTGAATTGTGAAACATTACTCATGAAGTTACATAATCAGTGTTATGTTTGTGCGCTGCCAACTTAGGCCTGGAAATGAGCATTGTTTATACCATATTCATTAGAATTCAAATATCACAGACACAGATAACGGCACATAGCAGTGGTGTGAAAAAGTGTTTGCCCCCTTCCTCATTTCTGTTCCTGGCATGTTTGCACACTTAAGTGTTCGGAACATCAAACCAATTTAACCAAGATTCAAGGAAACCAAGGTAAACACAAAAATGCAATTTGTAAATGAAGTGTTTATTTCAAAGGTGAAAAAAAATCCAAACCATCATGGCCCTGTGTGAAAAAGTGATTGCCCCTTGTTTAAAAACATTTATACACTGTGGTGTCCACAAAAAAAACTGAGGATAATGTCTCTAGCCACACCAGGCCTGATTTTTGCCACACTGTTCACAATAAGCATCATTTAAATAGGAGCTGTTTGCCCAAGTAAGGCCAAACCCAGAAACCCTTAAAAGTACACATCATGCCGAGACCCAAAAAAAATTCAGGAAAAATTTGAGAACAAAAGTAATTGAGACTACGTTTTAAAAAAGGGGTTTAAAGCCATTTCCAAAGTTTTGGGGAAAACCGGGTGAAACCACAGGGGGGGCCCCATACCCACAAATGGCCAAACAGGGAAACGGGTGGGGAAACCCTTTCCCGGGGGAGGGGGCCGGGGGGACCCGGGCCCAAAAATTACCCCAAGAGCCGCAGCAACGTTTTTCACCAAGAGGTCCAAAAGACCCCAACAACGCCCCAAAAAAATCCCAGGCCATTTGCCTCTTTAAAGGTCGGGTTTCCGCCTTCACCATCAGGAAAAAAACGGGCCCAAAAGGCCCTGCATGGAAATTTTCCGGGGGGGAAAAAAACCCAATGCGGAGCAAAAAAAAACATCAAGCCCCCGTCCCCCAATTTTTTTCCCCAAAACCTTTTCTTTGAAATCCCCAAAGGATTTGGCGGCCAACAATTCTGGGGGACCGATGAGAAAAAGGGGAAAAACTCCTTTTGGCGGTGTGTGCCCCCCGGGTTTTCTTGGCGGCCGGGCCCCATGCATTAATAAAAAAGGGAAGTATCCCAACGGGAAAATTTGGGTGGGGGGTTTGTGGGGTTTTGGTTTTGGGGGCCCGTTTTTTTTGTTTGGGGAACCGGGGGAAAAATTCCCGGGGATAAAAGGAACATTGAATTTAGGGATTTACCAAGAAAACCCGGAAAGGGAATGTCCGAACCATCGGTTTTTGGTATTTCAAGTGAAACGAATTTGGGGCCCTCGCAGGCCCCTGACCCTTAACAAAACCCAGAAGTTCCACCCCCGAAGGGGGAAGAAAAAAAAAATGAAAAACCTTGGGTTTTTGGCCCTTACCCCAAAAGTTCCCTTAAACCGAATTTTCCCCTTTTTTTTTTTTATTGTTTTTGGTTTTATGACTTAAAAAGGCCTTTCATGCCAAAAAACCCTCTAATGAAACCCAAAATTACCCCAATTCGGGATGGGGGAAAAAATTCCCCGGGAAACGCTGTAAAAGGGCCTTTTTGGCCCCAAATTTATTAGAAAAAGGAAGCTGGTTGCATTTGTTGCGCTAAGGGGGGGGCCAAACCCCGTTTTTAGGTTTAGGGGGCAACCCATTTTCCCAACGGGCCCCATGAGGGTTTTGGGATTTTTTCCCCTTTTTAATAAAAAAAACCCCCTTTCTTTTAAAAATTTGCTTTTGGGGTTTTTATTTGGTGTTGCCCTTTGGGAATTGTTTAAATTGGTTGATTTTTTCCGGGAAACACAAAGGGGACAAACATGCAAAGGGAAAAGGGAAATGGGGGAAGGGGGGGCAAAAAATTTTTCACCCCACGGACAGGGTTGGGAGCACAATGCCTGAAAAGACCAGAAAAACACATTTATGCAGTCACATGTGCACACCCCAAAAAAAGCTGGGAGGTGAAGGCCCATTGGCTTTTTTCCCGCGCTGGTGATTTACACTCGGAGTGGAAGGTAAAACTTAGCTTGTGTTGCCGTGTGCTGCCCCCAATAAGGGCCCCCATTTCTGTTTATGGATCGCAGACCAGTTTTTTTAAGCACTTCCACGGAAAACAAGTAATTCCTTGCAGGCCCGGAAAAAAGGGCCCAAGCTATTTAAAAGGTTTCACTTGCCCAAAAAGAGGAACAGGAATGGCTATTCAAATTTTTTAACACTTTCCAATAAGGTACACAAAAAATGGTGGGGAAATTGTTTGTCTTTTTCAGGGGGAAAACTTTTTATGAAATGTTCATCCCCCCCGGGGTTTTTGGTGGGTTTTTTAATAGTGATTTAAATTTTAACTTTTGTTTTGGTACAGGGACAAAGCCGGCCCCGACAGCAATAAGTTGCAGTGGTAGGCCTTCCCCCCATTGTTGTTCTCCTAACCCCCGAACGTCCGTAGTTGTGCGGTCCGGTTTTGGTGTGGTGGTCCGTACCGTTGTTGTGATGGCGTTTTGGGTTTAAATTTTCCCCTGGGTTGCTTTCCCAGGGGGTTCCCCAGTAGGGGTGGGCCTTTGCCCACCCCCAACCGGTGTGGTGTTTCATTTCCCCTTTGTTGCGTCCCCATTGCCCGGGGGATCGGGGGCCCCGGGGTTTGGGTTTGACACCGCCTCCTTTGTGGGGTTTTTTAAATTTTTCCCGGTTGTTGGCCCCCCCAAGCCCAGGATCGCGCCCATTGGCCTTTTTGATGACACCCCCTCCCGGGCATTGGATTTTAAATTTCCCCCGGTTGTTGCTTTCCCCCGTGAACCCAGGTCGGTCCCAGGGCCATTTTTCATTTGTGGGCCCAACGATGAAAAAACCCGGGAAAAAAATTGCCCCAGGGATGAAAAAAAAAAAACAGACCCCAAAGTAAGGGGACCTTTCACAAAACTGCCGTGGGGAGGGGGTTGACGTTTTGTCAACTTTTCCTCTTTAAGTCAGTAAAAAACCCTAATTGGTCTGTTTTTCCCGGGATTTTTTTGGGAAACTTTCCCTTTTTAAACCTTCCCTTTTTTTTTTTTGGTTTTAAAACCCCGGAACAAATTTTCTAAACCCCTTTGGTTGTCCTCAAGATAAAATGGGGCCCCTTTTCAAATTTCTGTATCAAAAATTTTTAAAAATTTTGTTCCCCTTTATACCCCACAGACTTCCCCCAAATCGATTCACGTCCCCCCGGGTTTTTCTGAGGGGACTCTGCATTTGTTGGGGGTAAAAAGGGGAAGGGTTTGTCGCGGGAAAAAATTGTAGTGGGCTCCCGTAAAACCATAATTTCCCATTGTTGGGCACCCAAAAAAAGATCTATCTATCATTTATCTTTTTATCTTTCCATATCGGTATTTTTTCATAATATTATAAAATTAAAATATATAGATTTCTTTAAACCCAAATTGCCCAAAAAACCCTGGGGGGTTCCCCTTTTAATTTTTCTTAAAAAGGGTAAAAAAAAAGAAAAAAAGCCCCCCCTTTTGGTCCTGGGGGGTTGGAAATCTGACCCATTTTCAAAAGGTTTCTATATCAGAAGTTATTGTTTCTTTCAACCAAATTGTCAAAGAAAAATAACGTGGATGGTTCCTTAACACACTTCACAAATTAAATAAGTGACCTACTTTCATTACATTTGGGTGTTTTGTTCAATTTTAAAGCATTTGAAAAAAATGAAAAATGATAGAATGTTGAAAACAACGACAAAAACGAGATGATAAAGCAAATGTTAAAAAAAAGTTATGATTTTAAATTTTGACCCAGAAAAACAAAAACTTGCATGGTCAACGGGAAGACAACAATAACGGTTAACTGTCACATTTTGTAGAAACCCAAAACAAATGTACAAAAACTTTGCCAAAACTAAAATGCAACCTAAAGATATGACTGAAAACAGTAAATAAAAAATAAATAATAATAATAAAAAGATTAAGAATCGGACCCAAAGGATGAACATGAGCAACCACAACAATAGGTCTCATCCTCTGCATATCTCATGCATACGTTTTCATTTAGGCAATTTTCAAAGTGCAATTTAATGATTTATGTGTAATTTATTGTATGGTACTGTTTGCTATATTTTGTATTTTGTACCTATCTTTGCTCTTATCTTTGCTGTTGCAAACTGCAATTTCCCCACTGTGGGACAAATAAAGGTTTTTCTTATCTTATCTTATCTCTGCATTGGCTTCCTGTAAAATCCAGAAAAATCCTTCTTCTCACCTACTAAGCTCTTCATGGTCAGGCACCATCTTATCTTAAAGAGCTCATAGTACATTACTACCCCACCAGAGCACTGCGCTTCCAGAATGCTGGGTTACTTGTGGTTCCTAGAGTCTCTAAAAGTAGAACGGGAGCCAGAGCGTTAAGCTATCAGGCTCCTCTCCTATGGAACCAGGTTCCAGTCTGGGTCCAGGGACCAGAGCGTTCAGCTATCAGGCTCCTCTCCTGTGGAACCAGATTCCAGTCTAGGTCCAGGGACCAGAGCGTTTAGCTATCAGGCTCCTCTCCTGTGGAACCAGGTTCCAGTCTGGGTCCAGGGACCAGAGCGTTCAGCTATCAGGCTCCTCTCCTGTGGAACCAGGTTCCCGGCTTAAGGCTTAAGAGTTTCCTCTTTGATAAAGCTTATAGTTAGGGCTGGCTCACGAGAGTCCTGAACCATCCCTTAGTCACGCTGCTATAGGCCTAGACAGCTGGGGGACTTCCCATGATGCACTGAGCACCTCAATCTTCCTCCTTCTCTCCATCTGTATGCAACCTCATTCCATTGATGCATGTTACTAACTCAACTTCTTCCCTTTTCCGGAATCTTGTGCTCTCTCGCCCCTCCCCTCTCTCCTCCTATCGCTTCCTGCAGGTGGTTCTGACTCTGGATCTGTGGTTGGAGTCACCTGCTGCCTCCATGTTCCTGCTCCACACCCTCTGCTACAATTCTCCATGTCTCTCTCTGTCTCTTCTCTGTCTGTCTGTCTGTCTGTCTGTCTCTCTCTCTTTCTGTCTCTTTCTCCCACCTCCAACCGGTCGAGGCAGATGCCCCCCCACCCTGAGCTATGGTTCTGCTTGAGGTTTCTGCCTCTTAAATGGAAGTTTTTCCTTGCCTCTGTCGTCTAGTGCTTGATCTTGTTGGGAGTTGTTGGGTTTCTGTAAATAACATCGAAGAGGACGGTCTAGACCTGCTCTTTTATGAAAAGCGCAAAGAGAAAACTGTTGTTGGGATTTAGTGCTATATAAATAAAACTGAATTGAATTGAATCTCATCTTATCCTTCAGTTTCTATACACTGTTTCATGAATAGCACATTCATGTTTCCACAACTATACCATACTACTTTTCTGTATGTGCAGAGGAGTTAGTTTCTGCTTACATTCTCAGAGGCTCAGGAAGACACAAATCCTGGATTTAGTTTACTTTGCACTTGTATACATGTTAAAAGTCACCTTTTGTTTGTAACCTTCAGGCAACCTGGAGCGACAGATAGACCTCCAACGGTTATTAGTCATTGGTTGCTAGGTAACTGGTTATTGTGTTGGTGTTGTATCTTTGACAGTTCTACTTGAGACCAATCACAGCCTCTGGATGGCCACATGAGAGGTACTTCCACTTACATCCAGACAAAATATTCAAGCTATTTCTGTTTCACAAATAATTGCCTCTGAAAAGAAGCATGTAGGGGAAAAGAAAGGGAAATCCTGTGATTGACAGACCCAGAGAAGAAAGAGAAAAAAGAACAGGATTATCAAAATCTAAGCTTATATAATGGCTGATGTTCATGCAATACATGAATGATGCAATGCACTGTAATGAATATTTTGTTCAAAATTCTTACACGGGCAATTCCCCTGAATCATCCTGATTAGACGGATGTGATATTAATAACATGAAGAGACGTCATGATTTGGAATGCATTGTGTAGTGTCTGGCTCCTGGTGGGGTTTACATGCCACAGGTGATCCTTAGGAGCCGAGTCAGTTTTCTCCTCTGGATAAACCCCCGACATTATGATTCAGCCTGCACTGTCAAATCAATGGCAGCTCGTAACACAACCCAGCCACTGATTTTAAATTCCAATTTTCACGATTCATTCATGTCTGTCTGTTTGCCGTGTGCAGCAGCACTTGCAAGTGTTTCAAGGTTTATGCCGAGGTATTTGGCGCAAAAGGTCAACAACATACTATATATTTATAATTAGTTTTCTAACCACATTGGATTTGTCCAATGCTCTACACGTGACACAGGGCTTCAACCTGGGATGTGCATGTACAAATCACTTGCAGAACCATCATGCCTTTGATGCTGATTAGCATGTAAATGCCCTTAAGTTGTACCAGCGCAGCTAAACACTCTGAGATGAAAACCTTGTGTTATGCTGCAAGAAATCTTGTGTTTTAAACAGAAATGCCATAATTGCTGTTGTCTAGCGCAACTACAGTCAAGCATCCAGCTGCACAAATTCTAAGCTCACACAGTAATCTTACATTAATTCAATTTCAGATGTGTGTCCCCTCAGGGAGTAAAAATAAGGATCCTGAGATGGATTTGTAACCTAATCAGACTGAAACTTCCAAAAAAACTCAATGGGGACTCATCAAGGTGTTTAAGATGTTCACTTCTGTCCATGATGTGCACGCGGCAGAGCTTTTGGTTGGCTTTTCCCGTTAAACGTGAAACACAAAAATATGATGAATCTAAATGAGTTGAACAGAAAAATGAATGGGGAGGAGGAGATGGTCTACACAACATGGAGGGAGGATGCAAAAGAGAAAAAGAGGTCGAGAATGAGAAAGCAACAGCAGTGTAAATCTCTCCGTGAGCATGTAGTCTCCTCCATAATGGAAATGGGAAAATGCATTTTCATGATTCATGTTGGGCATTTCCACTTATGGTCTGCAAATCATTAGAGCACCAGACGTCATATTTCTGTGGCCTAAATGGCAGCTGAAATGCTCAGATGCTGGGGAATAGAGAAGCACACGGAGAGAAAGAGTCAGATAAAGGATGTCAGCGGAAATAGGTTGGGACGGACGGATGGATGGATGGATGACAGTGCTGGCGTTGCCCACTGGCTCCCATCTGGTAACAGCATTTTACCACGTAACCACTGGCAACCACAAGCTTCAGTGGCTTCCAAACACAGAGATAGGTGTATTTAAAGCTGATAATGTGTTTTGGGCTGGTTTAGTGCATCAGTAACAGGCTTTACAACAAGAAGCCTGGTGAGAACATGGGTTTACTGTAGCTGGAATAATATTCAAAACACAGTTGTTGAGCTTCTTTTCATGTCATTGACTGAAACCTAACCTGTGGTTACCTCCTGTGAGCCTGTCTCTCCAAGCTGCCACATCAGCACAGTATTGTATCCAAATGCCTGGCAGAGTCTTAGTAACATCAGGAAACACACAAGTCATAACCACAAGCATATGGAAGCACACAAAAACACAGACAATCACATACCTAATCCAACAGATGGGCGCATACTCAAGAGAAGAAGGGAAGGAGGGTGGGAGAGAACCATAGTAAAAGGAAAGTTAATATTACAATGGTTATTACACTGGGTAGCATATGTTCCAATTCCAAAATAAATTAAATGTATCCAATTTGTGGCAAAATAGTAGTTTGTTTTTTCAAGGAGAAATAAGCTAGAAGAAGTATTAAGTACAAAGAAAAAAAAGCTTCAACACTCCAATTTTGAACACGTTTCAACAGCAACAGTTGTACTTAGAAACAGAAAGCTGTACCTTATTAGTTGAAAATATAACTGTGTATCAGATCTATCTATCTATTGGTCTACCTGCGTGAAAAAAAAACTCCTAACACACACGTGTATTGTAAAGTTCTTTCATAAAATGGACCGTTTGTTTTGATCCCAAGGTCCAATAGGTTGAATTTAGGCCTGAGCAACTGTGAAATTGTACTACTCAAAAACGTTTAATCACAATGGACCGTGAAGATTTAATATTTACGCCGGATTCACGCATGCCCGCAGACTCATATATTTTATTTATTTTTCAAATGCATTTATTTATGCACGGCATATTTAATCAGACATGGAACTTTATTGAAAAACGGTTCTTCGTTTACAAGAGTTCTCTGACAGGAACAAGTCAATGATCCTTGAAGGTCTTAATACCACACACACACACACACACACACACACACACGCACACACACACACACACACGCACACACACACACACACACACGCACACACACACACGCACACACACACAAGGAAAGAGGGAGAATGTTACAAATTTGTTAGCCTCTAAACATTTTAAAATATTAAGGTTAATTATAGTGCAACATCATCAGGTTTATAATGTGAATTTGCATATTTCATTAAAGCCGTTTGTTGTATACTGCAACTTACATGACACCTTCAAAAAGCTGCCCATAAAAGTGACAGCCTCCATTGGTCGCCGGCTATTTGGGACAATTTGTGTCTGCATGGCTGGGGTTTAATTGAGCTGGGATTGCTCCCACAGAGTATAGAGGACAAGGCATGTTCAGAATGCTTATGTGTGATCTCATTCCAGCACGAAAAGGGGAACATGAGTCTTATTTTCTTAACCCTTGTGTTGTCTTCCAGTTAACCACGAACTTGTCCTTTTTGTCGAAATTGAAAAAAAAAAAAAAAAAATGTGCTTTTTGTCGCTTTTTCTGATTTATTTGTCACTTTTTCCATGCACTTGGTGCTTTTTTTTTTACAAACCTGAGCTGGTTTATTAATAGGTTTTACACTTCTTCTTAGAATTAATGGTCAACAAACCTCATTGGTATCAAATTAAACATAAGTTAGTTTAGTTAAAAAGGCAGAAATTATGAATTATTTTGACTAATAGTTAAGATCAGAGGAGGTTGAGTGGATCACAGATGGGTATATGTCAAAGTTTAGTCTGGATACTGTTTTGAAACCATTAAAAAAAAATGCTATAAGATTAAATAAAACACCCAAAGATTCAATGAAAGTAATCACTAATTTCACCTGAAGAATGTTGCATGGAATCATCAATGATATTTTTGGGCAATTTGGTTGAAAGAAATCCATATTTCTGATGTAAAACACTTTGAAACGGGTCAATTTGACCCAAGGACGTCACAAGGGTTAAGAGAAACACACTACTCACAATAACATGTGAATAAGGCAATGCTTTGAGCTGCACATGCCTTTCTCATTTTGTTATGAATCATAGCCCTTCTACTATGTCTTCCCTGTTTGAACTTGTCTGGAAATATAGAAAATTCTCTATTGTACTGTCTGGAAATGTACTTGTCACCTTAAGACAGTGCTAAACATCAAACAGGAAAATGAGGGTTTAATTAGGACTTTAATTCTAGATATGATGAGGAGACTGCTGAGCTTTACCTGCATAATTGTTGAAATAGACCTGCAATATCTACCCCAAATAACACACACAACAACAAATTGACAGTTTTAAAGGAGGTGTATTGAACCCAGTAAATCCTAAATCCTTCACAGCACAGTATCTCAACAAGGTAAGTAAATTAAAGTGAATACTACAATATAATACCTCAGTACCTATAACATCAACTTAAAGTTGCATTCATAATTCACAGTTCTTTTAAGTATCTTTGTTGATTTTTATATTTTGAACCAAAACAAAATAATAAAACCTCTGAGATCTCAGGTATGAAAAAGGAAATTGTCCTAAAATATAAAATATTAAAAACTGTAGGAAAATATGAGTGCACCACCCTCTTCCACATTGAAGTGAGTATTACAATGGGAAAAATATGGCGATATGGACGTGGATGACTCCTTTTCCGAAGGTGAGTAGCAACCAGAATGGAGATGCAGATGGATGACAGCAGAAGACGGTAGAGGAACCGAGGACTGAGGACCCAATTGAACAGGAACTGGGAAATCAATTGTCTACAACTGTTACACGGTGTTTTCCTCAAAGTCGCAGCTCGGCAACAGCCTCTTCCACATCCGTGTTCAACTTATCTGTCAGTTTTCGGACTTCTGACTCACTTTTTTCATCTACACACACACGCTATGAGTCGAGGGGAATGCGCAGAGATTGGTATCCAGGTAAGATGACCACCCTATCAGTTTTTGCACTCTGAAAAGGCACCTAACAACTTCTACTTCACTTAAAGGTACAGTAACACATATACAGGTTGTTATTTGACTTAAGCTTAGGAGAAGCTACTTCTGGTGCTTTCTTCTCATGGAAAATTATAATACATTTTAAATTAGAGAGACACATTTAGAACACAAAAACATTAATTCAATTCAATTCAATTTTATTTATAGTATCAATTCATAACAAGAGTTATCTCAAGACACTTTACAGATAGACCACACTCCAGAATTACAAGGACCCAACGTTCTAGTAGTTTCCTCCAGAGCAAGCAACAGTGCGACAGTGGCGAGGAAAAACTTCCTTTTAGGCAGAAACCTCGGTCAGACCCAGGCTCTTGGTAGGCGGTGTCTGACGGGCCGGTTGGGGTTAGAATGAAGAGTGGCAATAAAAATAGAAAAAATTAGTAGTTTGTAGCAGTTCTTTGTAGTAGTTCATGTCATAGCAGGACGCTGTGCGGCATTACAAGGCACAGCAGGACGTAGCAGGACGTAGCAGGACGTAGCAGGGCACCGCAGTGTAGCAGTTGAACATGGCATCACAGAACGTGTAGCGGGACCATGGCGATAGCTGCTACCCTGATTTCGGAGCCTCTCTGATCCAAGGGAACATGCTGGGGAAAAAAGAACATAAGGACTCCGGGGAATGACTCCCCAGAGCTAGGTTAGTAACAAGCATTTCTGGGACATGGATGCACATAAATGAAAAGATGGCATTATAATGTAAACTTTAGTTATCCCACAAGGGGAAATTACAATGTTATTACACACAGGCCTGAACTACACACACATGCTCAGTACCTTTACATGCACTAAATGGAGAGATTTCAGAGTGAGGGGGGGCTGCCCAGGGAAAGGCACCCCAAGCATTTGGGTTTTCGGTTCCGGCTAAGACCCCGGGGCTGTGCCAAAGGGGGGAACTGGCACCTCCAGTACCTCCCTACAAAACTTAGTCCGCACGGGGGTGAACAGCAATTTCCCGGTTTCCCAAAATCCCCCCCTAGGACTGAGCTCGCCCCCCCCAACAGCTAAATTCTTGAAGAGATTGAAAAACGGGGATTTATAACCAAAGTTACGTGCCATTATCCCCTTTACTGTTTTTCCTTGACCGACCCTGGCTTTCTTAGAGTGATTTGTTGAGAGCTCTGCCAGTTGACAACACACCCTGATCCCGAGAAATGTTCCCCTCCCTTTTTGAGGATGAAAAATGAAATTTCCCGAAACTTGGTACAAACAAAACCCAAGAAATTTTCATAAGTAAAAATCCAAAGAAGGTTGTGCCCCATAATTTTCAGAAGAAAAAAAAAACACATCAATATACTGAAACGTTATCAAAGACAGGAAGTGGGAGATATTGCGCCTGTATAGTCACATCATTTTCCTTGGTTGGACCAAAAGAGAAAAAGTCTAGACAAAAACATCAGACAACCCTTAAAGAGGCTTTTTTTGCTTGCCTTTTGTGGGTGTTAACTTCTTGGACCTATACTGTTAAGTGATGTTTAAAATCCCTGTACTGTCTCTGCTGTACAATCTCATATTCCCTCTCATCTTTTCATCTACCGCCTCGTTAGAGCGGAGTCACAACCCCAGCACTCCTTACTCAACTCTTAAGGTCTATTCCATTTGTTTTGCAGCCTTTCCTATTGCTGTGTAAAACACCGGCCCTTTACTTTCTCCCCTCTTGTCCTTGAAGGCCCTTCTCTCTGAGCTCGGGCTGTTGTCCTCAGTGATTGCGATTCTGCGCCTTTAGTTGGTGCCCTCTCCCAACCGCTCTTCCTGTTTGGGGAGCTTTATGCCCACGTCCACCCTGTCCCCGGATGATATTCGGTGGGCTGTTACTGTTTCCCTCAGTGGTGTGTCTATCAGATGGAGACAACAAAGAAAAACACACATACTGCAGCAGAAGACACACAGACGCTCACATGCAGATGTTGATTTGTGCATTGACGGTTGTTATCAGACTGTCACATTAAAACTGGCTGAGATGCAGACACCAAAAACAAGTCCTTCATAGCGGAATAGACAGCGAGAGGAGCTTGTTTAATTCCCTCTTCAATATGTGTCTCAGCTTTCATGAGCACATCTCGAAAACATCTACGGAGACATTGCTCTGCTATATGAGAAGGCAGAGAATGGAAGTTACAAGATCCCATAGCAGCATTATAACGGTGCTCCGGCTAGAGACCTGCTCAGTATGTGGCGCAGAAATGACTACCACAGAAACAACATCATACTTGGAAAAGGAATACATGCAAAAAGGAGAAAGTTAATTGCTCAGGGAGAAAGAATAAGCCATGCCAAAATTGCATGCACTCTCTGAAAGGCATTCTAAAATTGTAGTAGGAGCAGGATGGGTTTAAATGTGTGTGTGATGATGTTCTATTGTTAGGTACTGGGGGTTTGTTTGCTATTGTGGTGGTGTGGTGTACAAAAAAAATGTGGTGGGATTCACTCACACAGGTTGGCAGTGATGGTCAGTATCCTGCTCGGAGAACAGACCAACATCCAACAGCCAGGGAAACACATCAACACAAACAGAACTAGGCAGCTGTAGACTAACTAAGCTCCATTCCAGCTTTATCCTCCAGAGACCAGCTAGAGATATAACTGTAACACAGATAAATCTGCTCCTCAATTTTGCTTTTTTTTACTTTTTTTGGAAGTAATCTGTGCAGATGAGTGGACAGTGCAGTGCATCAACGTGGTCAGTGGCTGGGCTCATCCATCCAACCATTGGTTTCATTTGTTTTATTGGAACAGCCACACTTAAATTCAAATATGTTCACTTTTGCAGCCCCATAACTACCAATGGACCATTTCACTCATCCTGACTGCAGTGTGAGGGAGGGGATCAACAGTGACTCCCTTCAACTTCCACTGATAACATACAGTCATTGCATTTATTGCATTAAATATAGTGGGAGACATTGCAGTAGTACAGCCACTGATGGATCCTACATTTTTACAGGATTTTCCAAAAAGATCCTTTTTGGAGTTTAGCAACTGGATTGAGGCGGTGCTAGTCTGATACCTGTAAGTGTTGACAACACTACTGTCTGAGCATCTGTGCAATGCTTAAAGCCTACATGATATATCAACTGCCTGTTATACAATCAGCAGTCAAAGCTGGTAAAGCAAATCACTCAGTTAGGCTCATCAGAAAATGTTATCATCTCATTTGTTGTGGTTTTTAGCCCAAATTAGATGAGGGATTCTGGGATTAGATGAGAAGGAGGATCATACCAACTACAACCTGGGGATGCAGGAGTGTATGCGTGTGTGTTTATTTGTGTGGGAAATAATTCAAAGAAGGGGGTTCATCTCCTTGCAAGCTGGTGTGTCTTTGTGATACAGAGAAAAAAAATATGTGTATATGTTATAGTTTGTGTTTGTATGGCCTATATGTTCATGCGTGTGCGTGCACTTGAGTGTGTGCGATTGATCTATAACCACACAGCTCTCTCTATCACAGATGGTGCAAATATGGATGCCAGCGTGATGATTCTTCCAACCCCAGTGGAGGCCAGAATGATTGTCTGAGATCTTGGAAGAGCTGGAAGACAGAATGAGGCACAAATTAGACTTGTTAACGAAGGACAATGAGTCTGACACGCAGCTGTCTAATCTCATATCTCTGAAGCATGCCGAGAACATTCAGGGGAGAGCAGCCTCTCAGATGTAGGCCAAGCAAAAGGCACTCGCCGAGCCGTATTCTGTCTGAAGATCTGGCATGACATATCGGATATTACACAATGGGGAAAAGCACTTTATTCATTCACTCATTTCTCTGTGTTCAGACCATAAATCAGCCACCGTGTTACTGCCTCTTGTCTCTAAGGTTTCACTTATTTGACTGTGTTTGGGGATCACTTCCCAAATCCCCCTAAGAAACCCAGAAAGGACCCCTTTGAAATGCCCATTGGCGAAAGACAACTATTTTTTTTGCTGTTTTCCAAAGAAAGAACAAAATAAATTTCAAAATGAAAAATGTCTGCCCTTGAAGGGGCACTTAAAAGGTTTTTTTTTCAGTTTTGGACAAAAATAAATTTAAAATTGTTAATTTTAATTTATCTTTTTTATTGACCCCCGGGTGTTTTAACCCTTTTTTTTTTTCACTCTGTTTTATAAAACACTACACCCAGCCGAAAAAACCCCCGGGAGGGCCCGTCCTATAATACCCCAAATAAGAGCTGCAATTGGGGCAGTTTTTGGGGGGGGTTTGAAGGCTTGTTTAAAGAGAAACCTTAAAGTCCCCCCAAAAGGCCCCACATTTGGGTATTTTGGGTTTAAATCGGGGTTAAACCCAAAAACCCCTCGGGTTTCCAAACAAAATTTCCCTTTACAGAGTTAGCAAAGGGCCAAACCCCCCTTTTCCTTTATCAATTAAAAAGTCCCGATACTTGGTAAAAAAATACCTGAAAAACAAGCTATTAAAAAAATTTAATTTACTCAATAAAATCCCAAAGAAACAGGGGGGGAAAATTTTCCCTTAAAGTAAAAGTAAAGAATACTTATTGAACCCCATTGGGGAAATTACAATTTACACACTGGGGGTTAGAATCACACACCCCGGCCCTAAAATCCCACAAAAATGCTTAGCCCTTTTCCCCAATCCAAATTAGAGTGTCACCACCACTCGTACTTTGATCCGCAGGGGGAAACTTGAACCCCCCCTCCTTTTTTCTAAACCCAAACCCCTACACAGAATCCCCAAACTCCAAATCCTTGGGGAATGAAAAACCTTTTTCTTGAAAAGCAAACCCGGGACCCCAAAAAATTTACTAAGGCCGAAACTGAAAAACCCTTGAGTTTTCCCAGGAAAATTTGCCAGTTCTTTTTTTTAAATGGATGTCTGTAAATTTGGCCAAAAACATCACCAGGTATGATTTTTGGGTGACAGGACTGGGTCTCCAGGTTATTAAGTTTTCTAACTGGTAGCAAGATAGAATTCAATTGTCATTCTGTGAGAATTCACGATCCAGTTTCCCCTTTTTTAATCCCCCCTTAACTTAAAGAATCTACAGGTAGTTGGGTGCTCAATAGGGCTTTTGGAAAGCAATAAAGGATTAAATGTAATTACAAAACCGCCTTTAAATTTAAAAAGTTCCCCAGCCCCTTGGGCCCGGACCCCTTTCTTGACGCCTACTATCTCAGACATCTCCCCCTCAAAGGGCCGGGGATATGGAGCTTGCGGGCGGGTTCTGCCAATTTTTGGGGGCTTGTTTTTTTTTAAATTTTTCAACCATTTTGGCCGTCCGTACTACAAAGGGAAAACGTTAGCGCTTCATCCTGCATTTATTTGTCACAAAGGGAAAGCAAATGCAAAACCTTTGACCCTTTTTAGGGTGCGTCAAGTGAAACCTACCTTTAATTCCCCACCAATATACTGACCCTCGGTTTTGATGATGAAAACAATAATAACGAAAAAGGCCAGTAAAACTATTTTAAATTTGTTAGTGGGGAAAAAATTTAGGACTGTATTTAAAAGCGGGTTTTCTGGTTACCCCCTTGGCCCAAGGTGGGGGTTTTTTAAAGCACGGATGGGACAACTTCCCTCTTTTGATGTTTAATTACTTCAAAAATTTTTCCCCAACCTCGCTAACAGGGCAAAAACCGAAAAAATAAACTAGCAACGGCAAAAACCAAAACCCCAATGCAACTTTTAAAAAAACAAAATAACAACAGAATTAAACGATTTTCAATTTCTCAAACCCGCACGCACAAGATTTTTAGTACCTCGTCGTTTTAAAATTTTTTTGGGAAACCGGGGGGTTTTAAAGGGTTAAAGCCCCTTTACAACCAAAGTAGGTAAGGGGGGGGGAACTGGTAGTTTTAAAAGTTTCCCCTTTCACCTCCGGGGGACTCCCCAAGGTGCTCTTAACAAGGCCCCGGGGGGGGAGCCCCAAAAACCCTCCCGGGTGCCCTTCCAGGGTGCCCCCCCCAAAAACTCTAAACACTCTCCATGTTTTGGGGGAAACGAGCATGTGGGGTTTTAAATTCGGGGCCTTTTTTTAATACCAAAGGGGTAAAGTTTAATTCCCCGTGTGGGGATTAGTAAATTTATGATTCTTATTTTTTATTTTTCCTTAGCCCTTTTCTTTTCTCTCACTTTTTTTTTCTTTTCGCTTGTAAGACCTGCCCCGGGGCTATTCTCCCCCTGACGACCTTTTTTAACAAAACTAAAAAAACAACCCAAATTTTGTAAATGTAAATGGTAAAAGTATCAAAAATTGTTTTAAAAATGAAAGGACCCAAAAGGGGAAAAAATTTAATTAAAAAATTTTCTTTGAGAAACAGTAAAAAAGTATTTTTACTTCATTGTTTCCCCACCCCCTCTGTACTAGAATATAAACTCTGAGGATAAAACCTAATGTAAAAAACCCAAACTTTTGGTTTCGGAAAGCTCCTTTCTGAAAAACGTGAAGTTACAAAGGGCCGCGCCGAAATTTAAAGTGCATCCCGGCTCCGGCCCCTGGCAAAGGTTTAAACGTAAAAACAGCAAGTTTTTTTCAGGGTTGGCTTTTAATGACCCCCGGGTTCCGGAAATCGGGTTAACTAAATTAATTTTAAATAAGTGTGTACTACCGAAGCCCAATGTGGGAAAACCGTTTTTTTTTCCTCGGGCCCCCTTCCCCAAATCTAACCACGTGAAAATTATCCCATTTCGTCATTTGGGGGCCGCTGGCTATCGGGGTGGGTCCAATAATGATGGGGGGTTTTGGGGATCACTGGAGTCTTTCTGGGAGGCCTGGTCTGATTCGGAGAGACGGGATTCCTCCCACTTTGGGCTGGAGCAGCCTCATTTTTAGAAACTTGACAAGTTTATTTGGAAACTAATTTTTTTTACAACCCTGTTGGGACCAGGGGGCGAGTCCCCCCGCTAACCCACTTCTCTTCCCTTTATTCCCCGGGTTTTCCCCATTAAAAAACCCATATTACGGTGTCCCGCCCCCACCCTTAAAAAATTTTTTTAATCAAAAGGGAAAAAGAAGAGGGGCAGTGCATGCCCCAAAACCTTAAAAATTAAAACCACAAGTGCAAAAGTTTTAAAAGAATAGGGGAAAAAAATGGGGGACTCTTAAAAATCAGATCTTCCTTCTAAATGTTTCTAGTAAAATTTAATTTATATCAGATTTAATTTGATTTTTTTTGTCTTACTGAAACCTGGCCCGGGTAATGGAGAATATGTTTGGGCCCAAATGACCCCCCCCCCCCAGTCATATTAATACCCCTTCCCCCCGAGGGACAAAGGGCCCAGGAGGTTGGGGTTGCCCGCTATCTTTTATTCTAGTCTCCCAAATTTCTCTAAACCAAAATAAATTTTAAATCATTTGAAAGTCTTTTTCTTGTCTTTCCCCACCCAAGTTGGAAATCAAATGCAAACCAAGTTCTATTTTTTATAGTGTACCGAGCACCTGGTCCATCTCGAAATTTTTAAACCAATTTTTCAGAGTTTTTCTATCGAACTTAGTTTCAAAAACGGACAAAATTATTTTTGTAGGGGATTTTAAAAAATTCCTGTTGGCCATGAGAATTATACCTTAGCCTGCGTTTTTTCTCTCTATTAGATTCTATTGGCTTCCTCAAAGTGGACATAAAACCCTCCCTTTTTTAAACCCCACCCCCTTTTTTGGGTTTTGGTGAAAGGTGTTGAAATTTGGGGAAAATGTAAAAATGTTCCCCCAGAATCCCCCTTTCCCATCTGACCACTGTTTGATAACTTTTGGTTTTTTAAATGCTGAAAAACACCCGTTTGGGGAAAACATCCTTAAAAAGATTCATCCCGATGTTCTGTGTAAATTTTAAAGGGTGCAATTCCTTGCATTTAAATTTTTACCAAGTCCCAAAATAACGGGGACTCCTTTTGCTATTAGTCCCCCCCAAATCGATCATTTTTTTGAATTCACAAGGGTCGCTGGGGAAAGACTCAACTCTTTTTGCCCCTCTAAAAAAAAAAGATAATAAAACCCAAAAAGGTTTTCCCCCATGGGGTTTAAAACCCCGAAACTCCAAAATTTAAAACAAAAAATTTTGCGGGAAACCCTTTGGAAAATCTGGGCTCCACCAAAATTGGAAAAATTTTCGTTTTTAAAAACCAAAATAGTCCCTTAAAAAAATATAGGAAGGCCCTCCGTAAAAACCAAACAGCGTACTACTCCCTCATTGATAGGGAAAAAAGGAAAAAACCCCAGGTTTTTTTTTTCAGTACTGTAGCCCGGTAAAAAAGGTCACAGCTCTCCCAGCCAATATTCCCTAGGGCCCTTTGTAGTAAAGACTTTTATGGGTTCTTCAAAGATAAAATTTTAACCAAAATTTGAAGCAAAATTCCCCCGACCTGCCTTTTAAATGGCTTTTCCTAAACTCAGGAACTTGAAACAGCTGTAAACCGATACCCGTTTTGACTTTCTTTTTTTTTTACTTGATTTTATCAAAATTTTAAACAATTATTTCTTTTTCTAAGCCCTCAACCCGCCCCTTAATCCCATTTCCCCATAGGGTATTAAGAATTTACCATTTGTCCCATTCACTACTGAAAATAAACCCAAATTTTTCTTTATTAAAAAGGCTATGGGCCCACAGTCCCTTTTAAAAACTGAAATTTAAAACCCCTTCTGGAAAAAACCAAAACCTGATCCGATTTTTTAGCCAAATAAAAACCTTTTATCCAAACCCTTTCCCTTTCTCTCCTAAAATTTTTGAGAAAGCGGTCCCCCAAACCCGCTTTTCCCACCCCCCTGCATAGCCCAAAAGCTTTTTGGTTTTTTTCAGTCAGTTTTTAAATTTTATCATAGCACAAGGAAGGGCCCACTTGGGAAAATTTACTAAGGGCCCCCAAATTGGGATCAGACAAAGACTTATCTCCCGTACTTTTTTTAAATTAAAATCTTAGGGGTGGGTTTGATACCAGGGGCCATTATATCTTATTACAGAATTAAACCCTTTAAATTTGGGTTAAAGGGGGGCTGCTCAACTGGTTTTAAGGGGCTTATTTTCAGGGGGTTCGGGTCTCCGTTTGTTAATTTTTCGGGTAATCCCTGTGGGGGGGGCCGGGGGGCCCAAAGGGTTGGGCTGGGTCCCCAAGGACTTTGCTCGGTCCCTCCTGTTCACTTTATTATCTCTTTTTTCCTTTTAGGGAGTATTTTTGGAAAAAACTCCATAAACTTTTTTGGGTTTTTAATGATACCCCAATTATATCTATCAACAGCCGGGTGAAACTAATTTTTTAGTTAGTTTTAAAATTTTAAACGGGCCTTCCAAAATATTAAAACCCCTTTTTTTACCTTAATTTTTTTAATTTTAAAATCAGATAAAACTAAATTTTTTGCTCTCGGACCCAAACACCTCCTGCCCCACTTCCAAATAAGTTTTCTCGGGGGCATCACCCCGGCCCCCCAGCCCACTTTAAAATCTTGGGGGCATCTTTTAAACAGGACATGCCTTTTAATTTTCCCCCTTAAAAACAAATTTTAAGGATCGCCTTTTTTCACCTACGGGAAAAATTGCAAACATCAGGAATTCCCCGTTAAAAATGTGCAAAAAATTGCCATGCTTTTTTACCCTAGGTTGGGTTACTGCAATTTTTTAAAAAAATCAGGCTGCCCCGAAAAAACCATAAAAATCTACCCTATCCGAATGCTGCGGCACTTTTTTCTGACGGGGAAACCGGAAAAAAATCACTTTTCTCCTGTTTTTGCTTTTTCTGCTTGGCTTTTTCCCGTAAAATTTTTGAATAGAATTTAAAAAACCTTTTTCTCACCTACAAAGCTCTTCATGGCCGGCTCCCCTCTTACTTTAAAGGGGTTATAGTACCTTACAAACCCCGGAGAGAACTTTCGGGGTCCCAGAATGCAGGGTTCCCGGTGTTTTTAAGCTCTAAAAGTAGAAAAGGGAGCCAGAACTTTAGCTAAACAGGCTCCCTCCCCGTGGAAAACCCGGGTTTCCGTCCCGGGGTTTGGAGGCAACACCGCCCACAGTTAAGATTTGGCTTAAAACCCTTTTCCTTTTTTTAAAGCTTATAGGGGTTAGGGCATAGAATCGAATATTGTTAGGGAGTAGTAGTTAGTCACAATAGTTTCATATAATATAACTAAAGGGAGACTTGGCATACAGCCCGATCCGGTTGGGGAGAGTTTCTGGCCCGGCCGGGCTGGAGCTCTCTTTACCTCGTCTCTCTTGGTTTTTGTTGTAATAGTTTTAGACAGCTGGGACTTATTTTGATACACTAGTTAGGGCATAGAATCGAATATTGTTAGGGAGTAGTAGTTAGTTACATAGTTTTCAGATTTATCTAACATATAATCAAGAATTAATAGAACTAAAGGGAGACTTGGCATACAGCCCGATCCGGTTGGGGAGAGTTCTAGCCCGGCCGGGCTGGAGCTCTCTTTACCTCGTCTCTCTTGGTTTTGCTGTAATAGTTTTAGACAGCTGGGGACTTATTTTGATACACTGAGCTCCTCTCTCCTCTATCTTTCTATCTTTTCATTTATGTGCATCCATGTCCCAGAAATGCGTGTTACTAACCTATTTCTGGGGAGTCATTCCCCGGAGTCCTTATGTTCTTTTTTCACCAGCATGTTCCCTTGGATCAGAGAGGCTCCGAAATCAGGGTAGCAGCTGTCGCCATGGTCCCGCTACACGTTCTGTGATGCCATGTTCAACTGCTACACTGCGGTGCCCTGCTACGTCCTGCTACGTCCTGCTACGTCCTGCTACGTCCTGCTACGTCCTGCTGTGCCTTGTAATGCCGCACAGCGTCCTGCTATGCCATGAACTACTACAAAGAACTTCTACAAACTACTAATTTTTTCTATTTTTATTGCCACTCTTCATTCTAACCCCAACCGGCCCGTCAGACACCGCCTACCAAGAGCCTGGGTCTGACCGAGGTTTCTGCCTAAAAGGAAGTTTTTCCTCGCCACTGTCGCACTGTTGCTTGCTCTGGAGGAAACTATTAGAACTGTTGGGTCCTTGTAAATTCTGGAGTGTGGTCTATCTGTATAGTGTCTTGAGATAACTCTTGTTATGAATTGATACTATAAATAAAATTGAATTGAATTGAATTGAAGTGTGTCTCAATTTGGATTCTTCCGTGAGTGCACTTACAGTATATGTAGTGCACTGTGCACTCTTCTTCTTCTTCTTCTTCTTCTGTTCATTGGTTAATTGCAGCTGGGTGGAGTGTTACTGCCAGCTGTTGTTGTCCACCCGGTTTGTTTTCTCACAAACTTACGACAGTATAGTGGCAAAAATCAAAAAAACGCTTGTGTATGTAACATTTGTACATTTCATGCCACTTTCACAAGTTTATAAATATGGCAAAGATGGCGGCTGTTGAGTACGAGTAGCGTCCAGCGATCCACACTCAACATTTTGGCCGCTTTGAGGGAATTATTCAGGTACTCGCAGTGCGACGCTATATCAGTGTAAAAGCACTATGTACTCAAAAGAGCAAGTGTAAGTACAGAAGTGCGTGATTTGAGACACAGCACATATCTCATATCTCAGCGCTCATACTGTCCATTGATGTAGAAATCCTTTTGTGTATTTGAAAAAAAGCGATCACGGTTGATGTGATCAGATATTCTACGCAGGACGTAACATTTATCATATAGATCGCGTTCGAGCCATCTTATGAAGCTGACAGAGTCAAAGTGTGGGATTTGGATTTCACCGCACTCGTTTTGGCCTCATGCTTACTTTCTTTGGCATGAGTGAGAACTGAACTTTGAACCCACCGTGGTCTCCAGAGCGTTTGAGCGTTCACAGGCCAATCACAGGAGGTGTGGACATGAGATGATAGAATTTCAGCACACTGCTCATAGCCAAAAGCACTTAATGTTATTTCTTCCCCTCTGTCAGGGATTACAAGGAGACAAGTTTAAGAGTTATAATGTTTTATTATATGACCTTACAAGACCAAGCAGAATGATTTTAATGTGGCTGTTCATATGAGTTATAATATTTTTGCTCCTTCCTCACAGGGAGATTCATCCCCTCTGCCACTTCATAGCTGTTGTGGTTGAGGCCTGTGGTTAGACGGGCCTTGTCAACAACTGCAGGACCACGACTTAAATGTCTCCTCATTAGAAAACCGAGCAAAAGTCGTAATTAAGTATAAATTATCTGAACTATAATAACGAATGGGGGCCATAATGAGACTCTACAAATTGCCTTTCATTGTTTTCTCCCCTTTTGGATCATTAGCTGCAGTACCACATGACGCTGCAGATCAGGAAACTTCGTGTAACCGTTAGAATACCAGTCAAGCACATTTTAGGGCTCATTTGCACAGCATGTGAGGAATGTGGAGCTAAGAGCTCGCAAGTGTGGTGATTAACGCCTGGTTCCATTTTATTCTTCATGAAAATGGATTACTTCAAAATAATCCCATTTATGGGATCATAAATATCTTAACTCTGAATTCATTCGTCTCGGAGCCTTCAAATTGTTGTTGCAGACAAATGTTGTTATTTCACATCTGGAATGACCTTTTTTTTTTTTTTTATCCCCGAAAGGGGTGCACATGTAGGCATGCATGCATATACACACACATACACACAGAATGTTAATATTGCTCAAACAATAGCTATTGTTTTAGAATTTGAATAGAAAACTGGGACAGTGTCTCAATTGGCCATATGTGCAAATGGAAGCAGCAATGGTATGAGCCTGGCCCTGAGCTCTTTCTTCAGACTGGCCTGGGTATCAGAGCTGACCCTACAGTTCCAAGTCACATTTAATTACTACCATGACTCAGCAAAGCTGGACAGCCAGCCCGTCAGCTCGCCTACATGCCCGGTCCAACCTGGAGCCACAGCAGAGCAGAGCAGACTTGGAGACCAATGCCTTGACATTTTGAGAGATAGCAGCCGCACGGCAGTCTGGGGTTTGCACCAACTGTCTTTTTTGGCCCGTGCGTTGTAGTGGGGCCGGTAATATTCAGCACATTTCCTACACGGCTAATATCTTCTGGACAGTGTACGAGCCAGTAAAAACACACTTACTGTATTTCCAGACCTTGACGCTGGTTTGCATCCAAGTCTCCTTGACAATTTATGGAAATGAATATGAGACAAGGAAGGAGGGGGTAAAGTGAAGTTTAATTTTTTGGTATAGGTTATTTGACTGCCACAAAGAAAAACAGTAGCACACAGCATTTAGTGTAATAAATCATGTGATAGAAAATCAAGAAGGGTCTGATTTAAATATGCTTTTTTGAGAATGCACAAAATGGGCTGAGTGAAAATAATAAAATTAACTTTTTAGAAGTAATTGCTCCTAAAAGAAAACAGTGTTATATAAGAAGGCTACTACAAGACTAGGCACAGATAGCATATAGTCTTCATACTGCCCAGTCTGAATTATCACTATTTATACACACATAAAATGCAGATATTGTGTTGGAAATACAATTCCAATGGTTCTCATTGAAAGATGTTTGCCATTAGTAATCTAATGGTTTGAACCAATGTGAACTCGTCTCAGCCTGTTTCCCAGCTTATAGCCAAAGTTGGCTCAGGTTCAAACTGCTGTGGTTTGCATTCTTGTGGGAGATTTTGGACACGATGGCGTACAATTTGAGTTGTACCAACATTCTTTGTATATTTCCCCAAATCTATTGGTCATCAGAAAACACTTAGGCCGAATCGGTTCAGTTGTTTTTGGACACACTCGGTCATCCCACATGAAACGGGAAAAGTTTCAATGATCAATATCTCCGTGTCTGCCTGTCAGCATGCGATAATCAATTTTGTCTGCTGAAATATCAGTTCATGGATTCAAAAGGCATTCACTGGTGGTGTTCGTGTTACGCGCGTCATGATGTTTTGACATTAGAACACTGTTAAAGGAAACCAATCTCTTGCCCGCCTCAGGTCAAGATGGATGTGTTGAGAGCCACGGCCCAGACCAGATTCCCAATGGTCGTTGAGCAATTGGGCCATTCTGGGCTCCCCTCTTCCTGCCTTTTTCTTCCCCTCATCTATCCTTTCTGCTTGTCCGTCCAAGGCACTATTCCACCTCGAGCGGCTGGAAATCCCCCTACATGTTGAAAGGCATCCTTCGCTGGCACTCAGCAGCCATTTCAGACAGACATGTGATTCGGGCCCAGAGAGAACATATGAGTATCTCAATTTTTCACTTGCTGCAAAACAGACTACTGAAGTATATAGGGGAAGGAAATACTTTGACAGGGAAAATGTTTATGCCCTGACGACTCAAGACATGTAAGCGTGGATTAGGGACAATATTTCAGGTGTTGAGCCGTCAAACTGAACAAGTTTGACAATTTTGAAAAACTGAACATTGCATCATGTTTTCTATCCAAACACATGTTATCTCTGAACAACTTTATTATTTTAGGGACAATGAATAAAGTACTGTAATGTTGCAGTGAAGTGCAGTAAATTGTCTTTTGGCCAAAGACCAATTACTCTCTGTAAAATCTGCTGCCAAATAAGTGGCAATGAGTGTTTTGCACATTTTTAATATTTAATAAACCGAGGTTATGATGTTGTGGGGTACATTTCAAATAACTAAGACAGCATCACCTTGGAAATACAACCAAAGAGTGCCAAGGCATATGATTTGTTCAAAAATAAGTTGGTTTTCTGTGATTCTAAAATGGAACTGTCATGAGGTCTGATATAATGTTATTTAAAATCCAGTCCCCCTCTATTTTACTAGGCTCCAGATGCCTGTCTCCAGACTCAGGTTTATGATTCTAGCTGTTGTACCCCAGAGGTATGTTTTGTCCCAGCATCTATCCCCATTTCACTTTTTAACACTCCTTGTCAGAAAGGGGATATGTCATTTCCCTCTGTAAATCTTAGTGGAACGTTAGCTTCCCCTGGAAACACGTCTTTTACCTTTACAGACCTGATGAAGGTTATAGCCTCTCAGTCATCATAATATGGTACTCTGACATTCAAGCACACAAGAATACAATTTCCCATGCACAAGCTCTCAAACAGACCCAGACACTTGTGCGTCGGCACACACTCACAAGACACACGACAAGCCTTCTGCTCGGCAAGAGTAATATCAGGTGACAGTGCCGCAGACGCCCCGTAGTGAAACGGTGAAATGTTATTATTTAGTTCCTTGCCAGTGGTCTGTGACGCTCTGAAGGACGGCAGGGCATGCAGAGGAGGGGCCTTGGGTTAAACACATGGTGATAAACACTGCAAAGCTCCAGCAGTCTAACTTATTTCAACTGGTGCACTGTATTTCAACTATGAACCAGATTTCCATGTTTTCATTCCTCTGCTTAAAACTGCATTGAATTACATTACACACTCAGTCGGGTCTGATACACACCCGAGGAGTTTCTTTTTAGCTGCAAAATAATGAAATTATCAAGTTTTTGCTTTCTCCAACTCGCTTTCCCATTATCATTTTCCCAGTGACCTCTGTGGTAATTGCTCGAATAATTTCCCATTAGCCACAAGTGTTTGCTTGAGTTCAATGGCCTTGACTAACTGTATCTCAAGGTGGAATTTCAGTTTGAGGACAGACTTTGGATGGATAATGTCTGTGGGAGAGCACACTGACACAATTACTTTAACCATTAAGGTTGGTATAGGCTTACACCAGACCAGTGATTCAATTAATGCTTAGAAGAGGAGGGGCGGATGGCCTAACAGCCAATTACACCAACCCTGAACCGGAGGGACCGCATTATCTAATGAGCACTTACTCCAACATTAGACAACAAAGGAGGAGGTGAGAGGAACTGCGTACTGTTAAGAAACTGTTACAATTTGTGTGAAAACAGGAGATTTTCTGCAACTTTGAATGGCTTTCACATCCTGGCTACCACTCACAAGTATGATTGCTTCCTGTGGTTCTTACACACACACACGCACACACACACACATAGGGGAATGTCTAATTGATAAAATATGGTATTCATTAAACCTAATGGACCCTCTTTTCAACTGCACACATGATATGGAGAGGCAAAATGGCTTCACCTGTGCCCCCACTCCACATAAGCACACAGAGCTCAGGGTTCAGCATAATGGAAGCAGAGCCCTAGTTACAGGAGACATTTTAAGTGCACAATTTCAAGGTCTGTAACCAGATACAGTTCATGGAAACACTCAGCGCTCTTCCAAACAGCACAGGGAACTGCAGTTTTGAAAAGTTTTTAAATCAACAAAATGAACAATTTCTTGCAAAATTCACACAAAAAAATCAGTGTATAGTAGAATGGAAAACACTTTTTATATTCTATACTGGTGCTGCATGTGTCTGTTTGTTTATGTATTCACGTCCGTCAGTGTAAATATACTTTGTACATGCATGTATGCATTAAAATAATTGTTCTTCTTAATAAAGAGTGAATATAAACATGCTCAGCTTGGCTTTTTCTCTTCTGGGTTGAGGCAGAACAGGGTGAGCAGACCACCTTTTCTCTTTCGTTAAAGTTGGCAGGACAGACATAAGTGATCATTGAGCTAATGATGTGCAGACCAGATCCTCTCCCTGTTAGTGTGTTAGCCTGACCTGGCTCAGGGCACTGCAGCTGTGGACAGAAACTGAGCCAATGCACCAGTGCTAAGGCTGACGGATGCTATGAAGGGGAATGGATGCATAAAATATTACCAAATCAATACAGCATTTTTAATAAGTGCCAAAAGTGCTCTGATGTTGTAGTCTTTTGTAATCGTCCTTCTGTGACTATGTATATTATCACATAGGGGTGTTGATTCTAAAACGCCCATTCTCCTTTCCCAGTAAATAGAGAATCACCATTGATATGTAATCATATTGAGCTATACAAGCAGCAGTAAATCATGTTTTTATATTGCTTTAAATAACTAGGTTTCTTTCTTTATGTTTGTGCAAACCAAGTGAGAAACCCACTTCTACCACACCAATGCTTCACATGCAGCTGATGAATTATTTTACACAGTGCCTCATAGATGGATAAGTGGAGTAAATGAATTGCTTATCTGTTACAGATCTAGCCGGGGAAGAATAATGATAAGTGATCATGCAAAATTGTCCAGCCAACCACATCAGTTAGCGCTGAGATCGGCAGCCTTTGTACCTCTGACAAATGTATGATACTTTGTTTGGGTTAGTGGCCCACAATGCCACTGCGTGAGCAAAATGGCAAACCGTGCTCTCGCATGATCGATTTTAAGATTTAGGGAAAGGTCTGTCAAAGAAAGACTGATAAGAATGGAGAAAAAAAATAAAACTCTGTGATCAATCACGTGCAACGGCAATGAGAAGAACTTCCCTGTGTCATTTCATTCATTTGGAGCATTAGGATGTGAAACACCAAATTTGCTATGATTAAACTGTGTGTGTGCGTGTGCGTGTGCGTGTGCGTGTGCGTGTGCCCAGAGTAATGTAAATGTCGTTATCTATAACCCTACAGCGCAATTAAGGATTTTCCAACCACAAGACAGTAATTATACATCAATGGACATACAAACCATGGTAATTACCTTATCTCACACGGACCATACAGTTAATGTATTGTGTATAAATTATATTGGCATTGATCATATTTTTATTGATCAGCTGAAGACACATTATTGCCAAAAAGAAAAAAAGTCAGGGGGGAAAAAAAATCCATACATGCTGCTAAACAAATTACACATTCAAGATGAGGAAAAACAAGAAGTTGCACCTCATAAATTAGGACATCCACTGTGAGGTAAGAGCAGCAAGAGGAAACTATTTCCCCCTACTTGGTAGTGCTCTCATTTTGTGTTGATGTATTCAGCACAGTGATGTGATTGCAAAATCCCATCTCGTTCTTTCAGACCCTATAAAAAGCGAGTATGACGGCGGCAATACTGATGTGTGACTGCATGGCCCTGAGCGCATCACCAGGTGAATGTCCTAGAAAAGCCAGAAAACACAATTTTGGAAAATGAACGGAAGGATTCTGTGGCCTCTTTCTGAGAAAGGGAAAGAAAACCTACTATTTCATATATGTCTGTGGAATTCCACACATATTTCCTTTTGCTTCAAAAGAAAGAGGGAAGAATCAGTTGGGATCATGAAGCGTATTGCATGAGAGTTTCCTTTTCAAGTGTTTTACACATTGGTTTTGAATTGATGGAATTTGTTTTTAACCCTCTGAAGCCCACGAGTAAATACAGCACCTCTGATTCATAGTTTAATCATTTAATAACCATACAAGCTAGCGACTTACCGATGGTTGCAGCTAAAAGCTAACGAGTTAGCGGTTACAGAGGTCTCTTCGGGGTCTCTCTAGCCTCTACAGGTGTTTTTTTATCGAGCCTGGAACGTCCAGCCTTTTTCGGGGTCGTTGAGCGTTAAATCTAAACTGTTACGTATAAGATTGATCCACTTTATGTCCATAATTCATCGCGTTTTTGCTCAATTATGCCGGTAGCGCCGTCTCCTCTTTGTGTACGGAAGTCAAGGATTCCATATATGGGATGCATGCCCATATGTGGGAGACAACGTCATCCACTTGTATGGAATGCCAATTGGCGAATAGTTTTAGACACACATTTGCTTGTGTAGCATTGCTGTGGGAGTAATATCAACAAATATGACATTATTATGTTGATTATTGGCATAAGTAAATGTCATGAGGGCAAAAGCGTCTGGACTTTCTTTGAAACAATGTATGTATTTTGTCAACTGTATAATGATTATTACTTCACAGTGTGACTCCCAAGACATATGAGAAGTGTTTTAGAATGGAAAATGGCTTAGGTATTACTTCTCTGTCTGTGATATCAATACATATCTGGAAGATTCATGTTCCGTTTTATTTATTTATTTGTCTTTAAGGTCCTACAACCATTTTTGACATTCCAGTGACCTCACTGCAACCCAAATATTCTAATAACCCAGTTTGGCCTGAAAAAAATGATGTTCATATCTTGACTGTAGACAACAGGGTTGATGTTTTACAAGCTTTTTTATAAAGTAAATCCAGACGGACAATAAACTGTGAAAATGGCCTTAGGGAGAGGAGACACAAGGTGAAGGGAAAGAGACAGCATGATATCCTGGGAGTGAATCCACAACAAAAGCATTGCTTTGTAACCTTGGGATGAGCTGGTGGCACTGTGAATGGCAGGGCCACAGCACAATGACAGGAAGATCATAACAATCAAAGAAAATAAAGCCATAAAATATCCAGAAGAGAAAGAGAATGAGGGTAAAATGTGGATTCTTGTTAGTGTGCTTATGTGGAGTCAGGGCTGGAAGAGAATTGAGGGTCTTGAGTTGTAACCCTCTTAAAAAAAAAAAAAACTCTACACACCTCAATTAGTGGTAACAGGGCTCTAAGAGAACCAGCCTGAAGGCAGTTGAAGTTGTTCAAGCGAAGAGGAAAGACAGAAAATTCAAAGACATTTTAAGCAGAAGGAGGCCGTATGTGCTTTTATAGCCTGGCCCAGGTTTTTTTGTTCAGTGGGAGAGCCGTGTGATGCTCAGAGGAAAGCTCGATACCGGCATTGGAAGCTTTTTACGATTATATGGAAAGTAGATTTTGTCGTACGAGTGTGTTCTAATAGGACCCACATTACAGCCATGGCAACAGAAACACCAAAATATAAAGTCACAAAACAATACGAGAGGAATATAATTGAGATCAGAAGAAGGGAAAAAATATGTTCCCAGTATGAAGTGTATCATCTGAAGTAAAAGACTAGCTTGTGGTCTACAGTGGGAGAGAGTTCTCCCCCAAAGGAGCTTATTATCCACATATAGACACATCACTTTCGTTCTGAATGACATAGAAGATTGGGGCTAGTTACAGTAGATCTAACACACATACACACACACACACACACAAAGACTGGTTTTGAAAGCAGACGTACTAAAGAAAGAGTTTTCACCGTGTTTGACCACCCTGCTAATCCATGATGATGAAGTGTCTGCTGCTCTGTTCTGTTGAAAACACACGTCCGAGTATTTATATTTCAGAGTGTAATTACATGGCTACCTATGCATCTGTGTGCGTGTCTTAATCTATTCGGATCTCGCTTGTTTCCTCGCTGTAAATAATTACTTGCCAGGGGAAGTTGGTTTTGGGTGTTTTTCCTTCTCTTTCTTTCTTTTTGGTAGATTTAGTGAAATGGAGTTTAAATGGACCTCAAACAGCTTCCAATGGAATGTTGGTTCTGGAGTTTATTGCATCTACGGGAATGGCTGTTTGGATAGATGAACTGAAATCCAACTGCTGGTGCTTGGGATCAACAGGTACTTTCCCATTTTTTCACTGGCCAAAGCAGATGTGTGTGCAGGGAAATATATGTTCTTGACCCAACAATTCAAGAGGGGGGGGGGGGTTGAGTTGGTAATGCTATGCCGGGTTACTGTTGCATGCAAACATCTCAATCAATTAAATTTTGGTTTTGTATTTGTTGCTAACTCAGACTCGCACAGTGTTATTGGTACATTTTGATCTCAACAAACACATTCCCACTATTAAAGAGATAATGTAAATTAAAGTTGAGATTATTATATGTTCCCAATGTATGGAAGTAGCCTTTTTTTGATTAATGGAAGTTAGCAACAGTGGCAACTGGGATAATGTTAGAGATTTGCCAATTATTGAAAACTGTATATAAAGCTTAACTCAGACAGAACCTTTGCCAGATTGTGACCAATAGCTGAGTTATACTACTATACTATATGTACATGTATGCACTCACTCCCCCCGGAATTGAAATCTCCCTGCCGTGGGGCAAGCATGCTTCTTAGGAAATGAAATCTAAGGTGAGTAATATCATTATTTTCATTAATCAAAAGGCTTATCAAAGCAGCATGCTACAAAGCTAGTATCACATTGCCATGTAATCATCTAAAGCGAAGGAAATCTAATATGTGTTTCAAATCTGATATTCCAAGCTTATTTTACACACTGTTATGTGTTGCAGAATTAAGTGAGCAGAATTAGCGCGGAGTAGTGGTGCAATTCTTTCCGGCCGCATCTACATTGGTAATTTTAGACACTACTGCTGACATGCATGCTTCTAGTAAAGAGGTTTTAAATTGTACCCTCTGAATCCAAACGCAGCAGCAGCAGCAGCCGGCTGGTTTGAACTTTTTTGTTTGACTCTGTCTGACTGTCGTTTTCAGAAAGTGTGAGTGCATCGTTTTGGGCAGCAGGTGGTTGATGCTCACCTGCTTCGTCTGGTGCTAGTTGTTTAACCCTCATGTTGTCCTCGGGTCAAATTGACCCATTTTCCTTTATCAAGTACAAATCTCTACTTTCATTAATTTTGGGGTGTCTTATAATTTTGGGGGGGTTTATAGCATTTGAAAAAAAATTGAAGTGGTTTTGAAAGTAAAAAAAAAGTTTTTGAGTAAAAAAAAAAAAAAAAGCCTTGTCTTTTATTGAATGTTGTGTTTGTCTATTCTTGGTTGATGTAAAGCACTTTGGAAACTTGTTGGTTGCTGTAAAGTGCTATATAAATACATGTTGATTGATTGATTGATTGATTGATTGATTGATTGATTGATTGATTGATTGATTGATTGATTGATTGATTGACATATTCCAGTCTGGGATTATCCAGCAACATACATTCCTTTAATTTTAGTCTAAATAATTCCTAATTTCTGCTTTTCTAACTCATACATAAGGTATAATTTCCCATAAATGAGGTTTATTGACCATAAATTCCAAAAATAACTGTAAAACTAAAGTTAATAAGTTTGTGTTACGTGGTGTTGAAAATGTTTAAAAAAAGTGACAAACAAAAAAAGTGTTGAAAAAGGGACAAAAAAACGTAAAGGAAAAGTTAAAAACATCGATAAAAAGCCTCAACAAAAGTGTTGATTTTCAAGTCCCAGCTCATGACCAAGCATCACAAAGACTGGAAAGACATATTTGCGGGCCACATTCCCACAAATGTGAAACATATCTGCCGCCACGTACAAAAGTGTCTCATAAACAGTTTGAAATTACTTGCTTACTGTTACAACAATGCAATTAACTGCAGTTAAAGAGTTGCCTGTGGAATGTGATCATTTCGGGCAGCGAGGCTAAACGGGTTAGCCACACACCAGGAAACGTCCTGTGTCCAAATCTGTGACTGCAGTTTGCATGTCGTCCCCGTCTTCACATAGATGTCTTCCATGTGCTGGAATGACACCACATTTTTCCAGCTTTTAGCCCAGTGCATGCTGGATCTGCTCCACGCCACCTGTGGACCTCAATAAGTGGGTGTAGAAAATGCATGACTGAACAATTAATTTCTTTGCACACATGATTAACAAGCTCTTTTAGTGTTCACAGTTTGAAAATAATTGCTTTGCTTTTCACTGTTCTTAAAAGACCTTCACTGCATCCCATTTTGTTCTTTGGATGTGTCTGGTCTGCTCAGTTTAGTTGGCCCATCAATCTCCATCAGGAGACTCCCTCCACTTGTTTCATTGGAAATGCTGCATACTTAATGGGCATTATTTGAACACTGGAGGGTTAGATTGCTCTAAGTGGCCAAGATAGAAATAAATGAACTGAAAACACCATTATCTGGAGGAAGAGATTAAAATCCTTGTAGGTTGTTTGGCCCAAAATAAAGTAGGAAAAACACTTTATGTGACTTTATTTCTTTCTCCGTGCATTTTGTAATGGTGCACATAAACTGATTATTTCTATAATCCGTTCAGGATTAGGGCTCTTTTAAGACTTGACTGTTTGTGATTATACCCCACGCAGTCAGCTCTGCCTGGCTCAGGCCGGAACATGTGTTTAAACACTTCATTGAGAGTTTCCACGGTCGCTCCGGCTTCCAAGATGAACTGCGATCCTGGCTTCTTTTTTTTTTAATGTCCACCAATAAAAATTCACAGTAGTGCGTTTATTTCAAACGCTGGTGTGTCTGATGTGTGCCACAGCACTGTGGTAAGATCCAGGGAGGTTTTTCTTTTCTTTCATCAAGATTTGACAAAAAAAATAAAAAATCTTTCAATCCATCCCAGGTGACCTAGAACTTAGTCAAAATGTCTGCTCATGCACACCGAGGTAAAGACACATTTATACACAAGATTCCCTCCATTTTATTTTTATTATCTTCTTGTGCCCATGTTCACTGCACTGCATCGTATTCATGTTCATTGATTTGGCAATGTTAACATGATGTCTGTAATAGAAAAAAAAAATCAAAGCTGTCTAATAAAACCAGTTCAGTGATGTAAGTCTGATCAATACTGTCGAGACAGTGGGATCACATGTGGCCTTAAAACTAAACAGCTTTAATGGTGTTTTGGGAGAAATAACATCTAAGGGCACTTTGCCTTCGACATATGGTTATTATTCATGGTTATTACACCGTGTCATCACAACTCATTTTTTATCCACTGAGTAAACCTTAAGACACAAAACTCATTAGAAATAAGAGCATGGAGCCTTTTTATGTTGCTTTTATGTTATGCATCAGATCACAAAGGTTTATATGGGCGTAGGTATTCTCCCTCTTACAGTCAAAGGTAACCAAGAGGTTGCCTTTGGAATACTTTGTCATGCTATTAATTTGGCAACAAATGTATTTTTTTCTGTAGTCACATCAGAGATAAATAATAGGGTAAATGAGCGTTGCTGCGCGTGGGGTGAAATAAGGGAAAATCAATAATTCTACTGTTATAATTCAGGGAATGAGCATTATTTAGAGGAAGAAATGAATAAGTCATCTACCCTCGGGGACCAAAGCCAAATGATATCATTGAGAGCCTGTTGACGTCAAGCATCAGCTCCAGCGATATTAAAGTGGGGTAAGAATCACCAGAGTTCATTTCTATAGTGTATTTGTGTTTACATTATGCAAATAAGGGAGTGAACTTGACGCCGTGCAATTCCCCTTTCCTGCAAATAATGTATTTTTTTCATTCTTTTTGCCAGGTTATTATTACTATCATGACACAGACTCACTGTGGAATACATTGGATCACTGAAATGTTGATAACCTCAGCATGTAGGCTGGTCAAGTTGACCAAAATCCAAGCTATGATGTTTAGTCTCTTGTATAATCCACATTACCCCGCCCTCAGCAGAACACCCAGCTCATACAATGACAATACGCTTGTTTAATTTCACCGAACACGGAGGGTCATGCCGACTCAATTTAACTACAGTGCGGCAGCGGGGGCCATCCGAGGGGGCAGAAACACAGAAGAGTGGTTATTGGATTGTTTGGTATCCGGTTTCAGCGATAGACACGAGTGATAAATTATTGTGTGAAACGGGCCTTGACATTGTTTTCATGATTTTGATTAATAGTCTTTTCATATATTACCACTAAGGTGAAAAAACAGTCAACTTTTACTGTATGTCTTAAAAACATGCTGCTGCACAGTGGCCCTGAAAAGCTGTTGTCCAATGACAGGATTTGACTGCAGAAAGGACGGAAAACTGTGAGTATGCCATGTTTGTGTCTGATATTCACTTGTAGCATGGACACTATTTCTACTAGATCGTTTCCTCTTTTTTTCTACATTTATACACATTATTATAAAAACCATCAACTGGCTTTGATATCATCTAACCACTTTGCAGCACTTCATTTTACAGGTCTGTCATTTCCTACAAATTTGTCTTGAAAGCATGATGTAATTTGGTACTAATTGTGTGTTTAAATCTTTATTATCAGTTTAGTAATTACTAGTGCAACATAGAGAGTCAGTGCACAGCAAGTAAGACTGAATATGAATAAATAAAAAGGTGAAATTTGTCTTCAAGAAAGCATATACTACTAATGAATCTGTAATAAATGGGTTTAAATTGAGTAATTCATTCTCTGGAAATCAACACACCTACATTCTAACTGTATCACAACATCCTTTATTTCCCCTAAAATAAGTTTTCATAAAATGACTTCAAAACATTATAGGGAAATAATTTGCTTTGTTGCTTCCTGCTGGTCCACTGGTTTCAGTTTTAAAACATGTTCACTCCTATGTTTTACTTTTTCTGTGTTTAATCGAAGAAATCTCAGATACACGCTTTCGTATTTGCTATTTTCTGCAGTTTTGCAGTAAAGTGACAGTTCTTTTGACACAATGGTATATAAATAAGAAGGATGAACACAGCTAAAAATATTCCTGTCTGTCAAGTTGCGTGTTTCTGAGAAGAGTCCTGTCTCTGATCTTTGCATACTGTACTACACCCTCAGCTTCTGGCATGGGTTTGTGGTTTTAGCCTCACATTACCACAGTTTACTCTGCTTTTATCTGGAGTAAGTAGCTAAGCCCACGTAAGAGGTTCCCACCTGGCTGCGTAAACCATATCACACTGCACGCCATTGCTCTGTCATCATCCACCTACCCCACCCACCCACCAAACCCACAACCAGCCCAACACATTCTCAATCATTCACTCCAAAGCTTAAACACACACAGGCTTCAAGTGCACAAAATCTAATGCACATGCACTTCGCTACACGGCTACATTCCAGGTGGGTTGCCTAATTAAATTTTCTGCATCTAGTGCCCTGGGTCTTCTTTGTCCTTGACCCTCTTATTGTTGGTCACCCCCACCCCCCCTGCCAAGGGGCCTGCCTGCCCGACATATTTATAGGAATGGCAGGACAGGGACAACACCACTAACACCAAGTGCTAAAAATACACAGATCATAAATCTGGGCATCTGCCAGTCATTGTTATATTTTCAATAGTTACCTCAAATCAACATATACACGCTAAGATAACCACTTTATTGACATGCTAAAAAGCTGAAAGTGTACACATTTTCCTACATAGATCCTCCTCACGAACAGAAATGCGTTTGTAAATGATGGAAGACACAGGCAATCCGCAAAATCGTAAATCTGCAGAAGTGTAAAAAATGTGTGGTAGTGTCAAAAAATGTAACGTTACAACAAGTTAGAATGTATAGAAAATACAACATATCCTGTCAGTGAGTTTGTACTGTTTTCACACCACAAACCAGCTCAATCTAAGTTGTTCTGGTTTCTGAGCTGTTGTCAATGCATCAACAATGTAAAACCACCGACATGACTAATCCTCCTACGCTAAAACATATTTACTACGTACTTATACATACATACTTTTGTTTCTGACCATAAGGTTATAGGCATGACAGGTACTGAAGTGTGAAGCATTAGCTCACACAGTGTATTCTAAATCCCTGTCATATCTGCCCACACACCAAGCCGGTCCTACTGCACCTGTCAGATAACATCTGTTCGTCTGTCCTCTGTCTATCTGTGCTCTCTCTCTCTCTCTCTCTCTCTCTCTCTCTCTCTCTCTCTCTCGTTACTCCATAAGTATTTCTGGATTTCATTTTCATCCCTTAAACTGAAACGGTCTACAACTTTTACACCGCGTTTTGTATTGTCACACAAAAACTTGATCCAGGGTGTTAAAACATTTGTGATGCACCCCCTGTTTGCGTTCCCCTCCACCCGACATGAGTAGAACTTTCAGTCAACTGTATAATGCAGCGTGATGTGATATGATAATTGCTTTGTTTCAACAACAGCATCCAGACATAAAATGCTGATGATTACGTTCCCACACAACAGCAGGACCCTATCAAAACAACAGTTGATTTACAAGAGTGTATGCAGTGTCAATGCAGCGTATGGAACCACGTTCTTTTTCCTCATCAGGTTCATTGCAAATTGTACAGCTATGATGGTTGCTCTAAGGCAACATTTTAGAGAAATACTTTTAACTTCTCTGTTTTGTAGTACCAAAAGGATGTTAACACTGTGGCCTTGCCTTTGCCATTGGTTTCATCAGCCTTACCTTCCCAGTGAAGAAAGAGATTTCCAACTCTTAAAGAGAAGGGAGCAGTAATAAAATATAAAATATTGCGCCAGTCCATGGGTCCTCGATGTATTATGTACACTCAGGGAGAAAAACCCCATCCAGCATTCAGTAATAAAAAATATATTCAGCTTTTATACTACATGTATCCACTGCATTGAAAGAGATATACATACTAATATCAAAGTGTTCAAATGTTGCATACAATGGGAAAGTCTGTTATCATGTGCATATTTACAATTACTACTGCTGCAGAATGACTTTGCTTTAGTACAGATGTTGCTTTAGTGTTTGTACATATAAATAGCATGTACGTAAGTATCCCGTATGCCTACACTTAAAGCATGGTGACACAGTAAGTGTGACAGCACATCAGCTGAGACAACTCATGTACTTTACCTTGGCGGTACTGGCAGGCGTTGAAGGCCATATTTGAATGTTGACCTCGTGACTCCTGACATTTAGGATTGACCCTCAGCGAATTAAAAGGCAGCGGTCAGCAAAGGGGCCAGTCATGTAAGGATCTGTCTTCAACGAAGACTTGCAGTTGTGAGTGTCTACAAAGCAGAGGACGGTATTTTAACATAGTGTCTTTATTATGACTCAAAATATCAATTATCGCGCAAGGAGGCGGAGAAATAGCTAAATTTGAAGCACAGATCGACAGAGAGCCGGAGAGACGCAGTCGCTAAATGTTAATTCAATTTTCAATTCAATTTTATTTATAGTATCAATTCATACCAAGAGTTATCTCAAGACACTTTACAGATAGAGGAGGTCTAGACCATACTGCATAATTTACAAGGACCCAACAGTTCTAGTAGTTCCCTCCAGAGCAAGCAACAGTTCGACAGTGGCGAGGAAAAACTCCTTTTAGGAAGAAACCTGGGACAGATCCAGACCCGGACCCAGACCGAGACCCAGACCCGTGCTCTTGGTAGGCGGTGTCTGACGACCAGTTGGGGTTAAAATGAAGAGTGGCAATAACAGTCACAATAAATAGTAGTTTGTAGTAGTTCTTTGTAGTAGTTCATGGCATAGCAGGGCACTGTGCAGCATTACAAGGCACAGCAGGACGTAGCAGGGCACCGCAGAGCGTAGCAGGATGTAACATGGCATCGCAGAACGTGTAGCGGGACCATGGCGACAGCTGCAAACATGATTCTGGAGCCTCCCTGATCCAAGTAGATTAAGTAGCTTATAGAGCTAGTAGCGTGTCATTTTAAACAACAATGGGAGTAGCAAGAAAGGAGATTGCTATGAGTGCTTGAGTGAACTAGTGTAACGTTTGAAATGTAAAGAGGATTAGTAGAGGATGTAATGAAGTTTATGACAAAAGTAACTGTGTCAAGAGACCAAAGCAGTGGGCAGGATAGGCGAGCCGGGTTAGCCAGTTTCATGAATGAAAATTCATGAAGAGTTATCTCAAGACTCTCTATAATTTACAAGGACCCAACATTTTCAGTTGTTCACTCCAGAGCAAGCAACAGTGCAACAGTGGTGAGGAAAAACTCCCTTTTAGGAAGAAACCTGGGACAGACCCAGGCTCTTGGTAGGTTGGGGTTGAAATGAAGAGTCCCAGTCCCAGTCCCAGTAAAAGATAATGGAACAGTGGATCAAAATAGCAGTTTGTAGTAGTTCATGGCATTGCAGGGCACTGCAGATCGTAGCAGGGCATCGCAGGACGTGTAGCAGGACCACGGGCACAGCTGCAACCATGATCTTGGACCCTCCCACATCCCACATGCTGGTTAGGTCCGATAACATGTGGAATGTAGCCATCCTGTCAGACTGGCGATGAGTAACCACGATTGGATGATTTGAAAATATTAGAGATTGCCCAAGCCTAGTGTGAACTGGACCAAGTATTCTGGACCTTTTCTGATGAAATATCATTAAATAAAAATGAGAGGCTACTATTTGACAATTTATCACCAGTAATCCAGTGTGTGTGTACTGTGTGTGTTACTAAAAAGAGAATATGTACATGCTGTGTGTCTGTGTGTGTGTGTGCGTGCGTGTGTGTGTGTGTGTGTGAGGAACAGAGAAGTTAGAGAGGTCGTTTGCATGATCTTTGGAAATATTGCCATAGCCTCAGGCTTTTCCTAAGAATACTGAGCTTAGAGAAAACTCAGTTATTTCCCATACTGTGTGTTCACTCTGCCAGATCAGGATTAATAAATGCCCTTCCATGGTGCATTAAAACAACCATATGCGGTAGAACTCTCACAATTCGCTTTGCCTTCTCCCTTAATTAATGTTATTCTGTAACACTTCAGGATAATGACATTTAATGAGATCCACTGAGAAATAAAATTCCAAATGCATAATTTAAACAGTACTATCGTAATAGATGAATTAAAAAAAAACTGATTATAGATTATAGACCTACACTCCCTTCTTTGAGGATTTATCTAAGTGGTGTATGAGTTATAAAATGAAAAACAAAATATGTATGTTGCGTTAGTGTAGATTTTAATGTAACATACTTATTTGTTAGTTCATCTGTTAAATATACAGTATGTGGAACTGTTCAACAGGTCTGAGAAGCCTCCCTCACAAGATTATTCTCTATGTAAAGCGTGTTGAATATGTAATTTTAATTACTAATTGTTGTTCTTATTTTGAGGTATCGTGTGTAGGAGTTTTACTAGCTAGTTGTCGGGTCAACAGTTTCCGGGAGAGACAAAATTTTTATTTACGCTTTTGACAATTCAAAGTTCAGCTTTTGCTTGTCTGGTGTGTGAAATGGAATTTCTACCAGTTTATGTGGATGAATATGCTCTATGAACAGTTACCATTCTTCAACTTTTAGGAAATAAATCAGTGAAAAGTGAAATTATATGATGACTGTCTTGAATTAGCTTGTAAAAGTACAGTAGAATGAGTTTTTTGTTGCCAAAGCAAAATCTTCTGTAGTGATACAGGCAATTATGATTTGTTAGGGTCAGATTTATTTTTATGGTCTTGATGTCTTGTTGCTAAGGATTTCAAGATGAATGCAATAACATAACAAGTTAACGTAAATTAATTTGGTAATTTAGGTCCGGGAGCAGGGCCACGCCTTAATCACACCTCTAATCCCCAGACAAACCTACACCTATCCTGCTGAGCAGCCAGGCTCGTGTCTCTGATTGCTTCACCCACCCTCCCTTTCCCTCTCCTTCATCCATCCATCTTCCTCCTCATCCCTTCCTGTTGCACACCTCTCTCGTGTCTCATATTCGGGCAAAAACTGCTTCTGAGACGGAACCCCCGCTCTGAGTCTCCTCCACCTGGTCCTTATACATCTCCCAGACCAGCCATCAGACGACATCCACATCAATTTATCCGTCTGCACATTCATAACGTTCCTTAAATCTTAACTAACACATGGTTGTGGCGTGGTCCATGCTAGTGAAATTCCTCTGAACGTTTTTGGGAAATCAGGGAGCGGTGCAGCAGTAAAAAAAAAGCTCCTTGAGCAAAAATGGATATATATATAAATTCTGGTCTTTTTGAGGGTCTTTTGAATGGCAAGTTCAGTTCCAAAGCCCTTTCGGATTGGTTTTCTTGACAAGACTCAAGATATTTGCATGTACTGCAAATGTACAAGAAAGTTTACATGTAATTAATGTACACTGTCCCTGTTAAATAAATTAATAAATACCGTCAATGTGAATTGAGTTACCGCCAGAGTACTTTGAGTCTCAAATACTATTTACTGGCCAAGCATACGGCCGATGCAGAGACCCCCCCCCCCCCCCACTTTGCCAAAGGCAGGTTAATATGTCACGTTGTCATATGTGCCCATCTGCCATGCTGGATGTGCTTGAGTTTGCCATATTATGCTTTCAGCATATTTTTGGAGTATAGTGCTTTGGAGTAATATTCCAGACAGTATTTGTCATTGTTTTGGAAACATTTGCATAAAGCAAGCATATTTGTTTGTTCCCATGTTATTAACAGCATGAAATACTTGAAAAATATTGCTTTTAAAGAACGTTCAGAACAGATGAAATAAATATTACTATGAACAGTTATGTGATTAAAAGATTAAATATTACAAGTGATTGAAAGCCCTACTTGTATTTATATTTATACCTGGATCAATGAAAATATGAAACACTGAGTCAGTCCGTCTGCTCATCTGATCTCAGACATGTTGCGTTCTCATTTGAAATACAATATGATATATCAAGAGCAGGAGTGACAATCCACCCGAAACGCATTTGCAGAGTCGATGGCTTCCAAGAAATTGTGAAGAGTGACGTGAAATATTGTCAGAGGAGGAAAGTCTTGAATTAAGAATCCGATTAAAGTTATGGCGAGCTTCATGAATAATGCAGCCAACGTTTATTTCCCAGGAAGTCAACTGTAAGACGTAGTCCTCTGGCCAAGTCTCCCTGCTCTCAGTTCTCTCCACATTTCATCCACACCAGTAATGATGGATAGCATTTTAAAGTAAACTAATTAAACCAGGAAAAGGAAAATGAATCGTGACGATATTTCATCGCATCAACAGCACAATAGCACAAATGCTATTATTGCTTGGCATCAAAAAAATTAAAAGCATAAATCAAAGGTTATGGAGGCCAAAAAAAAAGGAGACTGGGTTGGAAAGTTATTGTTTTAACAGGATGACAAAATCATTAGAATCTAATTTATGACCAAAGGGCAAAGACTTTTCTATGATCTAGAGTTGGGCATGTCAGTGTAATATCCCTGTCATCGCTTTTGCCTCAGTCATTCATTCAATGGCCACTGGCAGGAAACACTTTGATTTGAATGGCACACTTACTCTGAGTGGAACGAGCTGCTCAGGAGATGACCAAGCCCCCCCCACCTCCTGGCAAAGCTGGTAAACCGGTGTGCTCAAACGCCGCAAGCAGCACGCCACAAATATAACTCATCCATTCTGTGAAGGAGGAAGCAGGATCTAATTCGGACTCTGGTGTCTGATTAACACATTGCAAAGTTGTCCGTGATAATATATATATATGTATATGTATGTTTTTTTCATTTGTTTATTAATCCCCCGTGGGGAAATTACACACACATGCTCAGGACCTGTACATGCACCAATGGAGAGATGTCAGAGTGGGGGGGCTGCCAGCTGAACCAGCACCCTGAGTGGTTGGGGGGGGGGGGGGGGGGGGGGGGTGTACAGTGCCTTGCTCAAGAGCACCTGGCAGTGTCATGGAGGTGAAGTGGCATCTCTCCAGCCACCAATCCACACTCCGTACTTTTTGGTCCATGTGGGGACTTGGACCTGTGACCCTGCAGTTCCCAACCCAACTCCCTACGGATTGATACTGCCCCCCTTGATATAACATGATAATAATAGTAATAATAATAGTATACATTTTCATTGTGAAATAATTAACAATATTTACAATTCTACACACCGAAACTAAGTGATATCAGCTTTGTCAGTGGAAACACAACTCTCTGATCAGCACTTTGAATGACAGTGGACATTTTTTTTATTGCAACTATGTGACATTTTGACACTAATTTTGTCTCATTGTAACAAGGTGTGTGTGTGTGTGTGTGTGTGCGTGTGCGTGTGCGTGTGCGTGTGCGTGTGCGTGTGCGTGTGCGTGTGCGTGTGTGTGTGTGTGTGTGTTGTTTTTTTTGGGGTCACATTTTCCTGTGAAAGAAGCTATCACTTCAAATGTGGAAATCTTCATTTCCGCATGTGTGAACACTTACTGTAACACATCAGACGTGGCGTGAAACACTGTGCGAGAACCTGCTGTTTTCATTGCTAGTCGGCCTGCACACATCTCAAGGGACCTTGTTTGCATTTAAATTCAGATTTGGAAACAATACTGCAGTATCAGACACACAAGCTTGATCCATAAAACATACAGACACACAACCGTGTGATCCTCAGTCTCAGTCCTCTCCCTTCCACCATCACCTCTTTCAATCTCTGTCTCATTTCACTTGAAGTTTATATTTTGTAGTGGCGTCACATCTCCCTGTAATCCTCCTCTGGATTGGCTGCAGCCGCTCATCCCTCAGCCGTGAAGATGAACATGTGAGAGGCATCTGTAAAAGAGAGTAACCTTCACCTGAGCTAAGGGTTACGTAGCCTTGGATTTATATAAAGACAGTTGGAGAAACAGAAGCCGTGATCATTTTTTGTTTAACCCTCATGTTGTCATCGAGTCAAAGTGACCTGTTTTCCTATATCAATGTTCATTTTAATTACCCAAAATAACATGATTGATTCCACACAAATCTCTACTTTCATTAATTTTGGGGCGTCTTATTCAATTGTTATAGCATTTGAAAAAAAAAATTGAAGTGTTTTTGAAATAGTATGTAGTAAAAGTTGACATATTCCAGCCTGTGATCAGCCATCAACATACAGTACGATCCTTTAATTTCAGTCGAAATAATTCCTAATTTCTGCTTTTCTAACTCAAACATTAGGTATTATTTCCTATGAAGGATTTTTACGGACCATAAATTCCAAAAAAATATTTGTAAAAACTAAAGTAATGAGTTAGTGTTAGAGTTGAAAATTTCGAAAAAAGTGACAAACATTGAAAAAAATGTCAAAAGTGTTGAAAAAAAGGGACAAAAACGTGAGAAAAAGTGAAAAAAAACTCGATACAAAGCATCAACAAAAGCGTTGATTTTCAATTTTGACGGGAAGACAACACACACCCTTTTCACCTTGATCACCTGATTTTCTGCAAGTACAACGGAAGTAACTAAGACATTTTATTTTGACGGGTATTGTTTAAACACAGCTAAGTGGAAAGTTACTTTGGGCCTGTTTTGACAGAGACAAAGTGACAAATTGTTTCAAATCAGCGTTTTGTACTTCTCTACCCAGCGTTTCATTTTTCAGTTCCTCTCTCTATAATTATTTCTATATTTCTTTCCTGAACATGTTCTTGAAATCTGACAAAGCTGTCATAAATCATAAATCCTGACCTTGAATTGAGTTCCACCTTTTCTTACCAAGTAACACTGTGACATTCCACAGTGTGACTGAGACTCGGAAAATGTATTCAGCTTATCAGTTATTTCGGGCACAAGCAGCCACCCCCCCCCAACTCCCTCTCAATAAATACGGGGTTGACTAAGTTGATATGCCTCGGAGGCATTTAAATATTCCCCCCAAAAATATCTATTCATAAAGCGGGGGTACATAATTGGGTGATTTATGACCTTTTCACACCACTGGAGCGATTAACTGAAGACATCATTCAGGGCTGTCAATCAAACTGATTGTTCACATGGAAACACACCATGCAGCCAATAACGGAGCCAGCTGACTTGAGAATGAGGCCTTCGAAAGCCTTTTCACCAAAGTGGCCTCTTCAAGACTGTCAGTTACGTTGTCATTGTGTTAAGATAAAACTTCTTCTATCGGAACGCTGCGCTGGCAGAAAGAGAGAACTAGAATCAAAGGCACAGGTAAATCTGTGCACATTCACGTTAGCGTCTCAAGGGTGACATGGGTTCAGCTGAACGCCATCTCACCCCATTGCTCTCCTCTCGCTCGCTGCTGGTCACAGACCTTGACTATGTTCATGGCTTAATAGTACATCTGGGAGACATCTTCACATAAAGCTATCATTACCTCCGATTTAATGATCAGATGCAGTGATTTGTCTTTATTGGTCTTCATAGACGCACACACCTGCATCTCTAGAGCCCTTCCTTCGGTAATAACACCAGGAAGAACAACTTGACACTAATTGGCACGTCGTGACAAGTGTGTTCATGCATAAAGCATTTCTTCTTCTGATGCTTAAAAAAAGTACCAGCTTTGGAAAAGGATGAGATTGGAGAGGATTGCATCCTGGATGAGATTTCATGACTTTTGCGTCACCATATTTTATTCCATTCTGAATAAGGCCTTTCATAACATAACTAACCTCCAAGAATTCAAGAGTTCAAAATTATCTTTCAAATCCACCTACAGCATTGATGGTACAGGCATGTACCATCAATGGTACCATGGTGTCCATGGTATTGTGGTACCAGGACAGGTATTGATGTACCTCCCATTTGAAGACTGGTGTTTGTATTCTGCTAAGTCAAATTTCACTGATTCTCATAACATTGCTCCAATTTACTTATCAGGAGTTCTCCCCCCCCCCCCCCCCCCCCCCCCCACACCCCCACCCTTTGGTCCTCAGGGCTTGCTGGCTCTCAGTCTAATTACGAGAGATAATGGAGGGTGAAGCTAAATGGCGCTGATGGGGTCCAGCAGAAGGTTATTAGTGTCCTCATTAGTGCCCAAGTGAAGTGAAAGGAGGTTTAAGGTCTTATTCTGATCCTGATGGATGGGGTTCCTCTCAATCTGCCTTTACAGAGTGTGATTCAACAGCAGAGGCACGAATAGGGAGATACATAAAGAAGGGAGAGAGAGTGTGTGTGTGTGTGTGTGTGTGTGTGTGTGTTGTGTGTGTGTGTGTGTGTGTGTGTGTGGCACATATTGTAATGAGACGTGATTCTACCTGAGTGAGAGGTGCATGTTCATTTGATGTCTTGGTTACAGTTGGAATGTTTAATGCAGTACACACATACATGTCTTAATGCACTGACAGATAGGAGTGCATGTGTTTGTCTACCCCAATGCTTCCCGAACATAGGGTAGGGACCCAAAATGGGTCGCAGACCCGTTTTATTGGGTCGCCAATTGGCAGAGAACAGACTAAATGTTCAGCATGACCTCAGAATGGCACTTTCAAAAACCGAACCTAGAACAGATCAGCTGCTTGATATCTTCAACCATCCACATACATCTCATTAAATTCAAGTCAAATTCAAAATTTTGTTTACTTTTATAATGGAATAAATATACTTGACATACATTTAAATTCATGGTTTGTTCCGTCTTTTGTCCACAGTTTAAAAATGTAGATGTTACCATGATTCATGGTGTATTTTTGTAAATTTGGGTCCCGGGGAGACACCAAATTTCTCTTTTGGGTCTTGAGCTGAATAAGTTTGGGAACCACTGGTCTAACCCAATGATAGCAGCACATGTCAGTTGTACTTTCGACCGTTTGTAAAAGGGGTTAAAGAAGAAAAAAAAAAAAGAGTACACTGGTCAAAGCGATGTATTCCTGTTTTATTGTATTACTCATAGTTGCTCAGACACGTGTATATACAAATACAGTACAGTTCATTTTTTGTCAAATTTTTTGTTGTTTATATACTGTAAAAGAGCAGGTTGGAAATATTCCCCACTGATGGCAAAGTAGGAGCGGGGTTCAAAGGTGAGGAAAGTAGCACAGCAGGTGGTGTGGTGGAGGTTATACAAGCACAAGATTAATGGGACAGGACGGGCGCGCAAAATGAACAAGTGGCTCGTCGGCAAGAGGGGAGCTGACGAAAAAGAGATACTTTGCCCTGTGTGCACAGAACCTGGATCGATGATAGGCTTTACCCCGCTAACAATCCACTATAGGACGGAGGGGGGGTGGACTAATCCTTGAACTGTGCCCAGGACCAACGTCTACCATAGGGAGAAGTGATTCAGGGCTGTTAAAAAGGGAGAGAAAGTGAAGGGCCCTGTTGTAGTCTCGTCGACGCCAACAGCCGTTCCGTGTAAAAGCACAATGGCAGAAAGCGTCTTGTACACAGACAGGACTGCCAGGGCAGAGGCTCAAGGGCTAAGGCATGGGAAACACTCTTCGTTGCCAAAGAGGGTTGCCGCTTCCCATTCACTGCGGCAACAGCGAATGAGACACGCACACACACAAACTCAAAAAGGTCTCACACATTTCTTACACACTGAAAAGCATCCACACACTGATGTATACACTCCCATAACGCCTTCTCTTGGGCGAGCAGAAAGAGGGTGAATAGTCGGAGGAGACGGACTGCAACTACATGGGATGAATTCAGTAGATGGGTACAGAAAGAGTCTTTCTTAGGCGAAAAAAAAGAAAAGACAAAAAAAAAAGAGTCGAAGTACAAAATGACCGACCCCCACTGTAACTTCACAACAATGCGTTTATGTACATTTGTCATCTGTCACTACACAGCTTTAATGACATCACTCAAATGGGGATGCAAAAAACACACAACATGAAAGTGAGCCGAAAATCTAACACGTCACAAAGAAAATAAGAGCAAAAGAAAACTTCTTAAAAACTTTTTTGATTTTTGTTTTTTTTCTTTTTTTCTTTTTTTAACATGTCATCAAGTCCATGCGCATGCCACATAATGAAACTGGCGAGGTCCTTCCTTTACAAAGCAAAACAGTCCACTCATGGCAGATCTTAGAGCTGACCAACATGCTTTCAAACACTGAAGGCAAAAAAAAAAAAAAAAATTAAAAAAAAGTACAAACAGGGCCGTCCATTGAGTCCAAAGTGTTTCTTTCCAAGGCAGGATCCTCGTGAAGAGATGTGAAGGTTGGTTGGTGACTGGTTTGAAACATGTAACAGGTGAGCCACTCGTCTGGCTAATGTTCAGCCTTCTGTACGCTGGTGTACAGCTCCCACAGGTTTCCCCTTCATATTAGCTCAAAGTTTCATTAGGCATTGAGGATTAAAGCACACAATGCGTTGTTCGAGGACAGTACACACTCCGCAAAACCCAGAGATAATACCGTGTTCGATTTTTTTTAGAAAAAGACATAAGAACCAAATTAATACTTTAATATCAAACACTATTTACATCAAGAAGTTTTTCCTAATAATAATAGTCATAATCAATCATCATCATAACAATAATAATAATTATACAGTTTTAACAATGATCTCATTTTTTCGTTTGTCCTCCAGAAAGGTACAAAACAGATACTAACCTAACACTACTTGTTTTATGGTTGACTACCTCAGGATACACAGTATCCAGTTTATAAGTTGATCCTCATTTCCCAGGTTAAGGTGTGTACAGAATAAACCATGGTAATAATAGCAATAATGACAAATAGTAGCATTGGTAATTATAAGAGAGTACAATTGAAGCTGGTTTCTGATAAAAGTCTAGTGTTAATCTGCTGACAAGCGTCCATTTTGAATGTTACGCGGTGCTCATTCCCTGTGGTGTTCTCCTGAAAATTAGTACCTCATTAAATGGCCTCGTCTCCTAATACCCCCCCCCCCATAGCTGAGCTGCTATTCCGCCATAATAGCATTGTTACCGTAGCGCAAAAAAAAACAAAAAACGAATGGCAAAAGGCGAAGGCAGTCTTTCTGGGGAAGAAAAAAAAACCAACAAAAAAAAAAGGCAGCCACAAAAATGAAAAATAGCAAAAACAAAGCAGTGCATGCCTTTTGAGACAGAATGATACTGAACAATAGTTTTGTCATTGAGTCGAGTGTTGTTTTTTTTCAGTAGTGTTGCATGGATTTGGTGTTGTTTTGTCTAGTTTTGTTTAGTCAGGCACTCGAGTCGCACTACCTTCGGCTACCTCCCGTGTCCTTCTATCTCTCCCTGCATGTGTCTCTCCCTTTAATTCTCTCCGTTCTCCTTCAATACAAGTCTCTTAAACTGCAAGGTCATTGTGGCTTTAAACCCCCCCCCCCCCCCCCCCCCCCCCCACGGTGGACATCTACACCACCTCTCCGAACCCCCCAAGCCTTCCACCATCTATTTTAATACCAGGAATAACTCCCCTTGCCGCAACATGGGGTCCACATGCCTGTCATTTTGAACCTCATTAAAGAGTCGCTTAAACCTGTAACACTAGGAGCTGAAGGTGGACACTCATTTGCTCCTGTGCTCCTTTCCTTTGCTCCATTTCTCGCCTTCTATCTGTCTTTCCGAACCAGATGGTGCCCTATTTCTCATTCAAGAACCTGTCTTTGAAAGGAAGGAGTTAATTCCTCTATCTGTCGATATTTCTTTAAAAAAAAGCAAAGCAACAGGTCCCGTCTGTTTGAAAAACCACATACCGGTAGTAGCTTTCATTATGCCAGCTTACCATGTGCATCTGTGGGAGCTAAAGGACGCTGACTATCATAACAGTGAATTTCTTTTTAATGTAAGTGCTAACATAAAGCCAGACTAAAAAGCTGAGCATTGCCGTGAATAGAGATAGTTTCTCTGTTCACACTAGGTGTTTTTAGCACTAACTGCTGCAATAAACTGAATGTGATAAGCAGCTAACTCATTTTTGCTAAGCGTGAGTCAAAGCTGCGGATTAAGCAACATAGATGGGAGACAAAGTATGGTAATGTGTATTTAAGGTTGTTTTTTTAAACACTTTTCATTGACATCTGTTTTAGGTCTAATTTAATTTAGACGGTGCAAAAAGTTCACAGTGTCTCCGCTTTCAAAGACAATGTTTGGAAAGACCATTGGCAACGCAAAAATGACTTAACCCTCCTGCTGTCTTCGGGTCAAATTTGAACCCTTTCCAAAAAGTTTCTATATCAGAAATTTGGGTTTCTTTCAAACAAATTTTTCCCCAAAAAAGTAAAGTGAATGGCAACAACGCTCCTCACAAGTTAAATAAATAATCTAAACTACTTTCATTGAATTTGTGTGTTTTTGTCAATTTGATAGCATTTGGAAAAAAAAAAAAATTGGTAAAAGAGCTTTAAAAAAAGTGTTAAAAAAGAGAGAAAAATGTCAAATAAAGTGACAAAAATGTGAAAGGATGTCAAAAAAAGTGACAAAAATGTCAAAAAAAGAGACAAACGTAAAAAAAAAAAAAAGTTTTAAAAATTCGGGGGGAAACCCACAAAAATTTCAAAAGGCTACGAAAAAGTCAACAAAAGTTGAAAAAGTGACAAAATCTTCGGAGTAAAAGCCACAAAAAGGGTCAAAGAAGACGACCTTTTAACTTTGATAAAAAAGGGTTTTCTTTTTAAATTTTGACTTAGAAAAAAAACAAAAATGTCCAGGTCGGCGGGAAGACAACACGAGGGTTAAAGTAAAGCTGATGAATTTAGCTGTGAATCGTTTTTTTGTCTTCTTTTTAAATAACTTTAACAGTCAATTTCAGAGGGAAAAACAAGCTGTGGATGCAAGTGTTTCTTGGAGTGTTAATATCGATTAATACTTAAATAGAACAGAAACAACAATTGCAGCCCTGCTCAGTAAACATTACTTAAAATCACTGTGACTCTTGCCGTGAAATTGTGTGATCTACTTTCAAAAGATATCGATCTTCAATCTTAATAGCGGTCCACAAAGTGTCTGGTGAGAAAGTTTCAATTTAGCTGTTCTGTGAGTCATGGTGAACCGATTGTGTTTGAAAGGCGTGTTTTTATTAAGCGGACTGGCATGCTTTTCACAAAGAAGGACAGGAAAAAGAAGCCTTGTGCATCCGCAGCTTTTACACACACTCGCTCAAGCTCTAAGCGGCTTATCCACCTGTCCCGTACACACACTTTGTTTTCAAGAAAAAAAAAATTGGGTGCTATCTTTCAACCGGGACAGTCTGAAGATCGGAAGGCTAAGGTGCATGTCATGTACTGTCCGTATTTCTCAGTGCTGTGGTTTCCACTCGGACCTCTGCTTAAAACTCGTCTTCTTCTCCATCTTCATCTTTCAGCTTTGCACTTCACGTCCTAGAGAAATGGAGCAAATCTGCTTCTTATGATCCTGCAGAACTTGATTCAAATGTTTTCCCAAAGGCTTCTCGAAAGGTCTCGGGACAACTTTTTATTTGTGTATGTACAGTTCTTTCTAAGACCTAATATCTTCACTTTCTAACTGTGTACTGCTACCACTGTATCAAATGTAAAAACCCTACTGCTATTGACTGTTAGTGTAGTGTCTTGCATGTGACTCTCTAAGCATGTGTCTGTGTGTATGTGTATGTGTGTGTGTGTGTGTGTGGGTAAACATCAGTGCTGCAATGACATAAAAAAAGGATGTAAAGGGATGTCAAAAGTCACCGGAAAATAAGAATCACTAAGTGTCAAAAAACGGGATTTGGCATCTTAGTTGACGGTTCGAGAGGGGGAATTGTCTCTCCCACTTCCAACATCAACTTTTTTTCACTCACAGACAGAGAAAGACCACTTAAATAGATTTCTGAAAAAAATAGAGGGATCCTTGAGAAGCCTGCTCTGATGCCCAATCAAGCAAACACGCTCCACCCAAATCCCGCCCCTTTCCCCCCTGCAGCCTCGGGCAGACTCAGGCCACGCTAGGTGTTAATGCCCTCCGGGACAGAGGGAGGCGCTATAAAGTGAAGAGTGTTGATAGGCAGACCAGCAACAAAGCCAGGAGCGGACTTGTTTTCTGCAGGTGTGGCGCAGCATTTGTTTCATCACTTCGGGAAGGCTCAGCCGGTTCATGGCTGGTATCATCTGAAGAATAAGAAGAAAAAAAAAAGGAATTATTATTTGTGGTACACCACTGCTCTTTTGCAACAGTGCACCGCAGACAAAAGACAACATTATGTAATTAATGCATTTTCATATGGGTCATGTTGCTGTCGGGCTTGTACAAAGCTGTAAGCAATATTTCCCAAAAAATAACTGTGGAGACATCAGAGCGTTATTGGGATGTTTGGGCCTCATGTTCAATACGTTTCTAAAGTTAGTTGTGATAGTGGAGTCTGAGTTGCCATATGAACTTGGGTTGCTATGTCATGTTTCGAATCTCGTCAGAAACCTTTTTTAATTTAACTCCCAGGCGAAGTGCCTCGTGTGTGGCAGGGGCAGCAGCCATGCGCCCTCTGCATCATGGGAAAGTAGCCGAACCATGTTCAGCATATAGGACAAATAAGAGAAGGACCAGTGTATGTGTGTGTGTGTGTGTGTGTGTGTGTTTGTGTTTGAAGGGACGTGGCAACAGTAGAAGACGGATGAATGTCTTAATTTCCCTCCTTTGGAGAGCGTAATAGGGGAATGAGCCAAAAGACGCATGCAAGGTGAGAGGCAGCCATCAATGATGCAGGGAGGATAGCAAGGCAGGCAAATAGGCAGATAAAGAATCAGGCAGGAGGAGAGGCAGATGGGCATCGCAAATATCCTACTATCTGGCCTGGTGTGTGTGTGTCCCATTTAGATGGCAGTCTATGATAACCTCTGATATTCACAGTCAATGTATTAAAGCTCATTTTCAAATTAATAACTTTCATGAAAGCATTTTTTAGATGTCCTCAGTGAGTAGTGAAACAGAGAATTGCATAATTTTGTTGCCATGTAAATGTGTGTGCATTTGCACACATATCTTTGTATTTATCTTTTAAAACTGGTCAGATTACATAAAGCACGAGTGATGATGTATTGGGATGGAATGGTTTTAGCGGAAAATCAAGACGCAGGATATGAAACATGAAGTTGGAAGTGACATTCAGTGTTGAACAGGATTTCAAAACTGTGAAATTGTGAATCATGCACATCAATGAGAACAATGTAGCGTAGACATATGAATGGGATATAGATGTAAGTAATTATATATACACCATGCAGTGTATATACAAATGTATATCAAACGTGCAACACTGTCCATCAATATTACATCCAAGTAACAATGCAATGACACAACATCTGGAGAAGAATCAGTGTAAGAGAAGCACCAGGCAGGGGTGTGGAAGGACTGATCAGCTTTCAGACAAACATCATTAAAAAGGAAACAGGCACAGAAAAAGGAGACACATGTACAGATGTATGGAGGTCATACTGAAGAGAATCAAAAAAGCAGGAAGCCATACTAACCTCGTGGTTCTAATGTATTGTCTACTTTGTCGTTTACATCAAAAACGCGGTCATGTACGCCTATAGTTTTCACACAGCTGTCTATAACAGAAAATAGGGAGAATGAGAGATCATTAGAGGTTTATGCCAAATATGTTAGTGACATTTGAAGCACACACCCCCTCCTCTCAGCCCTGAAATAAAACATCCCAAGCAACAAAGCTCATGGCAACATTCAGATGAAGTATGAAGTGACCTGGATTTCATTTGATGTGATCATCTATCATCCTTTTCATGTTTTCAAATAAAAAAAACATTTGTTCTTTTTGTGACAAATGAAAGGGGGTATGTTGGACAGTGAGCAAAAATGTAATTGAAGAGGAAGTGAGGTAACCAGAGAAGTAGACATAAACTGTTCTGATTTCCAATCCAAATGGGTACTTCAACAAGCTCTGTTACAAAGCCTTGAGTTGCATGCGCACGCTTACTTGATGGTCGGACAAAAACTTTGAGCTTCAGGCATGTTTTCCTCCCGTTCTCGGCAATGGTGGACGCTGAAAAAAAAATGCAAAAGACATACAGTAGGTAAATATAATACTGCATGTAGAGTCACACATGCATTTAACACGTTCCTGACTGTGTGTTTCCTTCTTTATAAAAAAAAGCTCTGCATGAATAGATTTTTAATAATGAATCGATTTTCTTCCCTGTAGTTAAAACTGAAGTTGTTTATTCAGAAAAAAACACAATAATCTTTTAGATTGGTAATGTTGACTCTTAAGTGGATTTTGTAGGGTTAGTCATGGTTCTTGGGAAATTATAGCCAGGAAGTATTTACAGATGTGCTTGGGAAATGTCTCTGGGGAGAGTGGAGTGCTTTGCTCAGTTTAATTGTTAAAAAGCATTTGAGATTTTTACAACCGGCAGCAGCGTTGTAAGAACCAAGCAATTTGCATCAATTAAAAACACTTGAAATTGGAAGATCTCACTTTACAGGTATACGTTTATGTATTTTTCCTCTCTAAAAACGCTCTTCAAGAGACACAAAGTTCACACACCAAGGGTGTGTGTGGTGCATGTGTGTATGGTTTGTGGTCGCTGTAGGAAATGGATCCCTTCCTGTCAAGTCCATGGGGTGTGAATCTCTGAGCGTTAGCTATCATAGTGGTTGTATCACAACCCCTAAATATATCTCATGGACAGAGCATGCGCGAGTGTGCGTGCATGTGTGTGTGTGTGTGTGTGTGTGTGCCCATGCGGTTGACCACTAATGGTGTTATGGGGAGGCACCAGGTGCTGTCTCCTGTAGACGAGGATAGGGGTCAAACACGTGTCAGTTAGAGCATGGTGAGTGTGTAATGCGTGCATCCATCATGGCAGGAGAAAGTGCAGTCATTTAAAAATATATGCTGTTGTCTTGTGTTAGGACCTCTTATCAAATGGAGAATATTTTTTAGCAATATGCTAATGCTATTTACTGTAAACTAGTTTTCATTTCTACTATCCCCTCAGCTCTAGAGAGACCACAGTATCCTCTAAGATGTCTTTCGGGCCTCATTTTATGTCTTCTGCGGATCATTCCACAGCTGATGCAATGAAGCCAAGCTTTTCCAAAGGCTAGCATTAGGTATCTGTCAACTCCTCTCTAGTGAACCTTTACCTCTCCCCCAGCTGTGTCACCCTCTCTTCTCGTCTGTCAGCGTGGTCATATCCATTCATCAGACCTCAACTGACTCGCCCTCTTCATATTTTACAGCACACACACCAGCGAAAGTGTGCAATTGAGACACACATTTGAACTATTCGTGTGTATAAGTGTTGCTCGGCCTCCTCTTAAGTATATTTACAATTCTCTCATCTCGTCCTGTCTGCAGAATGTTTTAGATTTAAAATGTCTCAAATGTACATGCTGCTGCAATCAATGTCCCAGCATCTGTTTTCTTTGGAGGAAGTGGAAAAAGCAGTAAGCTCTCTCTCTCTCTCTCTCTCTCTCTCTCTCTCTCTCTCTCTCTCTCTCTCTCTCTCTCTCACACTCTCTCTCTCTCGCTCTCTGTAGCCAGGGGATATGTTCATTTAGAGATTTATTAACTAGTAACTGGAAAAGGGTCAGAAGAGATGGAAATCTATTACTTTGTTGCATGCTCTCTACTCCCAATTTAACCAAGAGATCAAGATGCCAGCTTTTCATCGAATGCATGCTGCATACTCTTAGACTGGGTAAACCCCGCAGACTCTGCCAGCGATGTGATTTCACCTTGCAGCTTGGTCTGAAAACCTGCACCTTTAATTCTCCTGCTTCAGTTCACAATTTTGCGGCAACCAATCACAAACCGGCTTCTCTACCTGGCGTGCTATTGGCCGGTTTAACACGATGACGACAGAGAAGCGACCAAGCAGCATAGCGGCCACTGAACGCCACCAAAGTGCAAGAACCTGTAGATGCCGCTGTCGCTTCTACGTCACTTGGATCTGATTGGTCGAACGGATTATCCAATTGCGTACAGAGTCATTTGACCTATGCCTGTTGGCAGTGTTGGGAGTAACGCGTTACAAAAGTATTTTAAGTAATTAAATTTCGGTAAAATTATACTTATTACTATCTCAGTAATGCGACTTACAACGCATTTTAATGCAACATTTAGTGGGTGTTTTGTTTTTTTAAGAATTCACCACGAACACAGCGAAACACTCTTAACAGAAAAAAAAGCTGTGAGTATTATTTTCTGTTGCTGTTTTCAATGGTTGAGATGACTGCAGAGACGTGTGCATTTGCAAGATGGATATTATTCTCAGGAGTTATGACGCTGCGTTGAAGCGAGGTGCTGTCCCGTCTCTGTTCCCGTGGTCAGAGCCAGAGACGGGACGGACAACATCCGTGTCCCAGCAGGTGACGGTACGTCAGCACGGAAAGCAGTGTGTCATTTTACAAAATATTATGAATAATCTATGATGTATTAAAGTGGATAAAGAGGAGACTTTAATGTTCAGGTAGTGAAAGTCAAACTTCCGGTGTTATTTTGGTGAAAGTAACTCAAAAGTAATGCAAAAGTTAGCATTACAATTTAGAGACAGTAATAATGTAATAGAACTAATTACTCAAAAATGACAGTTACTGGTAATCTATAATATATCACATTTTGGAAGTAACTTGACCAACACTGCCCGTTGGTTACGCCTCTCAGAGAAAATACAGAGCAGACTCCCCAGACCAATGCTCAATCTCAAATCTATTGAGCATAGTCATTCAATCACTTCCATTTTGCAAAGCCTTCTCTTCAAGCTGTTTCTATCCCATCGACCTCCCTGTTACCATTTTAATGTTATATTACATAATATAATTATATAATGTCGCTTCATCAGCTGTTTCTTAGTCATGTGTCAGTGTGCAGGAGAGTTCAGTTCATGTTCAGCCGATGCCGAGGGGAGGGATGGCGGATGGAAGAGAGAGAGGGCCTTATTATTTTTGGTGTGGAGGCAGCCGATGACACGCTAATGAACCTTGACCACAGACGCTCACCCACTCAGTCAGATACACCAGTACCCACGCAATTTCTGTCACTCTTCTTATTGCTCTACTTCTCTTATCTACCATCACTACTTAATGCACCCACTTTCACTTTTAACACACACACACACAAATACACGCACAAACGGGCACACCGTCTCCAGATGTCTTCTCTTCATCATTGTTGTGGGCAGAGCGGAGTCACAGCCATCGACACCAGCCACTTAGCAAAGGCAGCTAATTATGGGAGTATGGCCGCGGTGAAAACGGCAAAAAAGCATGTGGGAGTCTATGTCATGATGACAGTTACTGAAGCTGTTGTGATGTTTATAGAGTATGCCATCACCAGCTATCCACCTCCAAATGAACAGATAGCATGATTGCAGTCAAATTAGCTTTCACCATTTACATGTTGCATAGCAGTTTGCAAGTATAAAGCTAAAAACTCTTATGTATATGCTTTTTATCATTACAGTATGTGACAACGGTGCTAAGGTGAGACTAAACCATCTCATATGAGCTTGGACATGGCCATTGTGTTGCAGGTGTGTTGCTGTACATTCTTGACTACAATGGAAATATTAAGCTTTGGCTCTACATTCCTTTCATGGTAGCAGCTCTTCATAATCATGTGCTTGATGAAGGTACATCCACCCAGTGCCTTACACCAGTCCCTGTTTATTTTTTATTAACATGCTGCTGAAAACCAGCGTATTGTTCCTGTAGGCCGTAACATCAACACCTGCTATTCTGGTTCCCATCAGGCCAGCAGTCTCAACCATCAATCCATCCGGCCTGAGCAAGTGGCTGCTTTGAAGGACAGGAGGCCCTGAAAAGATGTCCCAGGGCCGTGGGGAGGAGGAGGGGGGCGAGGTTGGGTTACTCCTCCAAGCCTTGTCCCCTGCCTAGTAATGGCTGGTCCCCTCAGAACACTGCATTATGCATCAGCATTAAGGCAAATGGAATGAAGCAGAATCCAATTACGGAAGAACAAACAGGTGGGCTCAGTGCGGCTTAGGCACAGTATTGTTTCAATCACAGCCCAAGCCGAGCTTTATTGCAACTGTAATGTTATCTGGAAAACACATTTCCGTTGCCTTTCAATGAAAGATTCAACAGCACATTCCAGACATGAGGACATAAAACCATGTGTTTGTAGTGATGGGAAACCGGATGCAAAGATTACACTGGCTAAATAAAGTAGAAACCTTTATGGAAAGATATTGATTTCTTATCCATCATTAAGGCAGCGTAATGTCCAGGCTGTAAAAGAATAAGGCAAGGTGGGTTATTAAAACTGCTAGAAGCAGGTGTCATCTGGGGTCTTCTCCTAGTCAGGCAACCAAATCAACCAAAATAAATCTTAACATACTGTACTGTGACAACAAACTGTTTTTTAGCAAAGAAGTTTTAAAAGCTCTTGCGTATACTTGCATGCCATCACGGGAACATGTACCATTAATAGCATCATGTTAGCATGCCTCTAGTTGAGTCAGGTCTCCAGCTGGCTTTAATAATGGTGCTCTAATCCTTTGATCCCTGCTTATTTGTTAGGATGGGGCCGGTTAAACAGAATGCCCTGTAATGTTGTGTCAAGCGCTGAGCATTCCTAGCAAGCTAATTCTGCCAGCTCTCTAAAAGCAAGGCCGCTGTTTGATTGCCTTTAGCTGACATTACTCATGTGGCTTACACATCAGAGTTTAGGTCCAGGAGTTGTCTGAGTTTACATGAACTGGTGTCCAAAAGAAAGGACAAAAACACATGCCGCGTTACTTTCTAGAACCTTTGTGCCACCTTCTACCCACGTCTCCATCTAGCCAATTAGACAGTTTGTGGCCAGAATACATTACTTATATTGAGTGTTCAGAAATTACTGCTGGGTTTCATCAACATTTGTCCTTCAGTTCTAGGGAGTGGAATCAGTCAAAAGAGGACAATATTAAACTAAACACGTGAAAGAAAATCAAAGACTAGAAGGAGTTTGTAGACAAAGAAATAGAGATAAAATGTATATGATTGTATTTATATAAAGAGCTTTTCTAGTCCTCAAAGCGCTTTAACATAGCACAAGAACCATTTACCGTTCACACACATTCATGTGGCCGAGGCTGTCGTACAAGGCGCCACCTTCTCATCAGATAAACACTCACATACATTTACACTCCGGGGGCAACTCTGGGTTCAGTGTCTTGCCCAAGGGCACTTCAACATGGGACTGCAGGGCCAGGGATTGAACCACCAACCTTCTGATCCCCCACTGAGCACAGCTGCCTACCCCGATATGACCCCTCCAAGGCAATATCAACTGCTACGCTATCCAAAATAATCTATTTAAGGCATACAATAGCACAGACATAAAGTTCAGTACAAAGCCATGTGAAAAGAAGTATTGTACAGACGAAATTATTGAATGTCCTCCACAAAATGTCCTTCCTACATTCAACCATTAACAAAGCAGCATATTTTTCAAACAAGACATTCTAGAAAGATGGAAAACATATAATAAAATCATTCAAAGCCAGACAAGCAAATAGAAACTATCTGTATGTGTGTGTGTTTGTATGCCTATGCACAAAATGTGCGCACGTAAGAAGATGGAAGAGACTATCTACTGAAGAGGCCCATTAACCAGATGCTACTACAGGGAGCACACAATAGGAGGGAATGAGGGAGCAGGGAGAAGCAGTGAAAGAGGAGGACTCGGATTCAGGCAGAACATAAACTCCCCCACCCCCCCGGTGATAGTTGGCCTTTAGCTCTTTCCTTTCATCTTTTAACCTCCGCCAAAAGTGAACCAAAGTCATTCATCATGCCGCTTGCTCCGAGGTGACGAGGTCACAAGCAATGAGGAAAGGGGTGAGAGAATGGAGGGGAGAGGGAGAGAGAGCAGTGAGCTGGAGTCGGAAAAGTGAGTCAAATATCATAATGCCTAAATTGCACGAGCTTCCTCACACTATTGCATTTCAATGCGAGAGTGTGGGGATACTGTTCAATTACTTCCCTTCACTATTGTATCAATCTACATCAAGCATCCTCATTTTGTGAAAGATCGCATAATGACAATCTAACTAATTACTCTATCTTCTTGAAAAATCAAAAGCGACTGAAAGTCTGAAAACCCTTGAATTTCATCAGCTCATTCATGTCTTCACATTAAAATGACAATAAAACTCGGTGATTTATCAATCTTAGGTGGAGGGTCAGCTTTTTAAAGCAGCCACACAATAATAAATTACTCTACATAATAATGTTTAATTAGTGCACTTAGTTTATCCCATAGAATCATAATGTTACTGCTATGGCCCAAGTATCCACCCACTGAATAAACACTTTGTGTGTACACAAATGTGTGTATTGTCATTGAGGAGAATGAATAAATGAACAATAACTAATTAAAGATAATGACCAATGCACTGGGTTAATAATATGTGTGTTAATGACCAAGGATAAGATGTCCTTGTCTTTGTGAGAGTGAATCATAATCAGCTCCTGAAGAAGCTGTGGAAGCATGAATCATATTAGGCTGAGAGGAACCTCGCGCCCTCTGAATCGCAGCCCCCTGCCCGCCCTACTTTTCCTCCGATCTCTCGGCTTTTCACAGTCTTCCTGTTTCTCGGCAGACAAAGTGATGACTATTTTATTGACGGTCAAACTCAAAGTAACTTGATTAGAGACTTTTCTCTCTCGCCTTGCTTTCTCTAGGCTGTCAACAGCGCTTTGGGACTTAGCTCATGGTCTATTAATATCCCCGTTTGGCCGGTGGGCTGGCTGGCTGGTTGACTGTTTTCACTTTATTTTTGAAAGGGGACTCTTGAAACTCCAATAAGCTTGTCATGACCATGCCTTTAAGATGAATAGATAGATATAGATAGATAGATAGATAGATAGATAGATAAGATAGATAGATAAACGAAGAAGAAGAAGATAGATATAGAAGAATGAAGATAGATAGATAGATAGATAGATAGATAGTAATAGATAGATAGATAGTTTAGATAGATAGATAGATCAGACAGACAGACAGAAGACGATAGAATAGATAGATAGATAGATAGATAGATAGATAGATAAAAGACAGACAGACAGACAGATAGAAGATGTAGGTGATAGATAGATGAAGAAGAGAAGATAGATAGATGATAGATATAGATGACAGACAGATAGAGATAGATAGATAGATAGATAGATAGATAGATAGATAGTAGATAGATAGATAGATAGATAGATAGATAGATAGATAGATAGATAGATAGATGATAGATCGATCGATCGATCGATCGATGTCGATCGATCGATCGATCGATCGATAGATGACAGACAGACAGACAGACAGACAGATAGATAGATAGATAGATAGATAGATAGATAGATAGACAGACAGACAGACAGACAGACAGACAGACAGACAGATAGATAGATAGATAGATAGATAGATAGATAGATAGATAGATAGATAGATAGATGATAGACAGACAGACAGACAGACAGATAGATAGATAGATAGATAGATAGATAGATAGGTGATAGATAGATGACAGACAGACAGACAGGCAGACAGATAGATAGATAGATAGATAGATAGATAGATAGATAGATAGATAGATAGATAGATAGATAGATAGATAGATAGATAGATAGATAGATGACAGACAGACAGACAGACAGACAGACAGACAGACAGACAGACAGACAGACAGATAGATAGATAGATAGATAGATAGATAGATAGATAGATAGATAGATAGATAGATAGATAGATAGATAGATAGATAGATTTTTATTGATCCCAAAAATTGGGAAATTCCAGTGTTGCAGATCACTGTTTATTGTTATGTTATTGGAGCCGGTAGAGAAAACTGATTGATTGTTACCATTTTCTAATGGGTGACAAATTTAAGAAATTTCTTATTAAAATGTCTTAGTTGTTGTTGCAGTTGGGTTTCTGTAAATAACATCACAGAGTACGGTCTAGACTTGCTCTTTTATGAAAAGCACAATGAGATAACTCTTGTTGGGATTTGGCGCTACATATATAAATAAAATTGAACTGAATTGAATTGAGTTGTTCCACCACGAGCTGCCAGAATAGCTTCAACACAGCTTAACCTGATTCTAAAGCTTTGGTACCACTACTAAAAGGATGGGAAAAAACAATATTCCAAATAATATTCCATCATCTGTTGTTTTCATGATTTGTTGAGTGCTGTTGAACACAATCCATTCAAAATCTCTCATAATTGTCAATTGTTTTGGCATCTTGTGACTGTACTGTACCATATGATTCACATGATTTTCATACACCATCAAACCATGCCTTGACCCCCTTGTGCCCTGTAGGGATTTACTTCAATATTATAATAATTTTAAATTTAAGGGAACAAATCTGGTGCAAAAGAAACACAAGGAGGGTTAATTTATTTGGTAGTACTGTCCTTACATCCAAAGAGAGAGATGGGATGAACAAAAAAAAAAGGGGGACAAGAAATGATGCAGTAGCCAGGGGCGACAGAGGTAGTGGAATGTCTATCCATCTATCAGGATTATAATGCATTCCAGAGAGTGTGTGTCTGCGTGGCTTTTATGTATGTCTGCCCATGCCTGTGTATGCATATTGTACATGAGTGTATGTGTGTGTGTGTAGCTCTATGTCACATTAGTCCATGTTGTTGGATCATTTCTGAACCCTGATGACAGGGTTGATTTTTCATGTGAATGAATGAGAGGGGTGAGTTATGATGGTGTCCATATGCATGTTCCCCTTACTGTACCGCAAATGGAACAGCGCCGGCTCTTAATCATTATTAGCAGACCTCCCATAGCTCTAACAAAAATACAGACTGCATACACTGTCACCTGCCTCTCCTCCTTTCCCCTCTCGGTGAAGCTTGAAGGAGCATGGTGCATCACAGGATTTATGATCAAATGTCCATGTCTTGGAGAATCAGTTTGAGCTTTGTGTGTGCATGTAGCAGTCTATTAAAGTTGAAAAAGACCTCATGAGAACCTTTAAAAAAAAGCCTTATGAATATCAAGAGGTTTTCTTGTGTGGTATTTCTGAACAATCTTAGTCTTATTTTGCATACTGACCTATGGGCATCCACAGTGATTGAAGCCTCACCAAGTGTTTTTCATTTTGGAATCTTTCATAAACATAGGTAGAATCATCGCTTCCCCCTCTGGGTTATGGCGGTTATTTAGCAAGTCTTCATTTGATATCAGCCACAGAGTCTCCCGAAGGTCTCCCTGTTACTGTAATGTCCTTTTTTTTCTTGCAGTGTCAACCCCAGAACTATATATGTTTTTATAACTCCATCCACAAGAGATATGCAAAAAGGTGTTATTGATTGTGTTTTCCATGAGAAGCAGCGCCGGCCCATGTAGGTGAACAAAGCCAGACGGCAAGAAAACAACATCTTTTCTGCCGACCATCTGCCACTGCACGATCACACCAAGTGGTTTCCTATTCACCACACATCTTACACGCCTAACAACACCATAACTCGGCTCACTCATCTCGTGCGGTGAGCTGCCACCGATATTGGATTTCTGCCCTTCTCAGATTTAAATCGCTCAAACACGAGATTGCGGATTGTGTCCTTATTAGAAAAACACGCTTGCATCAGCATTCCGCGAGATGGATTTCACTTAAACCATAAATGCATTGTGAACTCTGACCCGAGACGCGCTCCAACTGTCCACTTATCCTTTCTGTCCGTCACAGAAGAAGACGTTTTGGAACTGTAACTCATTTCTGCTACAGTACTACTGCATTTTGCTGAATTGCTTGAGTATAACATTACACTTTGAATCTTCCTGAGTCTGGTTTTACATCTTAATGTATTCCTATGTTAATAATTTCTCGCTCTGCCGTGTCTTGTGTTCAACTCTAGAGAAAACACAGCTGAGTTTTGTCTCCACAAAGGTCAGGCTCCTGACTGACTCCAGCTTTTCTCTTGTCTTCAATTACCTGCCAGAGAGGACAGGCTGACACTAACAAAAATGAAGAATTATTACTTCCTATTGGAGTAAACTCCCTCCATCCTGCTAGAGCTGATTAAGCTGTTTCTGTTGTTGAAGCAGATGACAGCAGAACCCTGTCTCCTCTCTCTAATTTTATCAGAGATGCAACAAATCAACCCTCGACCCGCATCGAACTCATAGGGCGAAAACACCATTAACAGGCGTTTTCTCCTCAGGAATATGATTTGACAGCTTCATTTTCATCTACAAACAAGAAAGCTAATCAGTCACGTCACTGAGAGCAGATTTTTCATCCCCCATTCCCTGAGGTCATTTGGCTACAGGAAGTTATTAAAGATGAGGAAAAGATAAATATTCTGATACTGTGTATATGAGCACTGTTTATATACAAGGTATCAGCTGTACTGTGTGTAGTTAAACAGTGAAATATCGATTGTGGATACATATTCTATCTTCATTAAGACTCTACTTCTACAAAAACCAAAGAAAATATACATTTCATGAATTCCCCTAAATTATGTACTGTTATGTGTCAATTACAGGAGCCCATTCACAGTTAACTATTGCTAACCTCTGCCTCATGTGCTCATAGGACACATTGACATTTCTGTTTAGTGCAGGGGTGCACTATAGCCAGCTTCAGCGGGTAATGATGCATAGCATTTTCTCTGTTAGCTATGCTACACATAGCATTTACAAAATGCTGGCAAATGGGCTACAAGGGCAAGGTCGACCACTGTGTGTTATGCTATCCTGCATATATCATCACACCTTATACAGTAGAAATGTCTTTGCTTTGTTTGAGATGTTGCAGGCACTTTCTGTGGTGGTAACGTCCACACTGGTTCATTTTACAATTTGACTTCAGCTCAGTAAAAAATAATAAGTTACTAAATATTTAAAAAGGAAAGTAATCAGTTACTAATTACTGTTTAAGATTCATTATTTAGACACTTGGCCTTGGGTACTTAAACATGTCTATGCACGGTATGAGATAATAAAATGAATATTTAATGATCCCTGTGGGGAAAAAAATGGGTAAATTGAGGTTGTGCTGCAGAGCAGGCATGGCCATAAAGGACATTTGACTCCCCCATTTTTGGAGGCCCTTAAGAGTAGCGAACTAAAACATTCTCATTTCAATTCATTCAAAAGTGATGTCTTCACTTCTACAAGCCTTACCACGCAAATAAAAAGGCTTAGTTCAAGTGATGAAGTAGAAGGAGACACCCATGGACATTTTCTTGACTTGTATCAAGTCAACTTTTGACAAGTCAAAAATGAAAAACAAATACTTAATAGTATCCTTAAAAAATGCAGCATGAGTACTAAACGTTGTTACATGACTAGTGTAGGCCTACTTTGGTATTCAGCTCTTCTCTTTAAGAGATAAAATGATCTCTAATCTTTTATACCAGAGATAAAAGATTAGACATAATCAAGTCTGAGCCAATGTTTTTACTGTATTTTCTTGCAATCTTATCTCGTGAATATCCATAATATTAGTAGGTGAAGCCCAAATGAGAAAAGCACAGTCATTAATTAGGTTATACTCTTTTGAAAAATTCACATTTGTGATTGAATTTTGCAAGATGTTTACTCATCCCTCAGAACGTTGCATTGATCACTACATTTTTTAACATTAAAAGGAAAATAAAAAATGATGTAACCCAATGCAACCTAAGAGGTCTTGTTTGCTTCTAGGGCATGAGGGAGACTCCCTCCTGTGGATGATGATGATGATGATGATGATGGTGGTGGTGGTAGCGATAGAAACAGATGTTGCACATAAATTGGCATATGTAGCAACGCAACTACCTCGCTACTTCTCTGAATCTGTCTACCGAAGAGACCGTCCAATCCATCAGGAGCCATCTCCCCCCTGCTACGTGCGGACGTTCAGGCCGGACATAATGGCAGTGGGAAATCACATGTCAGATGACTTCATGGTAGATGACTTTAATATCCGTCGCAGTAGCCAGAGAGGCTATACGCTAGAATCATTCAATAGCCAATGAAGCCGCGGGCCACTAAACCAATATGGCGTGCTACAGCAGAATGGATTTGTTCCATGGAAGCTCTGGCGGTCGCAGTGTAATTTAATCCAGCCCTTAGGACAAGCATCTCTCAACAAAAATGGAAAAAAATATATATATGTTAGAAGTAGAAATTTGAAGTAGTGGATTAATTGTATAACCCTTCGCTAACCCTCATTTTCACCCCCCAACTTCCAGTTTTCCCTCTACTCATTTAATATGACTGTCAATGTAAATTGGCTATAAAAGCAAAAAGGAAATCTGGTTACTTTTTAACAGACAAATGGCCAAACGCCTGGTTGTTGGAAGGCTTCTGGAAAGGATCTCAGGCTATTTGTTTTGTGAACTAGCTTGAGAGAGAAAACACCTATTCACCGCAGAAACAACGGCAGACATTAAGGAGGTTTTGTTTACGTCAGTCTTGAACTCTTAAGAGTAACGGAACAGGAAGAGAGAGAGAGAGAGAGAGAGAGAGAGAGAAAGAGAGCAAAACACATGAAATGAAGTGCAGACGTCTTGGCTGGCTGTCAGGTTAACTGCTTCATAAAAAAGGTGCCAATTTAGAAAACAGATCTCAGCATGTTACGCTCCAGACGACTTTCAACGCCGTCTCTGAGAGAAGGACGAAACCCAAAGACGTGGGGGGGTTGGACAGCCACCTGCATTAACACCACAGACCCAACTTTACAGATAAACAGACACAAGTACGGTATAAACAGTAGCATTCAGCAGGAGGGTGTTAATGTCAAAACTGAGAAGTTAATTCTACACTTTTTCCTCGTAAATTGGCCCACAAAGCTGAAGCAATAATACATACACTGCATGATATTGCACTAATGCCACTGATATGAGAACATAACCCTGCTTTCTATTTGTAATATGAGCCTATCCCTATGACAAATGTGTTTTGAGCAAGTGGCGGCGACTGCGCCTACTGACAGTAACTCCTCTGTACAGTCTGTGGTGGGAGGACAAACTCAACTCAATTCCACTCTATCACCTTGCTTTGATAAAACCTAATTTCCCAGGGGCTTCAACTTCAGATGAACACAGTTAGGCTCAGTTTCGATGCCAAGAAGCAGACAACTTAACATCAAACGCGAGCTGAATAAGATCATAACACAATGCAAAGAAGATGGAACTCCGTTTTGAGGGATACAGTGTAGCGCGCGGCAGGGGGAAGTGAGGTATAACTTTCAAACTGTCTCAATGGAACTCCCCGGTGAATTCCATTGCCATTTTAGGGAAGAGTTCTCTATGAGCGATGAGAGCAACGTTAAAAGCTTGGCTGAAAGCAAAGAATCAAAACGAGGATCACTGCAATACCATGCGTAAAGCTCCGTGGTGAAGTTCTGAAAACATGGGTTGGGAAAAGTGTGTGTTGCTCTTTCTCTGTTAAAAGAAATGACCAGAGGTCAGGAAAAGGCCATCTAGGTTTGTAATTCAACATATTATTATTATTTGGCCTTGTATTTTCCTGTGAATGCATGTGGGATTTGTAAGTAATCCTACTGCACTTTGCTGTATCTGCACACAGATAAATAAGAGAACACCTTACTAAGACACATGATGTTTTTGTGTGTGCAATAGCCAATCATGAGAGAGACTCACATATGTAGTAGTATTCTCTGCCCGGTCTGAACTCAAAGCCCAAGGAGAAGGGAGTGAAGAGCTGGAACTTCTCCGAAAACTTGAGCGGTCCGTTCGGGGAGTGCGGCCTGTTGCACTCCCAGCGTTTGAAGCCCTTGGCGGTGTGATCGCACGTGCTGTAGCCGTCGTAGTTAACCATGTAGAGGACGTAGCGCTCTGTCCGCTCCTCGGGAACTGTGTCTTCATAGTGAGGACAGTAGACATCCAAGTAGTCGTTTATGCACACGTCGATGTGGTAGTCTCCACGATGGAACCTGGTTGCAAAACAGAAGGGAGGACATGGTTACCATTTGATATTCATGTAAAGTAGAAGTATGACGTTACTTAGAGAAATATTATAACTGTATGCATCAACATTGCTTCAATCATCCCAGATAAAAGGCTGTTTGAATTCGGCACATATACACATAACGCAGGTTTGATCTCAAGGCACTCTTTCAATGTTTCAATTTTACAAGCACTAGCGCTCTCACCCTCTGGCTTCAATAAATTTGGGTGGGTTGGTTTATCTATAAATCTATCATTGCAACATATATTTACTCACACATACACACATCTGCCTTCCCAAGGATAGAAAACCCAAGTATCCAAGTCTGAGATCAAATGTGCTTACATGAAAACAGTTGTGGGTCTCTTTGAGAAAAAAAGATACATTTTCTTGAGGATTTGTTTTCCCACAAAAAACAACTTACAGACAGATAACTATAATAATAATTGGGATAAAGGATGGTCCAGACAGTAAATGTCATGATAGGAAAAATACAGAGCCTGGCTGGCTCTGGCTGGCTGTGCCGTGAAGCGTCTTTACAACTGCAATGATCTAGAACAGGCCACACAGGGTCAGAGGGCTTCAGTACACACAGGCAGATTCATCAAAAGGCCACACACTGTCACACACACACTGTCACACACACACACATTCTCTCTGCTGCCCAAAAAATAGATCTCTCCTCTGTGGAATTTTCCCAGCTACCAAAATTAGAGAGTAATTCCTATTGTGAGTTTCTGGCTGCATCTGGGGTCGTATGACCCTAACTTTGGGGTCACAGGGGGTCTCACAGAGAAAACATTGAACACCTGTAATCTTGATAGGGATGCCCTCAATTTAGACTTGAAGTGCTCGATGTGAACAACATGGTTGCACATACACACCCAGCTGGTGTCACTGACTCATTTCACCCAAAAGCCAGGTGCTGTGAGTTTCTAATTAAGACCCAGTCTTGTGTCTTTTGGTGCTGTTAGAGCACAACCGGACAAGAGTTTTGACAAAACTTTTAATTGAAAACTGCACTGCTGTTTATAAGAAGGGCTCCTCAAGCTTTATAATGCACAAGAGGCAGAGCGTATAACAGGCTAAAATAATTTTATCCCGAAGACTCTGGAGCCTCGGGATTAACATACTGAAGCAGTACACACGCGGCATAGTGACCTCTTTCTTTCTTCCTACAGTTTTGTGCGTTAGTGGAGTCCATACTCGGAGGACATGTGGCTCAGGTACCATCTGTTTGGCGGCAACATGAAGTTGCTTGACAGTTTATAATAGGACTGGGCGATATGGAGAAAAATCAAATATCACGATATTTGTATACAAATACCTTGATATCGAGGCGGACTATTGGTGCTTTCACAATGAGATTTTTGATAAATATTGATCAGCAAGGTGTATATAATGACTAAGTGGGTAAAGGCAAATAATAGACAACAGTTTGGCAAGTTCAGAAAATGACAACTTTACTGTAAGCAGCCTTTAAAAGCAGGAAAAGACCACACTAATGCCATATTACCATATTACAATATCCATAAGTTAAGACAATATCTAGTCTCACATCACAATATTGATATAATATTGATATGTTGCCTAGCTCTAGTTTATAATGTATCTTTTATTTTGTCATCCTGATTGTCCATACTGTGATTTTATGTGTCTTTTCTGTACACAAGGCAACTACTGCATGTCTGTCCTTAGTTTTTCCTGATCCACAATGAAATTTGTGATATTGCACAATATACATAAAATGGTCTTGACTTGATTCTTCTGTCTCTCCCATGTGCAAAATCTCCAATATGTCTTTAAGATGTTGTACAGAAAACCAAAAATAACCAAAGGAGCTTTAAAAGACAGACAATTACTCCAGTTGGTCTAAAAATACCAGTAAAAATACTGCTGCACGATACAAAACGTCTGTCCTTCTTGCTATCCTCCTTTTTATTCCTGTCACTTTTTCTATTAATAACCACAGCTATTGCTTGCTATCTCAATGGGATGTTTGAGTTCTGATTCTAAAGAATGGATTTTCTAAGCTCAAATTGCTGTATATCTGCTGAAAATCCATCCATCTGCAGTACTTTTAGACAAACTACACATGATCAAAATCATAATGCAAACCAGACAACTTGTTTTGAAGATCAAATAGCAATTTGAGCTAAATCTGCTTTTGGCGCCTTCAGTTGTCACATAATTCATGTTGTTATGTGGAATGATTAATGTCACAATCAAGCAACATATTGAACCGCAGCCATTTCTCATTAATGTGATCATGTGTGTCTGTTGGTTCTGCTCTGTGTATTTATGTTTGTGCATGTGTGTGTATGTCAACATGATCTAGCATGAAATGTTGCATTTCTGTGTTTACCGTGTAGGGTAAATACCAATGTGAGGGTGTTTACAACCAAGGCTTGGAGTAGCTCATCTGTATCATTTCATTTAAAACATGTCTGTGGAGGTCCTGGAAGAACCATGCATCTCCCTCACTGCTTTAAAATGTCACTGACTTAATGGTCACATCCTCCCATCCGCTCGCCAAAGTGTGTGTGTGTGTGTGTGTGTGTGTGTGTGTTTCAGCTGCCCTTCTCTCCCTGCCTCAGCAGTCAGAATAGTGGCCCTTGGCCGTGACTGCAAATGAAGCAGAGGATGTTTGGGTGAGTGAGCACATAAAAGGGACAGGACAGGCATTTGTAACATGTAACACACACACACGTGCGCACACACACACACACGTGCAACGAACACACACCCTGCACACACCTTCACATACACACCCACGCACCTACATTAGGTTTGTGTTATCAGTTCAGTAAGCTCCCTGGCACACTGGCAAAGGACCAGCGGTGAGACAGCCAGAAGCTGCTAATGGCACCGAGTGAGAAAGAGAGCGAGGGTGAGAAATAGACAGGGTGGAAGAGAGAAAAGGACCTGGTTCCAAAAGAAGGTGAGGGAATACAAAAAAAAGAGGCAGCATGACTGAATAATGCAGACAGTATTGCAACGCTCCCAGTGAATCCAAGTCTTTGCAGGAGTTACTCAACCATGCATCTATCAATAAAGGAGATTCTACTAAATCTGTGTATGTATGGCATGGCTGTTTGCAGCCAAAGCCGTAACTGTTTCTCCAAGTCTATTCAGTGCGAGATTATTACCAAGACGTCTCCTGGAAAACTTCTTGTATTTTGTGGAAAGCCGTGTTTATTGTCCTTATAAAACCCCTGTTATCAAGGGACTAATGTGGGAGTTTTAGATGCGGCTGGTGTCTTGTTTATCGCGATGGCAGCTTTAATCGGCTGCTGCTGTTCCATAAACAGTCCCCGCTTTTCAGCAGAAAGAGGAAACCGTTCTTCACCGCGAAAATAGACGTGTGTTGGTCAAACATACATCAGCCTAGGACACAGGAGCACCAAGAGGTTGCACCAATGGAATGTAAATCAAGGCTGTGCTCCGTGAGAATCCCAAAGACTGAAATATAGCCAGGAGAGATGGTACAGTAACACTGGGGACAATAGAAGAGAGTAATTGTTAAGTAATTCAGTAGGCAAAAAAGAAAATGTAAATTAAAGCTGCCTCAAAATTGTCGGTTTATGTCAACAATACAATGTCTGGGGTGTGCTTCCCCAATAATTATACATTTCCTCAGTGTTTAATGATAGTAGATTCATAAATTAATCCATTTTAAAATGCCTATTTTGAGAGATTCAATTTGCATTTAAATAATGGATTCAAAATAGCATATTCTGTATTTAAATTAAAAATGGTTTTATGTTAAATAATGTTGTTTGCTGTTGAACTCTGACACAATGACTCCCCCACATGTTACAGTGTACAAAAGAAGGTGCAACACTGGCCAATCAGATTCATCACAAGACCTACGCTTTAAATGTTAAAGCACGAGGCAAATTCAATGTGAGATGGCATATGACACATTTGTACATTAAATAAATGCTAATTCAATTTATCAATATGCAATGCTTTTTATTTGTTACAAATAAAATCATTTTGGTGGCAAACTCCAGAATCCACACAGTGATTTCTTCCATGTTTATTTCCATTAATGTTCCTAAGACGAGAGCAAAAAGCTGGTAAAAATCACATTTAAGCAATTGTCCAAATGGAGTTGGCACTGAGTTGCCCTCATTCCTCCACCAATGCCACAAACATTCACGCACTCCACCCAACCACCACAATCACTCCCTATTTTACGACACACTAATGGCGACATCATGAGCGGCAATCTTTTCCATCTATGTGAGTAAAGAGTAGCAGCTGTGAGTGACAGCGGAGGCCTCCTAACAGAAAAATAGGTAATTAACAAGCAAAGTTGGATGGTAGGCTGATTGTCAAATGGTGATAATTACACGTCTTTGTTGTGCCACAGCTGTCCTAGCGAGCCGTGGGTCACAACACAAAGCGGAGGGTGGATGCATGTGTGTGTGTTAGCAAGCGAGCGAGTGTGAGAGAGGGAGATGATCTTTATTACTAACTGATTACATTTTCACACCACCTCTTCTGGCCCTCAGGGCTGAAACTGAAGGGCCAAGTATTGTGAGAACACTTGGCACGCACACACACACACACACACACACAGTCAGACACACACACACATAGAGATACTTGCACGCGTAGACACAGTATCAAACGAAGAGAGTGAGTTTTGGAGAGCTGGAACAGTGAAGTGAATGCAGGGTAAGGTGGCACACCACTGCAGTCGCTGATTGGCTCATTTCCATTTCAATTACACAGCCCAGTGACATCGCTGTGAGCACACACACACACACACACTCCCAACTACACTTACGCGCATGGGTTTTTTTTGCGCGTGCACACACACATACACACACTGTACCCAATGAACTCCCATCAGCCACCTCTTTGAGCTGTGCACTGTGGCTGCATACAGAAAGCAAGAAGGACAGGGAGAGATAGCTAACCTGAGTGAAAGAGAAAGCTAGAAAAAAAAGGAGGAGAGCAAGAGCTCAGCGGTGGAGGCAGAGAGCAATCCGAGTCATCTAACCAGTTGAATATGTGAGATTTAATGGAAAGAAGAACTTTTCATTCTGCTCTAAATGCGGGTATGACCCTGTAGGAGTGATTACTTCCACAGGATATCAGAGATTTATAAAGATCTTTTATGAAATAGTTATCTTGTTTGGCATGGGAAAATATTGCCTGTCTCCCGTCTCTTATGTTGGTAAGACATAAGGGGCAACACAGTATGAAATCATAGCAACACCATGCAAGGCAATATGTACTTCTCAGGTCTAAAACCACAAACACAGTACCTACTGTAGTGAGAGAGATTGTCATTGTTGTCGCTGTGAAACTGTAATGTCAACATTTGGACTTTAATGATGGACAACTGATGAATGCACAGTGACAAAATACTCAAAATAGCTTGTGATGTAAAAGGAAATGCCTGAAACTAAATCTGCGGAGACTTTGAAAGGAACCGTCAAGACTGTAGCGCTTACACACCGCTGACAGCGACGTGCATTACAAAGTCAAAGCCTTCTCTACCTGAGTATAAAAGATCATCTTTGTTTGTCCCTCTGTTGTCTCTGCATTTCCCTGCTCCCGTCCCTTCTATTTCCTGATTTTCCTGTTTCCGCCTGCCTGAGTTTCTCAATCGGCCCAGTCCCGCTCACGACCCCAAATCAGATCTATTTACATTATTTCACCTCTACCTGTTGAAATTCATACATCTGATATATTTTCAATTCAATATCCTCGGGCAGTGTTCCGTCGCTTGATAAATCAAATCACAGTAACCTAGGAACAAGAAATGCACTGGGACCTTAAAAGGCAAGCCTCTGATATCCTGTTGAGTGTGTTTATGCTTACACAGAGAAGTGTATGTGTGTGTGTGTGTGTGTGTGTGTGTGTGTGTCTGTGTGTGACACCATTTGTTGATTTTGGTCCAGAGGGATAATATGTTTAACCAAGAGGACATGAACTCCGACTGAACCCTGACTAAAGCGCCCATGTAAAGGTCCATTCAGGACCTTTCAACACATATTACACAAACGCACATCGCAAACACTTCTCCATTTAGTGTGTGCAGTTGTCTAATTACAGATGATTGGTGTCAGAGGATGAAAGAGGGACGGGAGCAGAAAGCAGGAATTGAAAGACAGAGGAAAGCAGAGGGAAAGAAGAGAGAGAACGTTGTGATTGATGCTTGTTCTCAACAGAAAAAGGACGTGGCCTTCTATCCAGAGAGATATTCACCTTGTTGTTCCTGATGGCAAAGGAGTGTAATGGCAGAGTGAGGAGAGGGGTGAAGAACAGATAATAGCATCCAACATTTCCACTCCACAATCATCTTGACTGTAAATTAAATTCCTCACCAGACCACCATTTCAGCAATTCTCTTTTCTTTGGGACCAGGAGATGGGAAACATTTTTCTTTTTGTCTGAGGCGCTGGCAAGAAATGACAATGCCACCCTCCGGGATACTCATATTACAGCTTATAATACACGACAAACTATTTCTCCACCAGTCAAACAATCACGCAAGCCAGGCTTCGGCAACAGCCACTGCTCAAGAAAATTCAATGTCAAAAGGGAGAGGAGGTGGCTTTGAAGGATCATTTCAGTTTATTACAATATACAAAACAAAACAAAAAGGAATATGCTACAACGGTAGCTGTTCCATCAAGAAACACAAGTGTTGAAACTAGTTGTAAACAAGCCAAAGGTTTAGCCAGCTAGATTCTTCTGAATGTGTGTGTGTGCGTGTGCGTGTGCGTGTGCGTGTGCGTGTGTGGCGTGTGTGTGTGTGTGTGTGTGTGTACATAAGCATGGTAGGTTATAGTTGAACCAGAAGTAGGTCTGTAAAGACATTTGGGTGATCATTTTATGGATCCCCCCTCTTTTCCTCCAAAAAAGTTGAGCAGGGGTTTGTGAAAAAACTGAATAATTATCTGACTGCTTTTGTTTCTTGCCACGTTCTAAGATTTAGTGGCTTTAAAATCTAAGATTGTTTTTCTTGCTCCTATCTGATTTGGTTGTAGCACCTTTAGAGATGACTTAAATATCAAAGAACATAAGATACAACCCCTAAAATACTCGTATGGAGGTAGAGTGACAGCTAAGGAGAGAGCAGTGAAGTCAGAGGAAGAACATGCGAGAGGGTCGCTCGTTATCCGAGTTGACAGCCACATTCCTTGCTGGATAACTGGCCGATAGGCTTACAGCACAGGGAGGGGATGAGAAGAAGACACAGAGACATCAGACCTATAGAGTATCACATATTACTGGTATTGCCTCCAGGATCCAGGATATGGTAGAGGGCTGGGGTGTATGTGTGTTAAATGTGTGAATGTAGGCTTGTTTTAATATATTTATACGGGATATCTGCTGTAATAGACAGCCACACACACATACACACACATACACACACACATATATATGAATGCATAGCTGCTGGTCATGGTGCATTTTACTGTGTCAGTCTGCTGTAGGTTTATTGAGGGTGTACTGCAGGCTCCGAGCAGGTGGTCAGCCCAGTATAATATTTTGACTGTCAGCAGTGAGCGACACAGGAACGTAACCATGCATTCCTCCATCTCTCTTTCTTACATGTCGATTCACTCAACCTTCCAGCTCGACCTTTTCTCCTACACTTCTCCTCCCTGTTTTCTGTCCCTCTTCCAAATCTCTCCATCCCTCGCCCCTTGTGCTCCCCCTTCACTCTTCTTCACCGCCCACCCTTGACTGTGATCTTACGATTTTCATTTCGACCATTTATGTCTGTCAGCGCTCATTTCGCCCCAGGGAGACAATGAATTAAGAGCAGTGACAGACAAGTTCTTGTTCTGCTCTTTGTGCTGAGTGAAACAGCGAGATGTAGGGCTCCAGTGACTGTTTGATGTAGTCTGCATTAGCATGCTGCAGCTCAAGTCCAAAACAGAGAAGAAGAAAAATAAAACAGACAGATACTTCCTCTGAGCTCATCTACTCACTACTCCGCCAAAAACCCATTTTTATGGGTGTATAACACTGATGTGTGTAGGCTATATATGTGTGTGAATGGCAGTGTGTGTGTGTGTGTGTGTGGGTCTGTATATATCTTTCTGTGTGTAAAAGGATTTCTTTATGTCTCTGCTCGTCACCAAGGGAGCCAGGGAAAAATGACACATTCCCCCCAACATCCTGTCAGACCCTGGGGCCATTCTCCTGAATCATTGCTGCCCCAAACCCACTTCAATCCCCTTTGTAAATACTGTAAGCTCTGACATGTTTACCAGGACCAGAGTGGGTGTGTGTGCACGCCCGGAGATGCATGTGAGTTTATGCACGGTCACACATGGGCAGTTAGTGTCAATTAATAGCCATACATCATTTAGTGGGAGACGTGTTTTCCATTAATCATAAGTCATTGTTTTATAGTGACAAGGTATTTGGCAGCCGAGACAGAACAGCAGCAATGAAATGTCTCTGAGCCGTGTAACATGTCCTCCTAATGTGTGTGTGTGTGTGTGTGTGAGAGAGAGAGAAGGACATCCCATTCAGAAAGGGACAGAGCTGAAGCCTGCGTCTGTTGTCTCCTCTATTACCTTTGCTCAGCTCTGAATATATCCAGCTAGCTGTGAATATGTTCCAGAAGGTTAAATAAACACTCCACATGGTTGCTAAAAGTTGCCATGTGTCTGCAGCAATTGCTGCTTACATAAGTATATTTAACACAACTAAACCCTCTGATAGGTGGCGGCAACATGCACGTGTAAACACAGATACAAGCAAAATGTGGCATGATTGCATTGTGAACATTTTTCATAACAATGCAAAATGTACATAGAAATAAAAGGGACTGTCGCTGTAATGGAAAAGCAAGCGCTGAAATTAAAATCCTCACCATTTTTCGTCACTTCGATTTCTTCTCATACTATTCAGATGATCATTGTACTCACAGTACAATGCTGAGATGCACTACATAATGTCCCCCTGTGTAGAGACCTTAAAAGGAACTAAAAGAGTCTCTTTAAAAAGGATGAAGCTGTGACTGGATTAAGAAAAACGTTTTTCTAAATTGAAATGTCCACTTTCTCTCATACTTTGTTAAGATCACTGCACTCAGGAAACAATGCTTATCTGCAAGGAGGCCAACAACTCTGATGTGATATTATAGGGCTCTGCACACTTAGATCTAATACAAGAGATTAAAGTGCCCATACTATGCTCATTTTTAGGTTCATAATTGTATTTTGAGGTTGTAAAAAAAATAGGTTTACATGGTTTTGTATTCAAAAAACACCATGTTTTTGTTGTACTGCACATTGCTACAGATCCTGTTTTCACCCTGTGTGTTGACATCTGACATCTCACTTGTTTTAGCTACAGAGTGAGACATCTCACGTCTATACCATCTTTGTTGGGAGTCACACATGCGCAGTAGCTAGGTAAGATCCCGTCAGCTAGATAACTCTTGCTCCAACTTTGGTCAGTACAAGGCAGGATTAGCTGGGAGACTTTTGCCATTGAGAACAAGCTAGCATGCTAGCGCTAGCATGTGCTACGGTTAGCCACCTCGTCTCGGCTAGTGACGTAGAAAGCCGTGCAGATGTTGAACAGCTCACCCAGAGACTGAAGGAAGAGGACATTCAGAAATGTATCTCACTCAAAACAGCATGGAAGGTTTATCATCACATCTGTATGTGTGTGGAAGCACCAGAGACACAAAATAACTCCCAAATCCCAGAAATGTGATTTTCTTTCATAATATAGGCACTTTAGGGAAACTGAGACTGGGCAAACACGCATAACAGTTCAGTAAGTAGGCTTTGAACAATATACTAATTAAATGTTGACGTAGATAAACACAGGAGTACATAATGAAAAACTCTAATCAAACAAGCTAAAAGACATCTGCACACCCATGTTTACACCCCTTACAGACAGAATAGGTTGACAAATCCTCCAACATGGCTTCGCACTTCGTCTGAACACACAGGACAGACACTATGATTAACGTTTTAGTTCTTAGTGACATTCTACTTCCCGAGTTGTCCGTGTTCAACAGAAATACGTCACATCTCCCCGTATTTTCCTCTCCCCTACCATCTTTTGGCTTCCGCCGCCTTCTGTTGCCCACCTGTATACGGCATGACACATTACAGAAGAACGTCAGCCCACTTTTCTTTTGGTGTTGCTGTGTCACACTCTGTCTCTCAGGACAAATGATCAGCAGATGGATGGAGGAGTGAACGGAGTAGGAACACTGGCAAAAAAAATGGACCAAAAAAAAAATACAAAACAAAGGAATCATACTATGTGGGAGAGGCAGGAGAGATCCAGTGTGGGAGGAGATAAAAAGAAGAAACGCGCGTATGAAGGTTTAAACGCTGTAAAAGATGGCGGGGAACGTTAAGGGAAAGGTTAGTAAACATGTGGGTAGAAGATAACGTAGAAGAAAAGGGAAAAGAGGACACACAAACACATGTCTCTGTCCTGTCCGTTTCATCTCAGCAAGCCTGTGTGTGTTTTTTTTTACCCATAGCAGTGATCATTAAATCTGGCATCTCCGCAATTACCCCACGCATGCACACACTGACCCAAGCTGACACTCCATATATATCCATACACTAAATGCACATGGGAATACACACACTGACCTTCAAGGAAGGTTGCCATGGAGCTGTGTCAGGATGTTATAATGTCACCACTTTCATAAAACCCTCGCCTCTTTCACAGTTCACAAACCCCTGACTCTATACCCCTGTACTGTATGTGTTACTGTGTGTGTGCGTCCATAATGTGCGTGCCGGGCTTCCTGTGACTGCAGCCGTTTTAGGCTGAGTTAGGTATGTAACATTTTAAAGAGGGAAGCCAAATGGTAACTGTTGCGTGTTTATCTGTGGGATGTAATTGCTTTACTGACAGATTGTAGCTATAGTTGCATCTGTCCATACATCACTGTTGTCATGTGAAAACCTTGTAGGCCCCCTCCTTCCTTGAGCGATTGCAATTATCAAGTGAGAAAACTACAGCTACTGCTCTATGACCCTTTTGAATATCTTCAGAAAAGGTCAAAAATGTGTTGTCATCAAGCTACCAAAAGACTTCATCTTTGCTCATAGAGCCAGAATCAAATCTAGACTCAATTATATCTAAGCTTAGACTAAATGTCTGCTGTCATGTGAGATTCCTTTACATACTCATTTAACCCTTTTGTTGTCCCCCCGGGTCAAAAACGGACAAAGATTGGACATGTTCGTCCCTTTTTGAGACTTTTTTTTAGTTTTCAATAACCTTACTACCACTAGTTTTACAGTACGTTTTGGAATTCATGGCCAATAACCCTAATTTATATAGAATTATACCTACTATTTGAGTTAAAAAAGCCGAAATTATGAATTATTTTGACTAAAAGTTAAGATCATCGCCCCATGCCTGGGATTGTGGAAGAAAGAAATTGCAAATTCACTCGGACTGGAAAGACTAACATACATCGCGAAAGGCAAACACCGGGACTTTGAGAACCTCTGGGAGCCATATATGAGGATCATAGGGACTGAAGGCGGAGCTCATTAATGGGTGTCTTAAATGGATATCTTGACTACAGTTTTTATTTTCATAGTGTTTTATATATATTATAACAAACGCAGGTTTGAAGGGTGAATGTGTGAGTGAATGCAAGTGTGTATAAGTGCGTGTTTACAATGTTAAGTTTGTTTGTAAATGTCTTAAAAGAGAAAATTCAATAAAATATATTGAAAAAAAAAAAAAAATGTTAAGATCAGAGGAACGTACAGATGAGTTTAGTCAGAAATGAAAGTGATCAATTGTATTTGCAAAGAGCGTTGTAGGGAGTCCAATCCATTTTTTGTGGTAATTTGGTTAAAAAGAAACCCATATTTCAGTTATAGACATTTTTTAAAGGGGTCAAATTTGACCGAAGGACAACAGGAGGGTTAAAGTTTTGTCTGCCAGATCCAATACAGGAGAAATGAATTGTAGTGTGATGTGACCATATTTGATGGATGACAGTGAAGATGATTTGTATTTATAAGCCTGTCACTTCATCTGCAATCGTATATGTGCGTGGACTCATCCTGGCATGCTGCCATATTTTAAAATGTATTTATCTACTGTACATTAAATTGTAAAACTGCTTACAAAGAGGTGAGCACCTGCAGCTTGGATGTAAAGAATCTTGTTAAATCTTCCTCCCTCGGCTTAACTCTCATATTTCCAGGGTCATTGCTAGATTTCAGTCTTGATTGTTTCAGATTGCATGAACCCGATTCCATTTAAACAAGACTTTTGGTAATGTTTTGTTAAGCATTAAGCATCCATCCCTCTGAGTTAAAACTATATGACAGAGCTTGTCGGGATTTCTATCACAAATGTTTGCTCTAAGTTGATTTTCTCACGGTTTCCACTAAAATGTATATATCTTCCCTGCTCTAGTTCTCCCACGCTCGTAAAAAGTTACAAAGTATTTCATTTAATGGAATTAGCTTGTTCCCATAACAAGATGGTACGTCAACCATTCATTTTTACACTAATTGCTGTCCTAAGGCAATACAAGTGGGCTGTGAAGTGAAATTGGCATCTAACATTAGAGGAAAAAAGCCCATGAACTGAACTCTACCCAGTTCATTTCAGAATAGTCTGATTCACTCACTCTATGTTGCTCAACAGACAGAGAAAAGCTTGAACTCTGCCAGTTCTGCCAATGAAAGCGTATTATTTCAGTATACTGAAAGATTAATTGAATAAATATTGTGCCAACAGCTTAGTTATGATGTCATGTTTTGCTTGCACTATTATCAGTCTAAAAAGAGTATGCATGTATTGTTCATAGTGTAGTCTACACTGTAAGGCCTTAATAGCCATACGATAACAGAAAAAAACAGCAGTATTCGCTGATAGCTATCATCCAGAGTCAACTTTTAAGTTTTGAAAGTAGGGTTTACAAAGGGCTAACACATAGCTTCATGAATACCTTCATCTTAAAAGTGCAACAACTAAAATGCATGGTTGCATGGCCCTTTTATTTCCAGTCAGATAACAACTTTCAAGTTCAATCATAACTTTTGAAAAGAAAATTAAATACACCATAATCCTTAGTGTTAAAACTGTTGTGAAACCGCAGATCTGGCAGCAGGTGATGTGGCAGCGGAGGGAAAGAGGAGGTATATATCTAGAGCATCTGCTGATTGTAAAAGACAGGGTGTTTTAAGAGCAGATGGTTCTAGAGAGAAGATGGAATTCCTTCATTACCAAACTGGGCACAAGGCAGCTGCGGAAATGGGTTTCAACAAGGGGCTGCTGTTCCTTAAACAAGCATGGATACAATGCAACAGTAGTCATGTATAGTTTACTAGTAGGCTAGCGTATACATGAATGCTTTCAACTTTCAGCTGTTTTCATCATCAGTTAATATGTCTTTGTTCTTTGTAACAAATGGATCATTCATATTTATTATTAATCATTGAGTGGAAAATGGCGCATTTTCCTAAAACCAAAAGTAATCAGATTGCCTGCTTGCTGTTTTGTTTGAGAAACAGTCCAATAAACAATTCATTTTAGTTTGATTTGACTGATTGGATTTCTTGATGATAAAAAAAACAAATGTTATTCTTTGACACACTGGCATCAGGGATTGTTTGGAATATTTGCTTGATAAAAGTAGAAGACGTGTGTGTGTGTGTGTTTGCGTGTGTGCGTGCGTGTGTGTGTGTGTGTGTGTGTGTGTGTCAGAGGGAGATATATAGAGGCGGTCAGGAGGACAGAGCGGTAGCTCTGACTCCAGGGGGATCAACAGGGTTTTTGTCAGTGGGGGGCTGACATATGGGCCTCTCTGCTAATTCCTCATGCTTGTTTAAAAAGCTATATGGTCCTTTAGCTCCTACCCTGAACACGCGTGTGTTGCATGCATGTGCAGGGCGCAAGTCTGAATCTTGCACCGACTGTGTGTGTGTGTTTGGTATGAACAAAGCATTTTCCAGGACCTTGAGGGTCAGCCTCCTATGGAGAAGCTGTCAAGGTCCCAGGCAGGGGGCTAAGCATTGTGTCGGATACTTGCGCTGTGTGTCTTATGGAGGCAATGTCTGTGTTATATAGGGCAGCAAAGGTCACTATATAATATAGACATGAGCATTCTCACACACACACACACACGCACACATCTGAATACATCTGCACACATAAATCCTTAGAAGTTAAACTGTATAGTTCAGGGCCGGTTTTGCCGTTATCCTTGTATTGTAAATGGCTCACATTACTAATGTCTTGGTCTGGCTACATTTTTTGTATTTATTGACAGACAGACCTTGTTCAGACCTTGTTATGTACAGAGAGCCTGCATATTTCATGTATACGGTACAAAACTCTATTTAACAGAAATATATATTCAAAAGCCAAATATGTTTTAAAAAGTGCTTTATTAAAAATCTCAAAGCGCCCATATTACGCCATTTTCAGGTTCATAATTGTATTTTGACGTTGTACCATTTAGGTTTGAATGGTTTCATGTTCTAAAAACCCCATCTTTTTGTTGTACAGCACATTGCTGCAGATCCCGTTTTCACCCTGTGCGTTTGGGTATCTGTTTTAGCTCCAGGGTGAGACTTCTCACTTTTATAATGTCTTTGTTTTGTCAGCTTGATAACTTTGTCCAACTTCTCCAAGGCGGGATAAGCTGGGAGAACTCTTCTAAAAGAGGGCACATTTGTGGAATACCTGCATAACAGGGACATGGAAGTAGTTCTTTTGGAGATTATGGTGAATTAGTGTATGTTGTAGCAGTGTTTTGCCATTGAAAACGAGCTAGCATGCTACGGTTAGCCACCTCGACTCGGCTAGTGACGTAGAAAGCCGTGCAGATTTTGAACAGCTCACACAGAGATTGAAGGAAGAAGACATTCAGAAACCTGTATCTCACTCAAAACAGCATGGATAGCTTTTTTTTCCAAGTTTGTGAGTGGAAGCACCAGAAAACACCCCAAATCCCGGAAAAAGTGTTTTTTTCATAATATGGGCACTTTAAGTTGTAATGATCTAAATGTGCTGCAATCTCAATGTGAATTCTAATTCCTATCCAATTCCTTTTTCATCTATTTTACAGTAGCAGATTTATGTTCCATATTTTGAAACAGCTAAATCAGTGCATCACAGCAATCTGACAATCTCACGAGTGAAAATGTCCCAAAGTTTTATTTCCTCATTGGTCGCGATGGCAGCCGCGTACGAATACTTTGCACGAACGGTGGAACTTTCCTCTCTATTTCCGTCTCCCTCTGAAGACACTAAAGGTGGTTCTCTTTGGAAAAGAGCAGCAAACGGGATCAAACCATGCAAAGAGGGAGCAGTCAGCCCCGTCCTTGCCTTTGATCCGACTCAGCCTTGTTTAAAAGGCCCAGTTTGACGGAGCAGGAACTCTGTCTGTTTAACGGAGCTTTGTGTCACGTCAAACAAACTGAAAGATACTCAGCGGGCCTTTGTTCTGCTGTCCTAGAGAGCAAGCCACAGGCAATTAGTGTTACAAACACACCGTGTGTGTGTGTGGGGAAGTGACCTTACTGTATGCGCAAATGTGTTGACATTTCTATTTGCTTCACAACAGGGAAAAACTATCTTTATACAAACCATTAGTTAGGGAAACGAAAAGATACATAAAGCAAGGCTGAACGTCCATGTGTTAGCTTTGAGCGCACAAAACCCAAAACCTCATCTTTTCCACTTCCCAAATATATGCACACACACCTACACACACACACACACACACGCACACACATCTCTTCCCAATTCATCCCTCTGATAATAGAGATTCTGATTGATTCCTGCTACAAAAACTAGTTCCGCATTCAAACTAATTGGCCTAGTTATGTTTCCCCGTGTGTAGAGACACAAAAGGTTTTGGCCCAGAAACAAGGTCTTTGGGTCATGTCTTGGTGGGCACAAGCTACATTCTGTTCACACTTCCAACTGTAAGTTTGTGAACTTTTGAACTCGCAGAGCAGAGCAGGACATTAAAACAATAAGCTTCTGGAGAAAGAAAATGGAACGGAACACCGACAGGATTTGTTATTCCTGCAAATGATTTGGCCCCTTTGTGCCGTTTATGTACGCACTCTAGTTTGTTTGAGCAAACTGAAAAAATGCTCCCCAATACACGCGCCCAAAAATGCACGTGCACACATGCACACACACAGGGGGTTTTATGGAAGCAAGTGGTGACACGCTGTGGACAGGTTTTGGGAGGTTTACCGACATGTGTGGTCTAAAGTTAGAGCAGTTGGAGAATGCCTTCCATCTTTGTGTCCATCCATCCCTGAACATACACTCCTTTCCAGCTGTCTCCTTCATCTCATCCTCTGACCTGAGCTGGCTGTCAGGGCCTCCTGCTCCAACACAGCATACTGCACGCTCGCCACATACCACGGCTGGGTGCTGCAAGACCACATAAAATAAAATGACTATCAATCAGTATTATAACAGAGGGTCCAATTATTTACTTAACGGCTAACGGACCATATGTTGTACTGAATTTGGCACATATGGTGTATTATTACGATAATCTTTAATAGATTGGGACTGCATTGATTTGAAGTATTTTTCAACTTTCTCCCAAGTTTATTACAGCAATGTTGTTCATATTTACATCGAAAAAGATGAGTCTGCCCAATATTATCCCTTCTGCCTGTCCTCCATTTTATGCCTGTCTCACTCCACCTGCTGCTCTCTCTCTCCACACGCTGATGCTAGTCTGTCGAAAGCCTAAACCGCCTGGTGTTGATGTCCCCATCAGGGCACAGCAGGGGCCCCTTCATCACCCACACACACATACATACACACACACACACACACACACACACACACACACACAGACACACACGCAGACACACACGCAGACACACACGCAGACACACACGCAGACACACACGCAGACACACAGATGCTTGGGTGAGATGTCCCAGTTGAGGCATTAGTGTGTGTGTGTGTGTATGTGTTGGTGATGAAGGGGCCCCTGCTGCTACTTACGCCCTCGCATGCATGTTTTACAGTTTCTGACACAGCTGTCAGCAGACCCGACCGTATCTCCTCCTTGTTTTTCCAACGAAAAGCCTTTTTTCAAGCAATGAGATCGAAAAAAAAGAAGAAAAAAATGAAATTTTGTTTCTGTTACAGGAAAAAATATTTGGGAAGTAAGCGAAAGAAAGATCCAGATAAGGAAAATAAAAAGAAGATGACATGATCCAAAACTAACTTTAAGGCTATTTCTGTTGGGAATTTTTTTTTTTACATTTACAAAAAGTAACAGAAGTAAAGAAAAAGGCCACTATCAAAGAAGTAGAATGGAAATCATACGATGCATATGATCTAATTGATAATCTCTGAACACATCAGCATGCTGTATGAGGCTGACAGTATGGGGGGGGGGGGGGTGAGGGGGGGTTAATATCACTTTAGTTTCATGCTACTTGACTGCAATATGCTCATGTGAAACACCAACTTGTGGAGATGGAGAGAGTGGTGCAGAAGGAGGAGGCATCTGCTAAACTACAGACAGCACTTGCACATCTCATTTAAGCATATTTGACAGATAATAATAGATCAAATGTACAACCAGAAACAATCAGTGTTTCACAAAATACTGCAAAAGGCTGCCCTTAAACTCACCGGCTGATGTTACAGATGGTCTTTGAGATACACACACACACACACACACACGCATAACATCACAGTCACTTTCATTATTCATCAGCCCTGACTCAATACATTTTCTGATTAATGGTGAAATATTTGGAGTGGTTTCATCATGAATAAACAGCAGAGGAAATGATTGGCTGGAAAGCTTATTTATCGGCAGGATGCGACAGTGGGTGGGGAAGCGATGGGGGCGGCGAAGGGAGGGAAACCTGGGATTTAGTGAAAGGAATTGTGGGTAATACTTCCACGGTCACAGTTGGTTGGCCTTAAATTAAACCGGCACACAGGAGGGCACTCCAACACATTTGAGCACGCACGCATGTACACAAACACACACAAGACCCAAAATAGCATCCATACACTGTACACACAATCATTTTAAACATGTAGAGATAAGCAGTGGACTGAATAAATTATCAGAAATTGGGTTTGTATACCTACATCCAATTGAGCGGCTCAGATTTTCATCATCAGCGTCTACACTAAACAAATACTGACAACCAATGAGCATTGCTAAAATGCGTACACTTAGGGAATGCTGTAATAAAGCAGACGTACGCTTTTGAAGCCGAGCGTGCTCCTGCATAAAACATCATCGTTGAGCATTTTAAGTGCTTCTATTGTAATCAGGCCAAAGCCATAACAGCTCCAAAAAAGGTCTGGTGAGAGTGGCTGCAGGTCCATTTAGGCGTCCAGAACAAAGAGCACACATGATCAATAGACAACCTCGTTAGGGCAATGTGCTGTGGCGGGCACATTCTAAGGCACGGGGGGATGATGGGAAGTGGGTGTGATAAGGGAGGGGTGGATGGAAGCCGGTCTCTGTGGTGTTCCTCTATCTATGCACATGGGTTTGAGCAGAAAGGGAAGGAAGTGGAAGAGTGCAGAATTAATATGCAGACATGAAGCAACATGCGTGAAAGACTGCCCAACAATAACTAACCAAGTGCTTTGTGAAAAACTCTACTGAGACCTGTGTGTGTACCCGCGCGTGTGGGTGTTTTGTGTGTGTGTGTGTGTGTGTGTGTGTGTGTGTGTGTGTGTGTGTGTGTGTGTGTGTGTGATTGAAAGCCACTAAAAGCTCTTTAGGGGCACCTTAGGGAGCTATCCTTCATGACTTATCAACTAGGCAGACAGGCAAAAGTGTGCGCACACATGGACGCGCACACTTACATGCACTTATACACACAAAGTGGATCCTTAACGACCCCTTGTCAGTTTGAAGGAAACAAAGGTTAGAGAGAAAGAAGAGAAGGAAGAGGAGCGGAGGAGAGGAGAGTGGAAAAAAGAAGAATAGAGTTGAGGGGAGAGGGAGAGGGAGAGGGAGAGGGAGAGGGGGGGATCCTCCCTGTGTTGTTTGGCCTTGAGATCGATCGCTTATCACTGTCACCTAATCTGTCCATCTCGCCCTCTCCCCCCCTCTTTCTTTCGCCCTCCCTTTCTCCATCTCGCTTTAGTGCAGAAAGGGGTAGAGAAAATGAAGGGCAGACAGAGATATAGGGAGACAGAATGATGGAGTGTGCACCTCTCATGAATAGAATTAGAGAGGAGAAAGAGGGAGAGGAAGTCAGTGTGGAGATGGAGTGAGAAACAAAGGCAAATGAAGACCAACAGAAAGTGGAGTAGAATGACGGTAAGAAGCAAGTGACAGAGAGAGAGAGAGAGAAAGAGAGAGAGAGAGAGAGAGAGAGAGAGCAGGGATGCTGTGCAGCCTACCAATAAATCTACAGTAAATCTTTTCAGAAGCACAGCAGCTCACAGATATATAGGCTATATGAACAGAGCAAAAAGACTAAAAAACAAACACCGAAGGCATAGCCGAGTCTTTGTTTGGAACTAACGCACAAAGCCATCCATGTCCGATCAATTAAAGTATTGGTAAAAACATGTATCTATCACCGAGCAACAATAAATGGAATAGAATAAACTTCATTGTCCCCGAGGGGAAAGTTGTCTTTGGCGCAGTGCTACAGTATGTTGCTTCACATAAAAATATCAAAAGAACAACATAAAACATACTGCAAGAGACATTTGACATTGACAACACGGCAGCTAAAAATAAAAAGAAGCTGTACGAATTAAAGTGCTTGTGTATTTATTGCACATTGCTCTATTGCACTAAGATTTAGTAGAGTTCAGCAGCTTGATGGAGGCTGGGATAAACGATATGGCTTCAGGCGGTTTGATTTGCACTTTTGCACACAGAGTCTTCTTCCTGACGGCAGAGGTTGGCGTGTTGAAAGTCTGCAGCGATAGTTGTTTTATTGTTTCGTGACTGCCTGCTCGTACAGGCTCTGTATGGGACTTGTAGTCTTTCCTCCCTATTTCCATCAAAGCTGTTCTGTGCATGCTGGCAAAACTGCTTTTTAGGTTCTGTTGCCAATTAAGTACCTAATGATGACGGAATTAACAACGCAACCTCAAATTGGTTTTAAATCATGTTAGAACCTCCAAAAACTATATGTTTTCAAACTGCCTTTTTTGACAACATTAACTTGGCTGCATTGATATAAATCTGTATATTCGGTGTATAGGAACAATACAAAAAACATTGTGTTTAACTCTTAAAAAAGTCAGAAAGGGCACGTAAAGTTTGTATTGTGCATGCCCCTACTCAAGGTGTTCCACCATAAAACTTAAAATTAGATAGATAGATAGATAGATAGATAGATAGATAGATAGATAGATAGATAGATAGATAGATAGATAGATAGATAGATAGATAGATATTTTATTCATCCCGAAGGAAATTTTAGGCATCCAGTAGCAAGACAACCATAACACAACAAACACATATTATCATTTATCATTTATCACACATACCTAAAAAAAAAAAATTTTTTTTAAATTTTACCTTACAAAAAAAATTTAAAATAAAAAAAAAAATATTTAAAATATATATAAATAAATAAAATTTTAAATGAATTTTAATTTTTTTAAAAAGAATTAAAAATTGAAAAATTAAAACTAGAAATTAGAAAATTTTAAATTTTAATTAAAAATTACCCACAGAAATGCAATGACCATGATAAGGTGAGATACTATTGTAGACTGTGTGTAATGATGATGATGATGCAAGAGTGAAAAAGTGAACAGTGCAAGGATTTAACAGTAAAAAAAATTAAAAAGATATTAATTACACATGATGATTTTGTCTACCACAATTCAAAATGTAAGAACATCTAAACCTCCACCTGAGCTCTGTGAATGGCAAGAGCCCAGCAGGTGAAAACCATCGCTCTGTACATTTCTCAACTCCTCTCTACTGCAATTAATACACACCGCTTCTCTATCTCGCTTTCCTCCCTCCCTTTCCTCCCTGTTATTACCCCCCTCCTGTTCCCTGCCTCTTGGCTGTCTTTTGGCAGCACAAGAGGGATGACAGATGACGGGGAAGAAACAAGAGACGGAGGCATCAAGATGACAAAAAAAATGGACAGTTGTTTGGTGTTGCACCTTGAACATCTTTCAGTACGCTGTGAAGATTTTACTCCCATGCTCACACTGAAAGTCCTGTTAGCAATAGTAATGAAACAGCTGTATGCAATTTTAATATATTCTCAAATATTAACCAGCTTTAGAAAACTGATCATCTACTGTGACATATATATACAGTGTATATATATACAGTGTATATATATATATATATATATATATATATATATATATATATATATATATATATACACACTGTATATGTTATACTGTATATATATGAGATATATATACAAATATACAGTATGACATATACATACAGTATATATACTGTATATATGATATACTGTATATATATATATATATACTTTTATACATATATACACACTGTATACACTGTATATATGATATACTGTATATATATGAGCTATATTTATATGCAAATATACAGTATGACATATACATAAAGTATGTATACTGTATATATGATATATACTGTGTATATGATATATATATCATATATACTGTATTAATATACTGTATATATGATATATAATGTGTATATGATATATGATATATATCATATATACTGTATTAATATACTGTATATATATATGATATACTGTATACATATAAGATAAATATATACATATATGCAGTATGACATATGCATACAGTATATATACTGTAAATATGATATATAGTATATATATGATATACTGTATATATATATGATATACTGTATATATATGAGTTTTATATATACATATATATGAAATATACATATACTGTATATATGGTACATACTATATTTATACTTTATATATGTACAGTAAGATGTGAAGCGGCCCACTGTATTTCCCACATTAGAGGACAGATGATGGTGTGAGAGAAGGAATAAAGGACAATAAGGAGGGTGTAAAATGTCCATCTTTAGCTGCGGGGGGGGGGGCTCCACTTAGGGCTGCAATTAACCTGAACACTTAACCCCCATCAGGGAGGGACAGAGCGACAGATCGAGGTAGAGAGAGAGAGACCGAGGCTAAATCCACACTACTAAGATTTTGCTTAAAAACAAAAACTCTTTTGTTCCGTTTATACCACACATCCACACTACTCCCGCATTTCCAAGCCCCTAAAACAGAGACATTTGGACTGCTGACCCCGTTTTGGTTTGTGTTCTAGTCTAGAAGTTTTCTATTTCTATTCTACAGCACAGAGTGAATGGAAATGTACAGTCTTACTACACATAAATCTGTTACTGAAAGAAAGAGCTGACCATCAAAGGAAAGGAAGATATCTTTTGAATTGAAAGGCAGAATTACACAAACTACATCCACAGCGAGCGAGTACTTTTGTCTTGTCTCTTGAGTGCGCTCTGACAGGCTGTATTAAAAGCACAGTACGCCAAACTGCCAAGCCAACGGCACGTCTCCACTTCAACTGATTCCTACCCTGTGGTTGAATTTGTTGTGACTCCGACGTGGTATGTTAGACGTCTTCCTTTCACTTTACCTATCTCAGAGAGAGGATTTGTTCCTTTTTTTTTCGCAATATCTTTTTAAATCCTCACATTGATCCAAGCCAAAAAAAATCTGAAAATAATATCCTCTTGCAGGGTGATAAGCAGCTGAAGTATTTCCCTGACAGCAAGAAAGGAAGCAGAATTTGAGTTTCTCCTCTTGTTTTCTTGCACTTAAAGCTGTTCCACTGCATGAGGCATTGATGGCAGAAAGATAGATTACACATATTGCCAAAAATGCATTGCACAAGGGAACGCGGACAGGACCAAGACATGCAAAAGGAAAAAAAAAACAATAAGCAGACTGTGAGTGTTATTTGATGTAAGAATATTTGAGAAAGAGACAACAAAGTAAAGACAGAAACTGTTATACAATGTTTCTGCACTGCTTGTACATACACACATTTTATTATGCATCTATTCTTCCTCTCTCTTGCTCACAAACTTTCCTATTGGCCTCGAAACAACTCTTCTGTCCATCCAAATTACTTGTCATTATATCCCACTTAGGCCCTGATCAGACATCTTAGCAGCCTGGGGTGGATTTTTGTAATTGTTTTCAATGAGAGACGATTTCACAATTTTTGCAGAAGCGTCCTGCAAAAAAAGACGTCATTTACCTCAAAAGCCAAAATAACGGTTGAGGACAACAGGTGATTCGATGGTTGACTAGCGAGAACAGCCACAAACTAGTCTGTTTGGGGCATCTTTAACAAAAAGCCAACCTGCAAACCCTCTCGGGTTGATCGCAGCCTTGTCCATCCTCTTACTACTCTCATAATGCAAAGGCAAATGTGTGTACAAACACACAAACAAACACACACAGTGGGAAACCCTCCTAGCTGTGGTTATTAGAAAGATATTTCCGTGAGAAGGTCAACAATATAGGAGAAACCAATGTGTATTTTTACTCAAAAGCATTGAGAACTTTGATTTTAGTCTCATTGTCCACTACATTTCTGTCTTTTTGTCTAAGCACCCACTACACACTGCTCTGATAGGACAGACGTGCCCCTGTTAAATTGCACTGCATGCTCCTGACCTCGTCTGGAACATCCCAATCATTAACAAACATGTCTGACATTTTCATCAGCAGTCCTGTATTGTCAGCAGTAGAATATCACTCAGCTTATATCAAGACGGAACATCTCTGGGTGATGTGATGTAAGATCTCCTCCGACAAAACAACGGAAAATGCCCGGATTAAGACACTGGCACACATTTTGTAATCTGGGATGGATTCATCATGTAATGAGTAAAGAGTAATCTGAGAGAACTCATCACTGTGATATATTACCAAAAACCATCTGGCAGGGAGGACCACAGTTAAATGTTGACAGTAATGACAATTTAGTTCACTGGCCTTATTAAATAAAGAGCTCATTTGTGCAGACATATGGCCAATCAACTCATTGCCTGGCACTTTATCACACACACACACAAAGAAAAGACATTAAATGCATGCATACACTTAAATGCAGATGACGAGCTAATCAGGACGTGCCTTTCGCTGAACACATACTGTGACATGTTTTGACGCCAGAGCAGTAGGCGCACTAGAGGATTAGTTCAAAACATGCAGTTTGTGGCTTCACTAACATATACTTTTGGGTTGAGGTGTGATCTTTCTCCATTTCTTCCCTCACCAAAGACATAAATCCTGCATTTACCAATATGCTACCAAGCTGAAGCATGCAATGGGAATGTTTAAACCAAATCCGGGAGGAATATTGTCACATGGGTCTTAGGGGTCAAGAGAAAAACAACATGTAACACACAGACACACACACACACATCGGTCATGCAAGCATTTCCCCAAAGAGTTTAAGAATCTGTGGAAGTAAAAGAGAAGAGTTGATGAGGGAATCGGAGAGAGGACAGACAGACAGCTGGAATGATCTTTATTGGAATTCACATAAACACTCCAACTGTTTGTGAGAGTGGGTGTCTGTCTGTCTGTCTGTCTGTCTGTCTGTCTGTCTGTCTGTCTGTCTGTCTGTCTGCCTGTCTGTCTGCCTGTCTGTCTGCCTGTCTGTCTGCCTGTCTTCCAACTGCCTGGTTTGTTGTGTATGTGCAGGTGTTGATCTGTGTAAAATGTCCAAGAGCTCCTGTTTTCCACACTTGCAACTGGCATGCAGCAATAAATTAGTGAATACACACACACACACACACACACACACACACACTCACACAATGATGAGTAGATGAGCATTAAGAGTGACAGAAGGAAGTGAGAGGGAGGCAGACAAATATCCTTTGTGTTCTTCCAACACAACCAACTGTAACATCCATCTAATCTGTTGCCTTTTCTGCCGTTCTATCCATCCTCTGGTCCTCTTTAGCTTTCACCAGCCTCCAGGAACACAACTTGATAATCTATTTGCTTGTTGTGTCCGTGACAGGAGGGAGCAGGTTAGCACACTGAATGCCAAAACAATACAAGATGAAACTATAGTAAAGCCCTACATACTCATTTAGACCAGGCTAAAAAACATCAATAACGTTGTCCAAGATTTCCAAACTGTACCTTCTGTTTAAGCCAACATGACTTGCTTTTTGCATTTGAATGAAGCCTCATCACAGCAGCTGAGAAAATCCCACATCATTGCATCTCTCAAACAAAAGGAAATGTTGCACTTAACTGGTTCAAGAAATTGGCAAGAAATCCAGCAATGTTTTCCCAGCCTTCTTTGCTCATCTTGTTCTAAATACTGACTCACATTTCTGTATTGTGTTGATTCACAAGAGTGTTCCTGTTCTGTGTTACCATTCTTATGCTTGGCAGCAGTGTTGTCAATTGTTTCTGTGTTCTGGTTTTTGGGCGAGTGAGAGCAAGAACTATGTCTGATTTGACTGCAGTTGGAATTTATACACATGGTGGCGCTAGATGAAACACATTTTCACGTGGAACAATAATCAATATGATGTTCAATATATGATGTCATAGTGGCATGCTCAACTGCACACTGCCAAAACATGGTGTTTGTCCAAAACAAGTTAAAGACATACGGTATCATAGACATTTATCGGGATCATTTTTGCCAGATTAGTAGGACTTCAATGTTTTTATTCCACACATATTCCTTTAAACTTTAAAGAAGCAAGCATGAGCAATTTACTAATTCAAGACTGTGTTGGGCTTTCTATAGAAGATCCACTACGTTGGTTATATTTACATGATTTCAACAAAGATGTGGATCATAAACTTGTTTTTGGGATTGTGCCTTTTGCATATTATGTGGAATATAACCGAATGTTGAAAACTGACTGAGATTAGCCCGAGTAGCTACAGTATAGGGTCTTTTTTTTTTTTTTACAGTTTATTGATGTCCAGATATAGCCAATAGTTAGAATTTCTTCTTGAAACCTTGTCTGTATACATCAGAAAACATCTTGGCAGGTGTCATAGGATTTTGATTCTCACACCTGATAACATACAGTGTAACGATTACTCATCTTACAATTATTCTTCTGTTATTCCAGTCACTGTTTCTTAATTCTTTTATATCTCACACCTCACCTCTGACTTTTATCCTTGCCTGTGAGCATGTCATTACACCCTTCCTTCCTTACACATTCTCCATCTATCTATCAATTTTACTTTCCGCATTCCTTTCCCTCTCTTTTCACACCTTTTTCCCCCCTCTCCCTTCTTCTTACCTCTCTTTCTTCTCCCCTTTCTCCTTTGCTCTCAGGTGTAGTTTAGATAATGCTAGAGGAAGGGATTAGTAAGAGCTCTCTGCCATGTTTGCCTTTGGCACAGAGGACAAAAGGACTGGGACGTTTTCACTGCTTCACCATCTCTATTCACCTGCCTGTGTGTGTGTGTGTGTGTGTGTGTGTGTGTGCGCGCACGTAAAACAGCCATGCAAGGACACACACACACACAATCTCACACTCACCTGTGTAATGACTGTGTCACCGTGCCCCAGTTATGAACTGAATCAGCATAATCCCTTCACACTCCATTAATCAAGAAAAGGCAGGGTGTATTTCTCACAAAAACGCACAAACACACACAGTGCTGACACATATCCTCACCTTGTGTGGTCTGCCAATTTTAGCTGGTCCCATGGGCCGATGGTACTGAACCAAGTCAGACACAATAACATGCAGAGTCTACATGTATGTCAGGGGAACGTGTGATTTTTTTTTTTTTGTTAAAGAAAGTGATTCAAGCTACTAAAGACGACATATCACGCAGGGCTATTACAATTGGATTGGCCTTGTTTCCACCACAGGGCCTTGCAAAGCTTAGCAGGTGGTTTGAATTGTAATACAGTTAATATCTCTCAGCATTTCTGGGATCTTTCCTGCTGAGATGATTAGTCAGCTCGCACTTCAGCCTTTAATGAAGTAAATCTGACTTTTGGTCATGCGCTGTAAACATCCGATAAACACAATGCCGGCGCTCATGTCTATATGACTGCTGCAGGCAAGACCCATCATGTTCACAGTGACAGTTCCCTCATAGTAGCTGTCATCCAGATCACTCCTCACTGTGACTATTACAGCTCAAATACTGCAATTGCTCAAGCATGTGTGTGTGGTGTGTGTGTGTGTGTGTGTGTGTGTGTGTGTGTGTGTGGTGTGTGTGTGTGTGTGTGTGTGTGTGTGTGTGTGTGTGTGTGTGTGTGTGCCAGCTGCTCTCTGAAGAAAACGGTGGACTTTCCAGCAATAAGAAAAGTAGTCATTATTTTAACTTTGTGATAATGCTTCTTAAATGGTCTGATGGCCTCTGAAGGACAAGGCAAATATGCATGTGAACACACACAGAAGATATACATATACAGGGAGAAGTTTTGAGATCAGCTAGTGTCAAGCAACAATCAATGTATATGTGTATGTGCACATATACATTGCTTGTTAAAAAATCCTCATGAACAAAGAAATTTCTTTTTAGAAATTAGAATGTCTACATGTTCATAAAGCCTGACCCCACAGTACTGTGGTGTTAAAAAAAAAGAGAAAGCTGCTAAATTATTTGTTACAATCACTAATTCTTCTTCATTGTTACCAGAACGTTCAGTTTCCATTCTACCTCCTACATGTCTATATAAAAAAAAAAACAGTGTAATGATCCACTTGTGCAGGCCAATGATGACTAATCCTTTACCAATCACTACTGGGACAAGGTCTTTGTTAGAAGGTCAAGTGAGAAAAGCTTGCATTCATATCATGGTGCAATTTCATACTGGAGTATTTTTTTTTAAACCGATGATGCCACCCACCCTCTCAACTATCTACTATCTGTCCCTGTATTCATCAGTCTGTCAATCCGAGCTGGGCAGAGCCTCGGGGCTAAATTGGTCGGTGGTCCTGAGCAGACTGTAATCTGGGGCTCCTATCATCGGGGATCCGCCTCGTCTGCCTGTGTGATCAGGCAGACAGAGCGCTGAGCATTTGATCAACCTGATAGCGAACCCGGTGGGCAATGAGCCACCGCAGAGAGACACGACAATCAGTGAAATATATACACAACAAGACCAGAGCAGATTCAAAGACACACACACACACACAAGCAAACCACAAAAAAATGGCATGAGAAAAAGACTGATCTAGTGAGAGGGCAGAAACAATATTGAGTTGGTGAAAGAAAGGGAAAATAAGCAAGGGAGGAGGATGAATTTGTGGGTCTGGGTGTGTTTTTTTTTGTGTCTGTGTGAGGAAACTCTTGTGTGTCTGTTTTCTATCGAGTGTGTGTGTTGTTTTTCTAGCACCCACCTATCAGTCAGGGCCTGCAGGCAGAGGGCAGAGCAGTGTGGGTAGGAGAGGTGTCAGCTAATCTGTTGTGATCGATGCGCAAGTCCCAAACTGATGAAACTTTACTGTACACTGCAAAAGTCTATGTATGTAGCATCACACACAGACACACACATCCACATCCACAAGCATATAGTATACAAAGCCAACAGTTTTTAATAGGGATGTGCTAAATCATGCATACATGATACTTGCATGTGCAGCCTGATCTACGACACTCACAGCTCATCTCTAAGCCTGTGTCTGCATCCTCTAAAGCCGGAGATTTCCTGCTATAGCTGAGGTTTCAGTGAGGCGTGCTCTCCATTTCACCTAATTGGCCATGAAAAATGGATGACAAACATAAACAGCGACCGTCATTATATTTGTGTGTGCGTGCGTGCTTGTGTGTGCCGCGTGACGACACGGACGGTTTGCGCATCCGCCTTGGTATTTATATATGGAAACTGGCAAGAGTAAACCGAATGTATTGGGTATATATATACATATTTGTTTTTATGCCTAATTGCTGGAATAACAGTGTACTTTCAAACAGCGCCCAGATGTGGTGAGAACACCCACACAGAACTGAAAGAGAATAGGGGAGAGCGACAGAGAAACAAACAGGGGAGGAAAGAGAGAGAGAGAGAGAGAATTTTAATCACTGAAAATTACTACAAAAAAAGACAGAAAAAAGATGCATCATTTCTTCCCTCTTTTTATATCCCTCAAAATGTTATTTTCCATTAAATGAGTCATGAGTTCCGATTTCACGAGTACCACACACACAACTTTTACATGCATAAAATACGACCTATTAAGTGGTGATGTCATCTGCGTGAGAAGTGAGCAACAAGGTCCGCAGGCAGAAGTTTCTTGTTTTTCTTTGTTGACAATGTTTCTTCTGGATAGCGCTCAATCAGTGTTTAAAAATGAAAAGATCATCATAAATATGCTAAAAGTGCCTGTTTTGAAGCAGTTTCAATAAGTATATTTTAATAGAAACCCTATTTACATGTGTTGTTTTCGGGATTGTGGTCAACCGATGTATTGAAAGATAATGTCCTCTATTCAAACACACACAGAAACAGTAGTGCAGGGTGTAGGTGTTGCAGTCTGAACCCAATCTGTGCAGCTGAAGCAGGTAGGTGAGATGGGAGTACAGTGCAAGTGGCCATTTCTTAAGGTGAGAAATTAAAGAATAACGCCAGTATTTGTGAATCTTATTTTGAAAATTAGGAGCATCCTCCTACAAGAAGCTCAAGCTTTAAAACACAATCACAAAGTAATGTTTTTATTTGCTCTTAAAATTGTGGTTAGGCAACTAAAACTATTCGGTTAAGGTTAAACACATGTGTGTTAAGTCACTGAGCAACACAGTGGTGATTGAGCCTATGGCCCACTCATGAAAGCATTTCAGTATTACAAGCTGGGTGTCTGTGGGGACATTCCCTGGGAAAATAATCCAACGCAGCGCTCAGGTAGTGACGCGTTTTCATCACCCAGCACTGGTTGGTCCGCCAGAGAGGACAGGCGGAGCTAATGCAACAGACTTGCTGACTTACAATAACTGTTGGTGGACAATATAGGTGTCAGCGTGCAACACTGTGCATCCAACCGTCTACTTCACCCGTTTCCACAGGGGTAGATGCACATTGCCCTTTAATCAGACATGGCTATACTCAAAAAGTAACAAACCTTTGAGGACAGGACATTACTCCTTGCAAACTTTCTCCCACCTACTGCACCATTTGCTGCCTGAAGTTGGGTGTGTGCGTGGGTGCGTGTGTGTGTGTGTGTGTGTGTGAGAGAGAGCTGTGATGCTCAGAACTGAACATTATGCAGGAATGTTTTTGTTCTCATTTTAACCAAAGCCAAATTCCCACCAGTACTTCAGTACTTCACACACACACACACACACACACACACACATACACATATTTGAACACATGGGACACAGGCAGACGCACACATTGAAACAGCACAAGTCCTCCATCTTTCTTTCCTCATTGCAATTAAAACTTAGAACACCACTCAGGCACAAGGAGGAAAATGCAAAAGGTCCTGCAAATTTCAGAAGTCTCCCAAACAAATCTTTAGTAGGTCCCCACAGAGAAGGGGGGGGGGGGGGGCTGGGTTAGGATTAGAATCAGAATCAGTTGGGAGGGACATTGACATTCTAGACAAGGTTTGGTGTTGGAAAACTTTGGAGGAGTTGTTCAGTTGTGCCAGGCTGGAATTGCTGATGAGTTGATGTTTATCTTTTCTCGGGGAGATAGTCATTTCTGAAGTATTCAACTAATTTCAATGGGGTATGGACAAATACCCCATTCAAATAACTCCCCCCCCCACCCAGCATTGCAAACACATGCCAGCCAAAAGCAAGTAAAGTGTGTTCCCAGTAACAGCGGACCTGCTGTAGGACAGGAATGAGAAGAAAGTGGCCTCCTTCAGCAGTTAGTCTCTTGAGGGCCAATTAGTCATTGGAGCCATTGTTAATGTTACACAACCCTCCTCTCTGCTTTATTTCCTTTGATGGCACCCATTATTAAAACGTGTACAACAAAGCAGAGCAAATTGGGGTAGACGGTCATTCAGAAACTTCAGCATTTCACACACGGTGAACTGTGTTTTGTGGATGTCATGCAAATTGTACTACAATTACTCAATATGTTATCAACAAGGATAGATATGTCTCCCTTCAAAAGCAGTGCATATTGATAGGTCTGACAAAGCTTTAATCAGAGGTCTAACACATGATCGGTTATTGCTGGCTTCCTTCCTGCTCTCTACCGGCATTCTTTCCTGGTGCAACAAAAGTAATTACTAGAGACCTCTACCTCGCCCTAGGGACAGAGAGCAGAGCATATGCTATCACACACACACACACACATCCCCACACACATACTCCGCAGTAATACTGTCCAATATGTGTTCACCATCTTTATCTCCCCGGCCACTAAATGACAGCCCGGCTAATTAGAATCTGATTTACCCATTTAATGAAAAAAGGAATAATTAGATAGCTAGATAGCAGCCAGGAGACATTTATACTGTATGCATTAGGAGTCGCGGAGTTAGTGTGTGTGTGGGGGGGGGTCGTGTATGTGTGACCTGGAGGGATTGAATTTTGAAACGGGATGCCTGATTGCACCGCCCATCTAACTGCTCGCTAAATGAAATTACTGTTAATTAGATACACATATGTAAACGCTCCCGCTCATAAGCACTCTCTTACTCTCAGATGCGCGCGCACACACACACACACACACACACACACACACACACACACACACACACAGGCACACATATTGGCATAGATGTAAGTAGCAGAGCGCTATGTAAACAACAATTGTTTTCCAGTACAAAGCACTTACTCTCCTGCCTCTGCTGTGTAGCAGTGACAAGATGTCTCCTCCTTCATTGTCCGTCGCTTATTTCCATATGGCTTTCTCTAGATTGGTGTGTTTTTCCATATCTGATTGTGATTGGACCCATACTAATTTGATAAAGGCATGGGCAATTCATTTTGTCTTGCCACGACTCATGTTAGAACTGTGGATAATATAGTGCGCTAGGCGAAATATGATGTGTGTAGTCTTAAAGGAGTAAACTCTAGGTCTGGGTTTAAAGCAATGGCAGGGATAGCCAGCTCCTTTTAAAGGGGAGGATAAAATTAAAAAAAACACAAGTTTTTTCTTGAAACATCCAAGTTTTTTTCTCATTATCAAATTCTAGCTCATAAAATAACAAATGCACTTTAATTATCGGATGAAATCAGTGTGTTTCCTTGCTTGCAGCAAGCTTTGACGTCCCAGATTCAAGACTCAGCTGCTAAAAAGTATTAAAAACTGTACTAATGTATAATGTATACAGACTCACACTACATGAGAATTTGGAACTGGGTGTCAGTTTCCAACTAAGATTTTAATTTTTTTTTTTTTTTAAGATTTAGTTTTTAAAACAGTCCTTAGTTGTAACTGTCCCATATAAGTAAAAAAAAAAAAAAGGAGGTGTCCAAAAACTTTTAGTATGCATTGCAAAATCTTAGACACTGACATAAACTACGCCTAATTTCTTTAATTGTCTAAAACATGCAAAATAACCGGCACAGTACTTTAAATTGATAAAATACATGGACGATTTATGACATTTGAGTAGATAAACAAATGAATGCAAAGTGTTTCCCTACAGAAATCTGCACACAGATGGACTGAGAGAGGCACCTGCCCCTTGTCCTTGAGCATGATGCTTAGGTAAATACCCATAATGGGCAGCTTCCAGGTGTGAGTGTATGCATGCGTCTGATCCTTTCTCCCTTTGCAACCCTTCCACTGGCCTTTGCTGTACATACTAATGTGAACCAGTAAACCCACCAGCACTAATAAGAGGCAAGAGTTCAGATTAAATTTCAATGAGAAGGTCAAAACTATTTGGGATGTAAAATGAGTCAAACCTTCTTTTACCCTTCTGGCTCCAAAGTCTCCATATGGTGTAAACAAACACAAAGAAGGGCATTTGTTAATGAGGTGGCATTGTTACAGTTCCTCAAGTTGTGAGCATTAGAGGACTCTCTCTCTCTCTTTCAGAACCACACGCAGCCTGACACAAGAGATTAGAACTAATGTGTGAACGCGTTGGGGTGAGAAACACATTTTCACACAGGCAGCCTCAAAGAAATCGTCGTGTACGTAGTAGTCTCAGGTTTATTACCTATTTTGTAGGAATTGTGTCGAATACATTCAACGTAGCGGACTGTGGCTCCTGCTTTTTATTTGTCGGTTTTCTATTTGGCTCTGCGTTGTGGAAACAGCACTGGACAGCAGGTAAAAAGAACTACAGCAGTCCACTGGCCTGAAGTAAAATGCCAAAATAGCTTTGTTCCCATCAAAACCCTTCCAAAGGACCACTTTCTACGCTAGAAGTTCGAGTCAGCTGCTCTAGAGGCAGAAATGCCCGCCCATCCTCTGAGAGTTGATGGAGCGTTCACCTTATGCCTCATTGAGCTGACTCACTGTAGCATTGCAGATGATACAGCATATGGGAGGAAATAAATAAACAAAAGCCCCAAGTGTCCTCTCTCCATCTTGGCTCTGTGTCGACTCGCAGCCGGGGGCCTTCTACCCCCCAACCGCCCCCCCGCCCAAGCGGCTACTAGGTCCGGTGTTCCCACCATCAACTTCAACATCAGGCTGGATCAACCACCATCCTGGTGCTTGAAGCCTCACAGATAATTCAGTCATACACGTCTTTCTATCCCTGTCCAAACTCTTCTTCTCTGTCTCTTCTTCTCTGTCTCACTCCTTTTCTTCCTTGCACATACACACCTCTACACACACCTGGCCAAACAATGCATCTCCTCTTTGCCATGCCCTCCAGCTTGCTTGGTTTACCTGTCGGGAAACTGTCTCACACTTCTAAGACAAGCACACCAACACCTGAAAAATATCCAAATGCACACAATGGAACTGGTACGCCAGCTGGAAGACAGGTAGAAACTTCGGTACATGACCCAACAGGTAGATAGACGGTTATGTCCTAGGGGCCACTGATTAGGTGACTTACTGCTGGCGAGGATTGCAGGCATATTCAGTATGTATTAGCAGTAGTATCATGCATCTTCCAATTACAAGCCCTTCCTTGTTCCTCCTTAGGCTTCAAAAACATCCCATCATTTCAGGAGTTTTAAAAAAAAAATAGGGGTTTTCTACAGGTGAAAATGCAATTGAGACCTGTCCGTGTGCGTCGACAAACAATCGGGCGTGTGAGTGCTAGCTTCAACGCAAAGTCTTAAACTTGCCCAGGGCAACATGCTGGTTTGGAGTCACTGAGAAGGAAAGAGTGATTGGCATGAGGTTGTTTACAGTAAACAAGAACAAGGGCTGGCAGGCTGGCAGGCTGGCTGGCTATTACACAGGAATGCACCCTGCTCTCATCTTCATTCTTTTTTGTGTCTTTGGCTGGGTTTCATCCACCTCGGAAACACCAACACAGCAGCGTAGTGTCACTCTGACAAACTAGGAGTGAATTATCTGCGTGGTGCCTGGACATAAAAAAAAAAGGCTGACCACAACAGTGCGTGTGTGGCAGCATGTTGAATATACAGTTTGTGATTAGGCGAGGAATGTTAGCCAATGGAACGCGAGACTATCTGTCTACAAATCTACAAAAAAAAAATCACATTTGAATACAAATACAAAATCTGGAAATGGTGTGTATGTTTAACATCAAATGACTCACTACTCTAAATTAGATCATGTGAACAAACATCTTGAGAAACCACTGGGGATTTCTCTGCATGTGTTTTAGCAAGGTAACTATATTTTTATATAAAGCAGGTATTCTGTGCATGAATATAATTAATAAATATCCTCCATATTTTGCCTTTTATTGCAACTGACAGGTGGTACTGCTGTCATTTGTAATCATTATCTTCTCTTTGACAAGTGGCTCTCAATCAAGAAAACTCACAACCGCATTAATATAAACGTAGGTGCTCATTCACAGGCACACACACACACACACACACACGAGTGAGAAGTCTTTCATTCTGCTTCCTCACATGAATCTGCCAAGTTTGTCTCTCTATCTGTCTGTTGGTAGGGATGTTAATTATCTTAAGTCAAGGGTGGCACCACCAAGTCAATTTTGAGATATGATCTAATCTCTCCTCCTTTGATCCCCTTCCTTCTCTTCCTGTCTACTTCTGCTCCACGCCAACTCTGCTCACCATCTTCATCAACACATGGTATACTGTTGTCATTGATATAAAGTGTTATTTATAGTGAGCTCTATTTGCCGTGTAATTTATAACTCACTGTAATTCAGCCAAAACCATCCTTTGCGCTTAATAAATGCTGTTTACAGTATATTTCTGATCCTATCATCTGTTGTTCTTCCAGGAAACAGTCCCACATTTATCTATGCTATTCCCTCATGCTCGATGAGATGAATACTTAAACACACAAATAATAGATTTATTTATTTGATCACGACAATGCACATTAATCAACATTTCTGTAAATGTGCCAGTGTTAGCCAGTCGGCTAATCTTCAACTGTAGTACTAGTTACCTAGCATGCATGTCTTTGTGATTACACCTATGCTTACTTATAGGAAACCCTGCTTAAGTTGAATAAAAAGAGGAATAAAAAAATCATCTTTTGGAAATTGATCTTAATGCCTTAATTAAAAAATGAGAAAAAATCCAACCTTTAAGGAGACCAATTTTCTTTGTGAATGAATAATGTATTGTAAATAAATAAATATTCTTCCCTAAAATACAGGGGCCATACACAGCCTTATGTTAAATTCCCATTTAGGCAGATTCTTAAAGGCCAGTTATTTCATGGATCATGATACTATGCTGCCTGATAAAGTGGCCTTTGGAATTAAAATAACTCCACATCATATCACATACCCTTCACCATACCTAGAGATTGGCATGGTTTTATTTCAGGTAGCCTTACAGCTGGTTTGATTTGCATTGACAGATGATCTTATGGAAAGTTCCCCATGCCTATCTCTATGTATGGTGAAGGGTATGTAATGATATGGGGTTAGTTTAATTCTAAAGGCCAAGGGAAATTTTTCAGGATGCATAGCAACCTGGATCCATGAAATAACTGGCCTTTAATAATAAAAATCTGCCTGCCTCTCTGGGAATTTAGCATAGGGGTGTGTATACTTATGCCCCCTGTATTTTAAGGAAGAACATTTATTTATTCACTATACATTATTCATTCACAAAGACAATTGGAGTCCTTAAAGGTTGGATTTTCCCTCATTTTTTAATTAAGGCAATTAGATCAATTTCCCAAAGATGATTTTTTTTCTTCTTCTTTTTAGTCCACATTAAGCAGAGGTTCCTATACTCATGAGCAGCACTGTGTGCGGATTGTTTTCCTCTGATCTCTGAGCTTGTGGTGTCCCAGATGAGTTCCCTCACTCACAGTTTGAATTAGAGAAACTGCTTTTGCAACAAAAGCCAAAACTTAACACGTCTGCATGCACACATTGCATGTAATGCAAATACAAAAAGGCATGCAGCTGAAACAAAACTGCGGACACATGCACATGCATGCACAGCCATTTATTCTCATTTTCCTTTCTAGACACAGTGGTTTTGTCCACATGGCAAATCAATAGGAAGACAAACACTTTTTTGGGGGGGGGGGCTGGGAACTGATTTAACACGGTTGTTTTGGAGCAGCAGGGTGGTGCAAATAGAAAAATGCACACAAGGGTAGCTGGTGCAATTTCTGAATTTATTCCTATGTGTTTCTTCCCACTTCTTGCCTCCTCCCCTCTTATTGAACGCTTCCCTCACTTTTCTACCTCCCTTCCACCTTATTCCCACTCCACCTCTTTGACCCCCTGACGTCGTGTTGGGAGCTCCAATCTCGATTGGATCGCACAAAGATAATTGGCTGACATTTGTCATTCTCCTTCTACCTTCACCTCCACCCTTTTTTCCAAAATGTCTGTTCTGGTTTAGTGTCTTGCCTACATTCCTTTTCTCTGCCTCAGCTCTCACATCATCCCAAGACAGGTCCAACTCCTCTGCCATAACAGGGTGTGTCTGTATGTTCTGGTTTCGGGCCAACCCTTTTCTGTATAATCTCTATTTCCCGTCCTCTCCATCTCTTTCTCTAATCCCATTTCCCCCATAGCCCAACCTTTAAGAAGTGTACTAAATCCCTGTTGTTGTCCCTTTGCTGGCCCATAGAGAACAAAACCACAGTACCCTTTTCATAATCAAAGTGTATTTCCCCCTTTCAGTCTTTTAAAGGAAATCAAACAAAAAGAGAAGAATGCATAGCTGGTCCCGGTTGCTAGGAGACCCTGTGCCCATGCTTCAAGCAGCTATTCACAAGCTTTTATTTACCCTCTCCCTCTTTCTGTTTTACTCTGATTCACTGTATCGGTTTTGTTGTCCTATTACTTCATCTCTAACTATCTGGCAAACTAGGAGAAAGAGAGAGGACAGAAGGACAGATAAACTAGAACAAAAGCCAGTAAATGGGAGAGATGGCTCGAAGGCTTCTGTTGTAAGTTGCAGAAAAATGAAGGGAAACTTGGAGAGGAGAAAGTCAGACTATCGATTTTTCTCTCTTCTCCTCCCAATTCTGCTTTGTGTCACACAAGGGGGCAGTTTTGAGATTAAAAGCCCCTGTACAATCTCTCTGTCTTTATTTTGTTATCCTTACTCCGTTTTCTTGTTCGTCTTACCTGTCTCTTCCTCGTCTTCTCCACTTTGCAATATCAGTATCCCTTTACTCTGCCAGATTTCTACCCTCATCTGTCTCCACTCCACTCCCCTTTCAGTCACACACTGCCCCTCCTCCCTGTATATTTGTCTGTCTGACAACAGTGCTGGGGGCCTGGGGCAGTTGAGGGGAGGTGTAGCATACATTAGCTGAGCACCTCATGTCTGCTACAGGGTGGGAGGATGAACGAGGAAAAGAGGAAGAGGAGGAGGATGTAGTGTGGCTGATCCAAGATTATCTCAGTTCTCAGTTGCCCGTTTTCTCCTCTGTTCTGTTCCGTTTTGTTTTGTCCTTCCCCTGCATGCTCCTAATGGCTTCCTAATGACAGCTTGCAGGCACAACACACCCAGCCATTTATATCCATCTTGGCAGAGAGACTGGGTGTATGTGTGGAGTGTTTAGAAGACAAGGGGGGGGCATTAAAAAGCAGATGCACCTCATCTACAACACACACATGCTGTTAGCCATTAGCCTACGCTGTCCCTGTTTAAACAACAGTAGCCCGGGGCGGCTCTGCATGAACCTGGAGGTGACACAAAGAGTTTAAGCATCTTACCAGGAGTAGCCACATGTCGTGTGAAAAACATTATTAGAAAAGGCTAGTTTGTTATAATACCTGCAGGCTATTTATACTCGCAATTCACATTCTGGCTCTATTTCTCGTTCTTTCTCCACACACATCTCACATAGAGGTGCAAACAAATCAACAACTTGGCACCAAACTGTCAAGGTTTTTCACCACTGGTTGTGAAAGTAAATGTTGACCTGTGACTAATAAAGCAAGAGGTGTGAAACAGCTCCTACTTATACTCTCTCTGTATGCCAGTTGCCATTCCAATCCAGTTTAGTCAAGGATACTGTTAATATGGTTATACATGAATACAAGTACAATCTTTGCATTAGGAATCCTGGCTGCATTAAAAGAGCACGCCGACTTATTGGGACTTTATTCACCGTATCCCCCAGAGTTCGATAAGTTCATACATATGCGATTGTGAGTCGAGTGCAGATTTGAGTCGTGCAAGCGTCACTTTGCGACGAGTAGCCTACAAGATGCTAATGAGAGACTTCTGTAATGTCAATACAGTAAAAATTGGCCTACTTAACAAAGTTGGTTCAATCAAGTAAGCAGTCAAACACAACAAAGGTAAAAGCTGAATGGCGTTTGGAGCTAACGTTAGCAATCAAACAACCATAGATTTCTAAAATGTTCTTGAAAGGACTGCTAGCATAGCTACAAGCTAGCAATCAAACACAACAAAGGTTGTCAGTTGAATGGCGTTTTGAGCTAACGTTAGCAATCAAACTATCATAAATGAATAGCTAAAACGTTTTTAAAATGAGTCCCATCTTCTGTTATTGTTTTTTAATGAGAAAAGTTTATTACTTCATGGAGTTCACAAATTTCTGTATGACATGTTGTGCTGTACATAGTTTAAATCTGAGCATGCGCGACTCACATGTGCACTCGACTCACATCGGGGAGTTGCACTAGCAATAAGTGACAAAAAACATGTTCCTATTTCCACGTTGTGCATTGTATAGTCACAGCATGTACAAATAGCAAGGTCACATGAGACACAGCCATCTTCTAACTGTATACATACTGGGAACTATTCTCAGAAGGCGAAGCACTGCTACTAGTAGTAGTTCCCAGTGTGTATACAGTTTGAAGATGGCTGTGTCTCATGTGACCTTGCTAATTGTACACCCTGTGACTATACAAATATGTAAATAGGAACATGTTATTTTGTCACTTATTGGGAGCAGTAGGCTAGATGGAGCCGGTTACCTCCAGGATCTGTGCTGAGCTGGGCTTGCGGTGGGTGCGTCAGACAGAGTTACGACACAAGGCGATGAGGAGGGTATGTATGGACTTATCTACCTCTGGGGATACGGCGAATAAGCTAAAATCCCAATAAGTCGGTGTTCTACTTTAATCCAGCAGCATGCTAAAGATTTAACTCACTGCCTAGGGCTGAGAGAAGACAACACAGCAAACACTTATTATTGATATATGGATTACATAACTTCCAGAGACAAACCTTGCCACGGTGAGTATAGTGTTTCATTGGGAAATGGACTACAGTAGAGGAAGCTCAGGCGGAGGAGGCAGTACTCGACATTTCAGCAACAACAGCAGTGTATGTCAAGTTAGAACCACAGAGATAAATGAATTGCCGAGAGAGTCAGCATAACGCCTGATTTGAAGTGCACAACACAATTAGTTTTTTTTTTACTATCAGCTGACATGTGTGCATGACTTGAGTGTTGTGTCTACATTTGAACACTGTTTCATTGACGGAAGGCACGCATAAATAAGTTAATTTAAAGATTTTTGTGGAAGAAACAAAACACTATTGGGACTTTGAACCCCTCTACATCGACCCATCAGGTTTGTGAATGTCTGTGCTTTGTTTACATATTTGTTGCCGCACTAGATATCTGAAACAATAGACACCATATGTTCATTTCTTAAATAGAAAGTTGGCATTTTTTCATCATTGTTTTACAGAAACGTTGCTAATTACAAACAAGCAAGAAGCAGGCATGCACACAAACACACACACAAACACAACCACACACACACATTGAGGGAGCTCAATATTAATATCTTACCTGCATGGTGTATGTGAGACAAGTGAGATCCTATCTGCTTCTGAAAATCATTAAATACATTCCTCCTGGGCTGAAAGGAAAATCCCTCAGCAGATAAAGAGTGTGTATGTCTGTCTGTGTGTGTGTGGTGTGTGTGTGTGTGTGTGTGTGTGTGTGTATTGGGGGGGTGGATGTGGGATCAAATCAACACCTTCTCACAGGCTCTCACTGTGATGTCTCAGCGTGTGATGAAAAGGTACGCCACCCCAGGCAGGCAGGCTGTGACCACACACATAACCAGACACACCAGTTATCTGACAGCGGGATAAAGGGGATTGCTTTCCTGAGATCAGTTTAGTGTTCATTTGTTTAAGACCTCGAAATTTAAGTTAGTTTTTATATTCTATTATAATATGGCTAAAATAACTGTCCTTCTTTCCACATAATTGAACTGGCAATTTTCTCCTGAGATTACAAAACATAAATTTGCCACTGAAAGCACATCCTCAGCTGTTAGCAAAGCCGTTGGCGGCCACATGATCACAGTGTTGACAGCTCTTCCATGACCTCATCCATTTAAGTCCATTTTCGGCTCAGAGGGGGGAAAATAGAAGTGAGTGAATAGAGGAATTGGAAAAAACTCGGAAGCCAAATAGGGAGACAGAGAAGAGATAAGGAGAGACTGTGGATACTAGGAGAAAAATTCAAGAGAAATGCAGAAGGGAACAAAGGAGAGAGAGAGAGAGAATGAAAAAGAGACAGAGAGACGGGAAAAGAGAACACCTGGCAGCCAGTTACAATGCAAATACACTTCAAAGCATTGCTGCAAAAGGTGGAATCAGATAATGAATGCTGCAGAGAGATGGGGTTCTGGGAGGTGACTTGGAAACTTAACCTGCATCTTTAAAACAAATGCAAGGGGGGGGGGGGGGGGGGGAGAGAAGCACTTGGATGAGATAATGCAGAAGTTGTCAGGGTTCAAGTAAGGTTATCAAATCAGACACACGGATCAAGATTGTTATTGTTATTATTTTGTGGACGTTTGATTAACATCACCTTAATGCCCTCTTTAAAGAGGTGTGAGCTTCTCACACTGGCTGTCTAATGAGCCTCTTCTCTTTCAGTTGTAATTCACTTAACATGGCCGGGATGAGAAAAAAAAGAGCTGATAGCCGAGATAATTGAGCTGACTCACAACCTGTCTGAATACCAGTGTGTACATGAGGCCCCCACACACACATTAGCATGCACATTTGTTCAAAGATGCGCATTCACTTGCATAGACCTGCAAGCGTGCACGTGACGGATGCACGCGGCCACAAGACGACGATCAAGATGGAGTGGATAATGAAACTGCTTCTGACCCTGTCCACTTATGATCTTCTGTCCATTACCCAAATGGACACCACTCTCTCTTATTGATCACAGTCCTCTTTCACTTCTCCTTTGCACTTGTCGTTTTTCATCTTGTTACCTCTCCGCTCATCTGCATTGCTCTGCTGATGGTTTCCGTGGCCGTTGATGGGACAATAAATCAGAGGCCGCGCCTAGCGATTATCACCACAGAGACCAACTGTGCACACACTCCTCGACCCCTGAAAACCCCAAATGTCCTCATTGGGAAAGATGCGCACATCTTCAGACATGCACAATGGGTGTCCAATAGGCGGGTGTCCTCTAGCTTACGTCTGCCTTTTGGGAATAGATAGACAAGTGTGTGTGTGTGTGTGTGTGTGTGTGTGTGTGTGTGTGTGTGTGTGTGTGTGTGTGTGTGTGTGTGTGTGGTGGTGCGTGTGTGTGTGAGTTACGAGTTACGAGAGCAGTAATGGAATCCCTCCCTTGATGTGAGGTGCTCGGCCCATTCCATGTCTCGTCAACCGTGAAAGTGTCAGCAATGATCTAGAGGGTCTGGAGCAGGTTTATGACATCATCAGTGTGCTGCCACAGCAGAGATATGGCGCAGATAGTCCCGACAGTCTGATCTATCCACAAGGTCTCAAGTCGTGCAAACACTCACAAAATGTTGGTACACAACCTTTTTTCCAAAGTGCTAAATTCTCTCCCAAACAGAATGAGACACTTCAGCTAGCGAGGCTGCATGGAAAGCGGTTTGAACTAAATCAAAAAGGTACACACTGAAAGTCAAACAGTGTGTTGTGGGTAAGACAGAGGGACACTGGATATAGGCATTTTAGCCTGGTATTTAGTCTGTGGCAGGGGCTTTGCTTCATGTCTGGTGTCTCCCTTTGCCACTTTTGGTGCCAATCCAAGCAAACCTGGAAGACTGTAATCGGAACAGGACAATCACAGGGGCTTAATACGAGCATACACCCCTCACCACACATGCACAAGCATGTGCATACACACACAGGAGCCCACAGATGTACACAGTGGGCACTCTAACCCCGAATCTAGCTCCTGATTTCTAAACATATGGTCGCCTCCATGTTGCATGTTGAAATGCAAGAGGCTGAACTTAAGGGAATTATGTTTCACTCACTGTCAGGAGACTAATGTAAATAAATGTTCTCCAACAAGGTCTCTCCCTTTAACGTGGAGAAAGCACCGACTCTCAGTGTATCTTGGACAGACAATTGATGTTGGTTGTTATTCAAGGCCTCCGCCCTGATCGTTGCTGGCATTTTTCTTAATAACAGTGAGTCGGTGCTGCCATCAGTGCCAAAAATCATAGTCATAGATCTTTTCAACGCCGTAAAGTGAACACTGTTTACGTCACGCAAGCACATGTTGATGTGTTACCTTTCACGAGAAAAAAACGCCGCGTAGCCAACTTGGAAATAAAATGTATGTTTCATACATTTTACCCAGGACCCTGCTAAGGATTCAACATAACACTAAAGACCTCAGGAGAACCACAGGTGGAGAAACGGAGAGACATAATTGAGAAAAAATGAGAGAGAAAGCAAAAGAAGGGGGAAAACAGGAGGAAAAAGCGAGCACAAATGAGCAGGACAGAGAGTAGGAGTAAAAAGAGCGCTATGTGGATAGTGGTAAATGATAGGGTACAACTAAATGAGGGTATGTAATTTGGGGTGTTTAGTAATTACACTGGTTTGACAGAGCCATGTCAAACCATCCCTTTGTTGATCTCCCACTGCTCGGCTGCCTGCTTTTCTGCCAGCACCCTCATGTTTTCCACATTTAGCTCTTCTCACTCTCTTTCCCGCTCTCCCTCCCACTTGCTATAGCTTTAAATGCAGTCAAAAGGTTTTACCAGCTGTATGTCCCGTCTGCCCTCATCATTTGACAAGCTTGAAATATAGAGGAAAATGTTAATATGTTTTCTAGTCACTGGCCAGGTCTATGAAATTCATTTATATTGTTGAATGCTGTGCCAAAGAGTTCACGGCGGGTGCGTGTGATCTAGTGGTGATTTATTTTATCCCAAAAGCATATTATTCTAAAGTGTGTGTGTGTGTGTGGGGGGGGGGGGGGTGCGTGCGTGTCTAAAAGAACGAAAGAGAGAGAACCAGTGTTTATGTGTTTTTATTACACATTACTGAATCTACGTGTGTCCAGGAACATATCCCTAAATCTCGAGCACCAACTGTGTCATGGAGTGTTTGGTTGGAAATTTTCAAAAATGGAAACGTTACTTTTTGCTCAAACATCAATATCCACATGCTGAGTTGATAAAATCCACATTAGTGAGGCAGGAAGTCGGCAATAAAACCCAACACATGGAAACAGTCAGGCTCCTGTGATTTCACAGTAGTATATGGGCTCTCCAATGAATATAAACTATGATATAACAATGATGAAAGACTAAACAGAGAATAAAGTGGGGTATAGAGGGATAAAGAAATAAAGGAGACATGTTGTGTGAATGTGTGTGTCTGATTATCTTGATTCAATAACAGTTGATGTCACCAAGCACTGAAGTCATAAAAATACTCCATCTCCATTGCATATGCAATATTCAAGGCTTTCCAACTTCCTCGTGACTGGCCAACACATTTAAGTTAGTTTTTTGGCTTTTCCATATGCTGTTACCATAAGGACAAATGATGTATCTGCAGCAAGAAACAGAGTAACTCCACACACAAACACACACATACACACGCACGTAGAAAAGGACTGAAAGGGTGTTGAAATGAACATAAAACCGGAATTAGTTTAACCACCCTAAAACCCTGGGAGAGCCATTCTTTTAAATCCACCCCCTTATAACATTACATGACCACAGATTTTTTAACAACTGCACACACAAGCATATAAACACACATCCGCATACCCAGGCACACACATGCACGTTCACACAGTCGCATAAGGACTATGCCACCTCTCAGTTCTATTTGACTGCCCCCGGGCCCCTTACAGTGTTTGAACCCTGACCTTGTCACATTCGAGTGGGTCCAAGGGGAAAGGGAGGATTCTAAGGGTTCGATTTTACATGGAGGAGGTCACGGAAAGCCCGACCCTCAGACAAAAGCCCCGGTTGTGGTGGTGTCTGCGGGTCACGGGTCAGCCCCACACCCTAACCCTCTTTCTGCCTCTTGCCTTCTTCTCTTTTCAATGGGGAGGAAGATCCGAGAGGAACAATGGCCTTCTTCTGCCCCTACTATCATCCCCAAAGTGGGGATGCATACTGAACAGGGGCCATTGCGAGCTAAGGGGTTCCTCTTGCTGGCTACTTTCTCCTCTTCTATGCTTTCACGTCCTCTTGCCCATTAAACTCTCCACTCTCCATCTCCTCCACCCCTCCTTCTTCCCACGATACCCTCATTCTGCCTCTGCTTGTTACAATCTGAAACCAACTAACCAATGTTGTTTTTCTTATCTGATAGCACCTGCTTTTTACGTCCTATGTGTTGTAATGAACATTACACGATCAGATAGTAAATGTTGTCTCTGCATCATTTCCTGCAGCCCACCACCTCGCCGCCTCCCCCCCCCTTTCATTCATTCTCTTTCCCCCTTTTTTTCCCAAGTCTGCCTATCTGGAGGGCCTCACAGGCCTCTCTCCAGCTGGCACTACAAGCTGACCTTTGCCACAACAGAACAGCTAGAACGCTCTCTGTCTCTGCCTACACGCACGCAAACACACACTCACGCAAACACACAAAGACATGTATACCTACTACTACAAATGCAGCAGGAATGCCAGTAGGAACGCGAAAAAGGCCATGCTAGAATACAAAATGAGAGCCTTGTTCCTCTTTCAGCTGAGGGTTAAAGTAAAGAGTTCCCCCCTGTCCTTCCCTCAGCCCTCCATTTTGTGCTTGTCTGACCCATCTAGTCCTACTAGTTGCACCTTAGCAAGGGGGCTGACTCTGAAGAGTGGCAGCCAGTGTGGGTCCAAATGTGATTAATTTGTTGCATTCACCAGAGTTGTTCTCCACACACAATAGAAATGGACTGTCTAGGAGTCCATTAAAAAGCCTTACAAGCCAGAGGGCCCCCATCCCAGGCACTTGGCAACGACCAGGAGGTCACACAGCGCAGCCAAAAAGTTTTTAAAGGTGTGTGTATGTGTGAGGGAGAGCGTACACGGCAGGGCTTGCCTTGCATGTGTGCATACTTGAAAGCTTATTTGACAGGAGAAATAATATTTTGATAACCTGGCACTTGACAATATCTTTCAATGATTCAGCATAATAAGAGGCGCTCACACTGTGCGATGGGAGCCCATTAAAAGGAATTCCTGAGGTAATCAATCATGAAAGGTGATTAACGCAAAGTCAGATCATAGACAGACTTTTAATATGTGTGTTTGCATGTTGTTGGAGCTCCTGCACAGTCAGATATGATCTTTAAAGCATAATGCTAAATTCATCCGAGAGTGAAAGCGCTAGGAAGTAAATTCACATTTTAAACAACAGCGGAGTGATCATAATGCAGGAATTCCCCCGAGGGATGAAGAACACAGAGTAGTGGATATACACGGTGCACTATTTTATGCACTGCACATCTTCACTTGCATTTGTGTTATACTCTACTCATGAAGCGTCTCTCTCTTTGTTTTCTTCCCCCCTCTCTCTCTCTCTCTCTCTCTCTCTCTCTCTCTCTCTCTCTCTCTCTCTCTCTCTCACCCACTCGGTCTCATTTGCTGAAACAACGCTGAGTGCTGAAACAATGTCATAATTAGTCCTGATTGATGTAGCATATTAAGCAGCAAACAATTAGCATACAGTATATTGCTACTCGGGCCATCGGAGAATGACGGATGTGACTGACCCACACTAAGCACAAGCTCAATAACACAGTGAGAGAGAGAGAGAGAGAGAAAGAGAGAGAGAGACGCACAAACACTCAGAGGAGAGAGAAAGAGAGCGTTGCTTCATAAGCTGGGGGCACAAATTCATGCACATTATGTTGCAAACCTTTTTGTTCTGTTATTTCTGTCACAAACAAATCAATTGAACGTGTGAGATAAAAGGTTGAAAGCTCTCATGAGTCATTTTAAGATGTTTTGAATGCTAAATAAGTGTGTGTTTTGCCACAGCACGCCAGAGAGATATTTGTTTTAGGGTTCAAAAGACTTAGATTTCAAGAATTATGTTCTTAATTCTTTATGTACTTTTTTATGTATTGTGCATACAAAGAGAGAATGAGCTAACACCAGGATTTAAGTTGGCCATACAATGGGCAACACAGTACTGTATATTTCAACTCTGACCAAACATGTTTAATAATACTTATTGTACTGTCGTCATTATGTACCAAGAATGCTTCATTCACATAGAGGATTACTGTAGAGAAAACACTATTGTAGAGTTGTCCATCAAAGTGGAATGCTAACACATAGGCTGTATGCAACAATGCAGAAATGATTACAGGTTGTATATGTTCAGCTACTGAAAGGCACTCAGCAAAGTGAAACCAGAGTGGAATCTGTAGGACAGTTTTGCATTTCTGCCTGTTTGAATGCTTGTGTGTGTGTGTGTGTGTGGTGTGTGTGTGTGTGTGTGTGTGTGTGATTATGCTTGTCAGCGCATTCATGTGGACACATATGTGTGGGTGGGTGGTGTGTGTGGGGAGGGGGTCCATCATCTTATCCCTGTACAAAGCAGAGGCCGAGACAGGGGCCTCTGAAACCACTGCGACCAATTTTTTTCTGTCAGATCAAATATGAGAGGCAGGGGTTCATATGTAGGAAGGGTTCGAGGCATACAAGGCGGGGACTTTTGCATTTACATTTCAGCAGTGTGAATTCAAAACAAATTCCATATGTTTATGATCCTAAATGTGCACAAAACCACATATTATGATTTTCTTTTCTGACTCTTTTTTTCTTCCACTATTTTCTGCCCGCTGTTCTCTCTGGTGCAATTCCAGACCTTGTGCAGCTAATACAGGGTCTCTAGAGCTTGTGAATCCCTGTGAGGGGTCCCACAGCAGCTACAAGCCCAGCCTAGGGCTCCCTACCTGGGGCTCTGTGCTTTGGATGTTTCCTCGGGGACTCGGAGACATGGGGGAGGGCAGGCTGGCAGAATAAACACAAATGGAATACCACTGGGAAGATTTAAGTGGTGAGAGCGAGGAAGAGATCATGGGAGGTTATGCAAGCAGATGAAGTCAGAGGATAACTGAGTCAGAAAAGTGGAGAATGGCAAGGTTGTGAAAAGGATAAGTGAAGCAGTTTCTAACAAACAACAAGCAGTCTTTGCTGTGATCTAATTATGCCACTCTCCTAGGCATGGGTAGGTATGACTGGGCAGGTTTCCCAGATGCAAATTAAACAAGAGATATGAGCGCGTGAATAAGGTGTCTTTCTTTTAAATGAACAATGGCTCGCTTGTAACACCCAACGAGTTGTTCCTGCATTTTATAGAGCCGTCAAGCCTGTTTCTAGTTTCAGCTCCAGCAGAAGACGTTTCATTATCAGATATTTTAACTGAACAAATCAGCTTGTTTGTATCCATTTGTGGGATAAATGGCTTGAAACACAGGCGCAGGACTGACACCTCTGAGCTGTGTCTGACTCTGCCATTTGAGACAATGCGACGATGCCTTGAGTGCGTGTGTGTGTGTGTGGTGTGTGGTGTGTTGCGCGTGGTGTGTGTGCCATGGCGTTGAACGAATGCTAGCACAAAGCCCCAGGGGATGGAGGGCGCACCTCATCTCCCACCAACAGAAAAGGTCAACCTCCTCAATATTAACTCAGGTCACCACACTGATTACGCTACAATAACCATTTTATACAGTGCATCTATGGACGCCCTGCGCGCTCACGCACACTCCCACGTACACACACTTTTTTACTCCGCCTGTCCTCACACGTCCATTTGGAATTAAAACCCGCCCCGAGGGAGGGTCCTGTTGGCGCCCCATGCAGACATACATAAACACATTCTCACACAAGCGTCCGCAATCACGACCCTTTATAATGGTCTTAGCATAAACCCAGAGCCCTCGGGGGACCCTCGCTCCCCATGCTACGCCACACAGTGGAAATATAAGTTGATACGGTAGAAGTGTGAAAATGCACACGGACACACACGCACACACACAGACTGCTGGAGGCACGAACGCAAGACGCCATTAGGGCTCGAAGAATGTAGGTTTACACGGGGGACTTGACTTAACCTCCAGCCATGGTCCGATCTCAGCATTTCTCCACACAACGCCAGATTGGAGATAGATTAGTCTAAAAACCTAAACCCCTTCACCCCCCTCTCAGTCCTTCCATCCCTTCACCCCCCTCAATGCCACAACAACAAAAAAATACTTTTTTTTCCCATACCATCATCATGAATTATGACACGCTGCAACATTGTGGAAACGATGTCGCAAATCTGTTTTGATTCATGATTCTGACCAGTTATGAAATGTGGTCACTGTTTCACTGCATGTGCATGTAAACTATTTTACATGAAGGAAACTGTTGATAGATGACAGTAAATCATGTCATGGTGTCTTGGCAAACCTGTTGACAGAACAAGCTTCTGCAGGCTTCAAAGAAACCAGTAATGGGCATGTTTGACTGTTCCAAACACACCCCACCCTCCCCTCGTGTCAATAATTACAGGGATGAAATACACTAATTTTCTTGCAAATTTGTGGTATTCTGATTGCTGCCACATTGGGGGGAAAAAAAAAGACTGGAATTAAATGAATCAATTAAAACTGGGAGGAATGCAAAAAGGAGACAGGGGAACAAATGGAAGAAGGGTAAATATATAAATAAAGAGAATGAAAGAGCAGAAGTCATCATGAGTGAATTAATTTGGGCTCAGCGGTGGAGCTGTATTAAGTGACACCTAGTGAGACGTGTGGCTAAAGCTGTCATCTTCGGCGCCTCCTTCCCACACTGAACCACCCTAATCCTGTTTTATACTGTAACGCTAAATGCCTGTCTTCGCTGCCTACAATGCCTTATATTAGCCTAGTGCTGTGTTAAATTAAGTGGCTGAGCTTTTCCTCCTGTTATAGAAACAGAGAAAGGGAATGCAGTGGTGCGGATACAAATAGAACATGATTGTATTTAATACTATTATGCCATCATGGTCATGAGGGCGTCCTCGTGAGCAACAGGGTCAATTTGAATTTTGAATTTGTATTTGTTTTTCTTCCATTTGTCTTGTCAAAACAACAAAACCTCACTTTAAAAATACTCTTTTACTCTTGTGTTGTCTTCCCGTCAAAATTGAAAATCAACACTTTTGTTGATGCTTTTTATCGATGTTTTTAACTTTTTCTTACAACACTTTTGACGCTTTTTTCAATGTTCAACACTACGCAACACTTATTACTTTACTTATTTACTTATTAACTTTAGTTTTACAGTTATTTTTGGAATTTATGGTCAGTAAACCTCATTTATAGGAAATTATATCTAATGTTTGAGTTAGAAAAGCAGAAATTTGAAATTATTTAGTCTAAAATTAAAGGAATGTATGTTGATGGATAATCACAAACTGGAATGTGTCAACTTTTACTCAATACTGTTTCAAAACCACTTCAATTTTTTTCAAATGCTATAAAATTGAAAACGACACCCCAAAATTAGAGATTTGTTATCATGTTATTTTGGGTAGTTAAAAAGAACATTGACATAGGAAAATGGGTCAATTTGACCCGAGGACAACATGAGGGTTAAAGTGTTAAAGTGACGATGTATTAGTATGTCACGTAACATATTTTTTAGATTACACAATCTGGACAAAGATCTTCATTTTCTGCACACAAACACTAAAACTGTAACCTGTATTCGACCGGTAGCGTTTTTATTATTATCACTGTGGGTTCAGACTCGAGCGAGCAGATAAATCGGTTGAAATGTGAGTCTGGCTGCTCCTATAGCCACGCTGGCCACCAGCAAGCAACAGCTTAGTGGATAAATCACATTTACCGCTAAGAGATGCCACATACTCGCCTATCCAAAAGCTGACAAATGAGTTCTAGGTAGAAAGGGGAGTCGTGACGGATCTCCTCCCTGCTCTCATATCTGCTCCTACTGTGATCTGGGCCATCCATGGGTGAGGGATGAGCCTCTGGGAGCACAGGAGAAACACTTTGTCATCTCTGATGATGAGAAGGAGGAACTGTCAGGTATAATCAGCATGGTGACAGGGTGGAAGCAAAGAGGGGCACAATTTGAGGATGGATGAAAGGAAGCTGGCATCCTTCTTGTTAACACAAATTATTAATCCCGCTCTGTTTGCTCCAGAGTTTAGAGTTAAACAAGAGGGAAAGCAATACTTTACCTGTCACACTCCCCTGTGGGATTGTTTTAACAAATTGCCCACCGGGTGCAGTCATAATGTCTGTAGTTCCACACTACTAGGATTGGTATTTGTTCTTGTGACCGTGACCTCTACATGATCACATTAAGCAAATACTTGGCCGAGTCTAAATCACAATCACTTGCCCAAAGGAGACATTATACAAAACAGTGGAATAATTGTCCTCTGCATGTTTGACTCAATGTTCTTTTCCTTTCAAATGATCTGCAGTGCGGGCCATGATTAAGGTCAGCAGGATGGGATAATTTTGTATCATATTTACCCTATTTGATGGCAGAACTGAGCCTGTGATATTGATTAATTTCATTATATACCCATTTTCCCAATGGGAAATATGAATAAATAATCGCTGCCAATAAACAGTGCACAGACAGCGTAAGCAGCCATAAAAAGGGGAAAAGGATCACCCTAAGCAATCAATTACCTCATTTGATTTCCCGCCTGTAACAGAGACAGTGTGAGCCAGAAAGCCCCAGGGCAGACCACAATATGATTCAGAACTGTTCAAAAAAAATGAAAACAAGACAGTATCACCATCACAACTGAGCAGCTATTGAAAAACTGACAAAAGAAAGTGAAAAGAGCATTGTAGGTCTTCGTGTATCTTGCATTCTTTACAATCACATACCAATGTAATGACATTAAACACACAAAACTGCACAGAAATTAATTTTTACCATATTGAATCTTCACATTCAAATTCAATAAGCTTTGCAGGCTTTCATTTCAGTTTTGTATACATATTATTTAAATCCATTTTCAATTATACTGCCTTTCCTCAATATTCCAAGTGTCTTGCTCGCTCACTCTCAAGTGTGCAACCACACGCATGCACAAACACACACCACACACACACACACACACAAACCTGATCACAAGGAAAGGAAGGATTTATTATAGTAGATAGAGTGAATAAAATACCTTTATTAGCTTATAAACCACTGTAGTGCTGCAATAACTCCATAACTATACCTATCTACCCTGAACCAAAAAGACAAACAACACTCATGTGCACACACACACACACCTTTTCACTAACCTGCCTTGATGTGTTTGAAATGTGTGTGCATTTGCAGAACAGGATCTGTTGACCCTTTCATTAAAAGAAGAGCTCACCATCTCACTAACTACATTTGTAAAGCAATCCCAGGCTGGATCTGATTTTGCTGCTGCAAAGCACATTTCTTAATTTCTATTGATTGAGAAGATTGACGAGAAGAGCGGAACTGCAGAATAAAGTTTTTACCTTTCTGTCAGGCTTCAGAGTGCAGCGTGTAATGTGTGAAAGGAGAGGGAGAGAGATCTCTTTTTTTATCTCTCTTCCACTTGCTGACCTCCAGATGGAATCAGGGAGCTGTCGTGAAGCACAGTGCCCAAAGAGGGCAGAGGTTTCTGGGCTACCTTTTCACCGCGTGGACCCTACATCCACAGTCCCCTCGCGGGAATGAAAGAGTAGAGACAGATGAAAGCAGCAAAGAGGGGATGACTCCCCTGATCCCCTTCTGTCTTCTCCGTCACCCACCCGAAGGAAAATTTAATAAAGTCCACATACCAAGAGCCACACAGGAGAGAGATGAGAATACATGAAAGGAAAGATGGAGAGATGGAGAGATGGAGAGAAGAGGAGATGGAGGGGTGGCAGTGATGACTGACCCCTCTCCCACAGTGTCATCTCTGACCTTCAGCATAGCCAGAGAGCATTGGACCCTGGGAGGCAGGATAAAACACAGAGATGGCGCACAAACGCACACACACGCACACGCACATGCACACACACACACACAGGCAAAACACAAACAACACTGACAAAAAAAACCGAGGTTGTGCACAGACTCACAAAACACACATCACATAACGCTGACACAAGCACACTCCCTGACACACAAGTATGTGCACATGTATTTAAGTTCAGCATCAATTCCTGTGAAATTGGTCTGCAGATTATCTGCCAATTTCAAAAATGGGATTTGAAATAATATGCCAGTGATTCAGCAGAGAATGAGCCCTATTCATAAAGGTACAAGAAAGCAAGAGTCATGGGATCAGCAATAGACTGAGATCTACACACACACACACACACACACACAGCCTCTGGTTCGAGTGACTGTGACCTTGAGGAAGGATTTGGCGAGTGTGTGAGGAGGGGGTGCTGGGTGAAACAAAGTGAGCCATGTTGGCATCATGGACCACTCATACAGCCACACACACACACACACACACACACACACACACACCACACACACCACACACACACACACACACACACACACACAGTGTTAGCTTTGGTAACATTAATGTGTCCTCTTTCATAGATGATTACTCCCAGCAGGAGAGGGGGGCATCTCTTTAATGACAGCCTTTCACACCCAAACGCTATTATCAGACAGGATGGAGGGAACAGGGGAGATGTTTAGAAAAAAAAGGAAAGCAATTGTTGAGGAAAAAGGACACGAGGAAGTGAAGAAGAAGAAAAAAAACAAGGATGAATGAATGACTTAAGACGGATGCGATAAATACTGGCTACAGGGAGAATGACTAGGTAGGTATGACAAAACTAAAAACAAAAAGATGAAAGTAAAAAAGTTAATGAATGAAAGTGTGGGTGGGAAAGGTTTGGGAGACAGAAAATGAGTAAATAATGTAGACAAAGTTGAACAGTGCAACGGATGTATTCTGTTTCTGTTTGTGTGTGTGTGTGTGTGTGTGTGTGTGTGTGCAGAAGAAGGCTATGCGTCTGTCAAGTGCCAGCCAACAGATGGTGGCAAATCTATGGAGGGGGCACCTCCACTCAGTGCACAGCAGGAGCTAAGGACCCCAAGTGGTGCTCACACAGTCATCAACCACCAATGGGCTTACTCTCTAAAAAGACCAACACACACAGACACACACACGACTAATGCATTTAGACATGTGAAAACACAGATTGATAAACACTCTGTACTTAAACACTCACTTATCAATGTACAGGCTAATTGCATAGACATGCCAATTATAGTTTTTATCCAAAATACACAAAAGAAATCCCTTTTTTAATTTAGTTTCAACTATACATGTTCCGGTTACTCTGGATGAAATTCCAATTTTTTGTTGTTGTTGCTGGAACTACTTTTTACCAGAGAAATAGTGCCTATGAACACTGTTGCCGGGTTTATGGATTTTGCAGAGCAACAGGGACACTGCTGAGTGGGAGTGGGTGGGAGAGAGTGGATAAGGGTAAGGGAGACGTTTCAGAAAAGGATATCTCAAAAAACAAATTGCGTGACTATACAACTGGAGGCAAGTGAGAAAATGTGTGGTGTTTTTTTTTTTTTGTAATTTGCGTGAACTGACCCTTTGAGTTTGAGGTTAATTCAATTTCCCACAGAGTTAATTCCGGAGGAGAATTTTTCTTCAGAATCAAATCACTAAAAAACATTTTGTCATCAAATGGCTGTCATATTCAATCTGTCACAAAATCAGGTCTTTTTAGCCCACGCTCTTATCAGGGCCAAGTTACGATTAATGAGCAGGTGAGGGTACAACGTCACGAGCATTCAACGCTGGCTGTCAAATTTGTGACTTCTCATTTGTGGCCGCATCATCTAACCACATGGCCAACCTGTCTGCCCTTGTAAAATAATATAGAAACTGCAATAACCGCATACATTTTGGTTGAATACAGTTAAACGCGAATTAACCTAAACTGATTCAGGCTCGGACACATACGCACACATCCCCCTCCAACACACACACACACACACACACACAGCATAATGTCTACGTGGCTTGCATGGTGTCTGTCTGGCGTGGACCCCAGTGCTGATGCTGCTGTGACAGCTGTCTGAATCAGCAAGATCCAACATTGACTGACTGACTGGGAAGGTACAGCCAAGCAGGAGCTGAGGGTGAAGGTGTGTGTACGCGGATGCATGTAAATGTGTGTCTTTGTCCGTGTTTGTACATGTACACGACTGCTCAGGCCGTGGGTGTGCGCAGGTATACTCTGCGATGTGTGTGCATGGATGTGAAAATGAATAAAAAATGCAGGGAAGAAAATGAGAGCATGAACCATGTGGGATGAATTAGGCTTTTCTGTTTAAAAACAGGTCTTGAAGGCCCGTTGAAAACCTTGGTGTGAACAAAGAGGAACTGTTAGTCACACCGGCCCCCCTTGGGCTTCCCCGTCTTGTGACGAGCAGTGAATCAGAGGCCATTTACTCAGTAATACACAGATATAATAGCGTGTCCAATCAGCTGCTATTCTAATAGCCCTAAATTACTCAGCAATACCACCCTGTCAATTCTGAACTTACTTTTCTTCGGGCTTAATGTCTAATGGGAACCTATTGTATTCTTTGTCTAGCCAGGACTTTGTAGAAATTGCAATAGTGCATTCAATCAACCGTTAATGTTCTCTTAGCATTGGGCTGTGATGAGCTTCATTGTGTCCAGTAGTTTGTCTATTTAGTTATTTGTGTGTACTGTACACAGATATGGGTGCATCTATATGGACGTGTTGCTGTTTTGTTTTTTTCTTTACCGCCTTCCACTAGCACCTTTTTTAAATTCAGTTCATATAACCGGGCACTTTACACTATTAAACCCTCCCTCACCCCACCCCCACGGCAGCTCCCAGTGTCTGATCTAGAGACACAGGTCATTTGTCATCAGAGAGGAGAGCTCAAGGAAATGGCAAGCCCAGCATGGGAGCTCCACACTGGGCCTGACAACTCTCAATGCAGCTCTACGGAATCGCTGAATACAGTCAAGTAGCAGTTGGAGAGGAAGAGAGACAGGGATGGAGAAGTGGTGTCACTGTGTCTCCAACAGTGTGTCAGTTCTCCCTGACTTCTTTTCTTTGAGGGTTTCCGTGTGTGTTTGAGCCTACATTTGCTCGCCTGTTTATTTTATTCTCAAGACAGCTCGACTGAGGACAAAAAGAAGGTTAAAGCGGAGAAGACTGCTGATAGTCAGCTCTGCATATATAGTGTAACCTATTCACACACACACACACACACACGTAAATGCACATGCACTTACACCCCTGCACAATATCCACACAGGTTGAAAGGTTATAATGGTGAGTGTCCTGCTCTGCTGTGCTCTCACTGACCCCCATAAGAACCGATATCACTCTCATTACATACACACACATCACACACACACACATACACGCATTTAGACTCTCATTACAAGCAATCCCAAGAAGGGAGGAGGAGGCAAAGAGGAGAAGAAGGGCACTGTAAATGCATTTTCAGTCTCTTAACTTTCTCACCCTTGTGCATTATGCCTTTGCATCGATGAGAGGGAGGGAGTGAGGAAGGAGGAGGCATGTAATGCGAATCAAATAATCGAGAAGGTGGGTGTAGAGAGTGGATAGACTAAGGGAGGAGGTTGAAAAAAGACACAGGGACAAACAGAGTGTACAATAGGCAGAGAAAACAGGTAAAAAGGATGAAGAACAACAGGACGCTGGCTAAAGAATAGCCTACCCCCGCTGTGACACTGTTATAGTGTGCACTTGTATTTTATCCCAGTGTACATGCAGATACTGTATTGATTTTAGCTGTGAGGGGTATGCAATGGCAGAGGGCTATTAAATAAAGAAAGGGGGGAAAGAAAGGATGAGAAAATCAATTTCTTGTGCTTTAATGGCAGACTGAAAAAGAAAAGAGAAAAAGAAAAAAGAGGACATAGAGGGAGGAAAAAGGGAAAGAAGGGAAGAAATAAAATAAAATAAAATAGAGGTGTTGGACAGCAAGTAGAGATGCTCCGATACCACCGATATCGGTATCGGTATCGCCTCAAATACTGGTATCGGTATCGGAAAGTACTGGAGTTTATACACTGATCCGATATCACGTAATAAAGCCCTAAATAAAATCTACGTTAAATTAGTTTATTTATGTTCTTTTTCAGTTATAACTGACCGTCAAATTGGATGATAAAAGAAAGTCTTGTGGTGTTCATTGTTTGTGTTTGTTCATGTTTCACACAGAGTTTAACCTGAGCCAGACTGACAACAAAGATAGAAATCATATCCCATCCAGTACAGCTGTTAAAACATAATAAAATATATGACACGCTGGTATCGGATCAGTACTCAGAATCGTACCGGGAAGCAAAAAAATGGTATCAGAGCATCTCTATCAGCCAAGCTGGTTCATACGAGCCAGGCTGTTATGGTAGATATCCTTTCTCTGCATCCTTGCCTCAGCCCAGACTCATGGCTCCTTTTGTCGCTGGATGCTCTGGTCAGCACATTCTGCCTCTTTGTCTGCAGAACCTTCACCTTTCTTCAGTTGTCAATAACTGTATTGCTACCAAGGGTGGGTGGAAAGGCACTGAGCCATAATTGGACGGACACACGCACACGCACGCACATGCACAGGAGAACTGCCATGGATACAGACAGGTACACAAAATGCACAACACAGCTTAGATACCTGCCTCAAATAGATTGGAAGGCAGTTTTTCTGTGTCACCAAATGTCAAAAGTGCGTGTCTGTGAATGTACAGTAGTCTGTCTACAAACTGTGTGTAGCATTCAAAACATTGCGTGCCAAGAATCACCCAGGGAGATCTTTTTGTGGGCCCACCACGTGACCCAGCCCACCCGAGCCTAAACCTCGACAGCGTGAGCCAGACGTCGACCACTTATCTACCAGCCGCCACCCTCCTCCTTCTACCCCCACGCTCTCCTCGCTCCGCTCTCCACCCAAACCCCATCAACGACACAGGACAAGGCAAGCGTGAGAGAAGGGTTGGCGATAGACACGAAATGTGGCACGAAATGCAGAAACAGAGCCCCTCAGACACACAAAAGAGTCGAGCGCACAGGCGTCTGAGCCTTCCAGCCAAGCCTACAGTGTGGTTAACTTCTGGCATGCTATGCAGGACCAGAGGCAGCTGTTCTTAAGAGAGACGCTATGGCTGGATGGAAAAAAAATCTTCCTGGTGTCAAAGCAACCAAGAGGACTGTTCCACTTGCATCTAAAATGTCCAAAATAGCACAGTATGTACCTACTATAATACCCTTTGTGTGCGTTAATACAGTATGTGTAGATGCATGATGCATATATAGAGAGTGGGGGAAATGAAGCATTTTTCAGCCTGATTTCAAAAAAATCAAATCAGTTCCTCATGCAATATTCTCTATCCAGATAGCTAATATAATAACAGTTAAATTACATCTTTATGTCCGCGGGTGGGTTTGGATAACCTTTAAATCTGCAGTACGCGGGTGATCTCCTGCTACTCTGAAACACATCCCTCTGACCTTCCAATTAGAGCTCACTACCCAACAGCAGCAGCACACTAAATCTCCCCCAGGCTGCAGGTTTGGACACCGGTATAAAACAGCCTGCTATAAAATCATTACTAGGCTGTAAAAAGACTGGAAAAATTCACAATTAAGGACCAACAGAGACACAGAAAAAACAAAGCCAGAAGGAGAGGAATTATTCGGTGTCCAGATATGTGGAAGTAAAACATTTGCACAACAGACACAATAATGTCCAACTCCACTGAGAGATCAGGATGTACCAGTGAGGTTTTCTAGATGGGATCCGAGTGCACAAATAGGGGAAAAAAGGGAATTACCACTAAGCTATAAACAACTCATATTCTAATATTGGAAGTGTTCATACATAATTCCATAGAATAAGCAATGACAAGCAAATAATACCACATCAATCAAAAATCAATTGCCTTTTCTCAAATTTTCATACATCACAATATGCTCTGTGAGCAAATAAACACATGGCTAATGTGAGCTTCGCTGTGACATTTAATTAATTGGCTGTTTACGTGAAAAACTGCCCATAAATAACACATGTTCAGACAAAAAAGACAGTAGCTCATCCTCCTATCAGCCGTGTGGGCATTTAAACTAAATGCCATCCGTGGACATAAGCTGTGGCATTTCCTGATGAGACTCTTTTTTTTTTTTTTGATAATACCCTAATTACATCTGGAAAATTGTTCATCGCAGTAGCAGCAAGCATTGCTGCTGTATGTAAATACATAAAGCAATACGGAATAATTGCACAGTTATATGTGAATATGCAAAATCAAACCATTAGTGAAGCTATTAATGATAGAATAGGATTGTGACACATCGAACTGCTGTACAATCTAATTAGTGACACCGTAATAAGCCATTATATCATATAAATGGCATTAAATTAATGGCGGTGTGGAGGATTGGGAGGATGGGGGGGGGGGGGTCTGTGATGAGGAGGGCTTGTTTCAGATGGAGCGTGTAAAAGGTCACAGAGAAATGATTAATCGGATGCAGTCTCATCAGTTTGGCTTCAGAAATCGTCAAGTGAAATTAAAAGTGAAACTGTAGTGCTTTGTGAGCTGACTCCGCATGATCTGAGACAGTCCCAGGCCACTGTGGGAGCAGGATTCCCTCAATTAACTTCACAGTGAGACAGAACGGGGTCTAATCCATGCCTGCTAGTGTCAATAGCATTCCAGCACTGGCTCGCTGAACCAAGCTGTAAATAAATAAGAATATAAAATCCACTAGATTTGTTGGCCTATTCACTGCTGGATGACCAACAAAGTGGGCCGTCACTATCGTTTTCACGCACCCGAAGCAGCAAGGTTGTTTACTTTATATTGTCTTGATTATTAAGTTCCCTTTGATTCAAATTATTTTTTTTTCCATTTGGGATATCTAAAAAACAAATTACTCGCGTATAAAAGCCATAATTGCAATAAAAAGCTTTCCGATCCTTGCAATTTCTCTTTTAATAAGATAAAGGCGAGTCTCTTAAGAATTTAAACACTCCCAAACGATTAAAAAAAAAACAACAACATTTAATTCAAATGAGTACTGCAAAAATAGCTCAATGCAGAATTTAGCCCGTAGGAAGAAAACAATGAAATAAATCAATGGTAAGCTTGTAAAAGCTGCAATTTTTATTCGAGAAAGGAGATTCTCCATTGGAAAACAACTGGGTAAGTCCACGATTAACAGGCCCTCTATCACTTATCGATCCACATTTATTACTTTTAAATGTGGGTAATTGGGGAGAGTTTGGTGCAATCTCTGTCTGCATCTTTATAGAATGGCTCCAGTAGGTGTACGGGCCTTAAGTGCACTCGTAAATTGGTTTTATGAGTTTCTCAGACATATCGCTGCTAATGTTTCCACTCGACAGTTTTATGGCCACATTGTAGTGACTCTGGTGAAAGATACTTTCTAATATATTAGAAAAGTGAAAAATGATATAGCTTGATGTGGAGTTTCGGTTTTAATGATAATAACGGCGTGTTTGGCACTACTAAAAAAATCTAATAGAATCATAGAGAAGGAAGAAGAAATTACTTGGTCACTATATGTTCATTTATTTGTGACCAGACACCGAAACTTAAGTAATGGAACAAACCATTTACTTTGGTTGTGATTAGAGGGGAAATTGATCATTGTGTGTGTGTGTGTGTGAGTGAGTGAGCCTTAGCGCACACTGTGTACAACTCCCTGTATTATTCTCCAGATGTTCTCTTTCACAGCTCCGTAAAAAGACTACCGGCATTCAGCCGCCTTCCTATTCTCCGTCATCCCCATTCCTCCTACTCACACCATCCGATCCCTCCATCAAAGAAGGCCACTTTGCCAAACATGATCCCCCGCCTGTTGTGTGTTGGTTTGGTTTCGAGAAGCGGATTAAACAGTTCCCACCAACTCTCTGATGTGGACCTTATCTCAGGTTTCTCTTGACACTGGCGGTGTAGCGGTGTTATTAGAAGCTAAAGGGCTTTGTTATGGAACACAAAAGGTAGAGCTAGGCAGCAGTTAGTAAGGCTTTGTTAAGGGTCAGAGAGGTGCTAAATAGACTACCCCTGGGGCTGTGTTAACACCTTCACCTGAGACATTCATACTTCCATGGAAGGGTGTTGGGTTCAATTGAGAGAGCTGGATAAGAGATGTGAGGAGGCAGAAAAAAAAAATCTCACAGAAATATCACATTAGAAATGTATCTAACTCTATAGAATAATTTAGGAATACTATAAAGGATTAGGGAAAGATGAAGATATGCGGTGGCAGGTTGCTTTAAATGAAATATGGAACACACAGCACTACTTTTTATTACTTCCAGGAGTGGAGTACTGTCTTGAAACATTTTCAAATGGTTGTCTCACTCAATTTCCCAATAGATGGCCTCTCTTTACTATTGGAACAGAGCCAATAGCCGCTCTCCTCTGGAGGTTGCTGTTTATTGATCATTGTATCGCATGGTTGTAATGTGATGTCAATGGCTCTCTTACCTGCCTGAGCAGGCACTAGTTGGATTAAATCCAAAGGAAATTCAAACCCATGAGTACAAATCTCCTGTGCAGACAACAGAACAGTTGTGATTACTGCAGAAAAAAATTCAATTGAAAAAAATCTAATTTAATGTCAAAAACTATATTTGCCCACTGTGGAGCCTCAGAGTCACTTTGGGGGAGAAACAGACCGCATTCTGGAACGGCTCAGCGTCAGGCCTTGTTACTCTGGATCCCCATCTCCTCTCCCTCCCGCCTCCTTTCATCCCCCTCTTATCCCCCCTCTCCTCTCCCCCCTTAGACTAGTCTGGCTGGCCTACACACGCGATCCTCACGCTAGCTGGACCTAAGCCCCGTAAAGGCTAACACAAGCAGTGTAAAAACTCCTATAGGGGCCCACCTCCATCTTTCTAACCCCCTCACTAACCCACCTATCCCCCCCTCTTCCCTTCTTACGCTGCCTGACTACTCTTTCGCTTTGCATTACTTCTGCTATTCTAACTTTTCCACTTCTGAGCACTATCAATTATGCACTAGAATAACATTGGGGCCAGGCTTGGCAGCAGGACATAAAGGCCGATTATGACTGTGAATAATTCAGCCATCTTCGTGCCATGTTCCTCTTACCAGTGATACAGGGAGGAAGGCTTTGCTGTTAATGTACGACGGCAGACGCAATCTGGCCTGGACTTAATGTAAGGACAGCTCGCTACATCCCAGAGAAAGGACAGGATGGAGAGCTGGAGTGGACAGTAAAAGTGTGGCTGCACTGCATTATTAAAGCAGCCGTGGACCTGATGTCACTCAGATTGCCAAATTGGACACTGTCACGGACATGGAGACCGACAGCTGTCAATCTTTTAACAGGAAATCCAGAGCCAGTCATTAAACAGATTAATCCTTATTTATTTGTGTTCCTTGTCTCTTTAACACCTTATGAAAAGCACAAAAAAAGTTGTGAACAAAAACATATATTTCAAAAAAGAAGCTAAAGTGGAATAGAGGAAATGTGCACGGTCCAACCAGCCATTTTGAATGCTTCGGGTTCACGTCCTACAAACCAGACGAGCGGACAACCTTCCATCATATTCATGCTCCAAACATGTCTACCTTGACTTCATTTTTCATGAATTGCGTGCGAAGGTTTGCAAGTGCTACTCTTTCTAGAGATCACAAACAGTAATGAATATTTCATCACTCCACCCACAGCTAGGCACGCACTCTAATCCAGTGCAAGAAATATGATGCATGTCTTTTCCCACAGGCTAATAATCTACCATGTACCTCATGAAATAATACCACATCTGCAAAATGTCAAGCTTTTTATCAAAAGGTTTAATAAACAGTAGGCATATTCTGATGTGAAGCCAAAATTGTGAAAACTTATTTAACCCTCATGTTGTCCTTGGGTCAAATTGACCCGTTTTCAGTTAATTAAAAAAAAAAAATGGGCCGTCAAAATGAGAGCTGAACATGGCAACATTAAAAATATCAAAAAACGTTGGGAAAACCCCACAACATTAAAAAATGTGGGAAAAATGTGGGAAAAAACGATAATAATGCTGAAAAAAAGTGACAAAAAAACTTTTTTCCCCATGGTTGCCAGGGAAGACAACACAAGGGTTAAAAAAAAAAATTCATCAAATTTGATTGGGGATTTTATTCAATGTAAAAAAATTGGCGGTATCATATGGTAACATTTTTATTATTTCATTATAAAATAAATGACTAGCATCGGGAAAAGCAAAAAAACAAAAAAATTGTGAGAAAGACAAAAACAATTATTCAACTTTATAACTGCTACTTCTTGTGATGAATCGTCATTTTTGAGTTGTTTGTATTTATAACATTAACCCTTGTGTTGTCTTCCTGACAAAAAATTGAAAATAAACAATTTTGTAGACACTTTTTTAGCAATGTTTTTTTTTATCTTTTTCTTATATTTTTGGCCCTTTTTTCAACACTTTGGATGCTTTTTTTTCAATGTTTGTCCCTTTTTTTGATGTGTTCAACACTACGTAACACTAACTTAATAACTTTAGTTTTACAGTTATTTTTGGAATTTATGGTTAATAAACCTCATTTTTAGGAAATGATACCTATTGTTTGAGTTAGAAAAGCAGATATTAGGATTTATTTGGACTAAAATTAAAGGAATGGATGTTGATGGATAATCCCAGACTCGAATATGTCAACTTTTACTCAATACTATTTCAAAAACCACTTCAATTTGTTTTTCAAATGCTATAAAATTGAATAAGACGCCCCAAAATTATCCATCAAAATCACCCCAAAGAGCGTTGTGTGGAATCAATCATGTTCTTCTGGGTAATTAAAAAGAACATCGATATAGGAAAAACGGGTCAATTTGACCCAAGGACAACATGAGGGTTAGATTGTAAATTAATGTAATAAAAGGTTTGTTGTTATTTTCAAATGCTTTTTAACGTTTTAATGTCTTCAATGGTAAAATGCGCAGGAATCCCAAATTATGAAATTGATTTTTGCACAAAAATGTTGTCAAAATGTCAAAATGCATGTTAATCTTGAAACAGCGAGGCCAAACGCTATGTCATTTCTGGTAGGGAAGAAAAAGAAAAAAAAAAAGTGCCTTGACTCCCTGTTATTTGTGCTTCCGCTTGCCATGCACGCTCTAATCCCGGCTGGAATGTCTCCGGTCGTGGAGTCCCGCGGCCCCGAGAAACAGAACAGCAGGTGAAACTGAACTCTCTGAGGATTTGTCCCGCCTCACCGCTACTCCAGTAGTTCTCCTGATAAACCCGAGCCTTTGTTACACCAGCGCCCAAATGTGACTATTACCACTACTGTATTAACACTACTATTTAAGCTCTCTCTCTGAAGCAGGAATTCAAAACATTTTCTTTTTTTAACGTTCTAGTGGAATTTTAAAACAAACTATACTTCATTTCTTTTGTCCTAAATGACCCTTGACATCTGCACCTGTTAAAGATTATTACAGATTATAGATTATTTCATTTGCCTGTGAAGGTTATCCTTTCTAAGTAGCTTTATTCGTTGTCGCCTAATTAATCCAATTTCATTTCAAACATTTCAAATCAAAAACTGATCCAACCATTGCTGTTATATCGACCTCTTTGTGTCTGGCCCTCGCCACATTTTTAGTTTTTCAACACACACACACACACACACACACACACACAAACACACACACACACACACACAGGGGCTCTTGTCTGTGGTTGTGAGAGCTTAAGTCAAAATGGGGACGGGGTTAGATTGGTGCATGTTTAAAAAAAAAAAAAAGAAAAACAGACAGAAAATCAGGATGTATGAGAAAGAGAGTGCAGGTAGGCGTCAATCAAGTGCTCCAGCCACAACAGTGACTCTAACGCTGACAGCGGGCATGCTGGGTCACCCCAGCAGGACCCCTAGAGGCAAAGGCATGGACAGCCCAGTTAAAGATCTGGTAATCCCAGAGACAGGAGAGAGGAAGGGAGGGAGGAGGATGGGAAAAAGACAGAGGGGACAATACGGCACAAAGATCAAAAGAACTGGAGGAACCCGACTGGTTTACAGTATATTCCAGAAATACTTGGCGGGTGAGGTCAAATCCACAGATACACTAGCTTCTCAACCAATTCGCAAGGCCAGAGCCAAACCGAAATCACAAAACCATTTTATCATCACCTTGCCATTTAAGAAGCAAGGTGATGATTCTCCCTTCAATAAATCTACTGATGTTTTGGCTTTCTAAGCTCAACAGAGAGATTAAGGACATTAAAAACATTTGTATGCACGACAATGCTGGAAAGAAAAAAAACACCACTGTGGATGTAGCCATAGGCAGCACTCATCACCTCTGTTTATCCGGAGGGCTTAGGCCACTTTGGGGACTCCCCTTAAGTCTCACTTATCTCATTAGACCCTTAAAACTGATTAATATGAATGCCAGCAGAGGCCAGCTCAAGGCATTCTTAAGAAAGGAGGGAAGGAGGAAAAGAGATGAGAAGGATGGAGGAGGAGGGGGGGGGGGCTTTTTTTTGTCTCTGGACAATGAGCTGATGGCTTTTTAAGCCTCTCAGTGGCTCTGGGTTAATACCCAGGTCTGCAGTCATGGGATAGGCCTCGGTTCAAAGGCTGCTGCACTCCGAGGCTTGCTGCTCGCTGATATAAAAGGAAGAAAATAAACAGAATAAATACCACATCTCCTGCAACTTGAACCTTACTAAAGAAATAATGAACTGCCCTTCCAAACCTGTGTGTGTGTGTGTGTGTGTGTGTTTGTGTGTGTGTATGGGGGGGGGGTCTATGTTCTTTAGGGTGTCATATTTGGTTATGTGGGTTAATGTTTGGAGTAAGCCAGACCAGTCAAAGCTGGGCTCAGATGAGAGGAGAGGGTGAAGATGGGATTTATCACACATCCCGGGATCAATCGTTTTCCCTTTAGGGGGAAAAAAATATACACACTCAGTACAGTTTCACACAGCAACACCAACCACCACACATAAACAAAGACCAGCATGCACACACATACACACGCATACACAATTCAACTTGAAGAAATGGGAAAGCTATCAAGGAGCTGAGAGAATTGGGTCAAGAATAGTGCTGTGCTCTGCTATAGTGACACGCGTGTGCGTGTGTGTGTGTGTGTGTGTGTGTGTGTTGTGTGTGTGTGTGTCTGCCGCTTCATTAAAGCGAGTATCGATGCAGAGGTCGGCTAAGGATAAGCACGCACGCTCACACACACACACACTTACGTGCGCGCACAAGTTATAAGTAACACACCGATGCACAAACACAGATACCCACAAACACAAAAGACTCGCTCATCTTGACATCAAACCCAGGTTCACATGACGACGTCAGATTTAATTCTGTGTTATACATTTTTAAACGTGATTCATTATCTGCTTGATTCCAGAGCCCAGATCAGACAAGCTACGTAATAAAAGATCCTGGAAAATAGATTTGAAAAAGAGCTTTTCATGCCAAAGTAGTAGTAGAAGTTCAGTTTAGCCGATTTCAGAATTGCATTAACATACAGTACAATAGATCTAACAATCAATTGTAATTTTGCATTTCATTTTTAATCAAAATCCCACTAGGCCTTAGCGGACCCCGAGCCTTCAAACTCAAGCTGAGTCCAAGACAAATAAAAAGTAACAACATGAGACATCCACCATTTTAATTACAACCTTGCATAATTATACACATTATTCATCACAATGAAAGGAACGCATCGTTTTATGACCTTGCAAAGTAGATCAACAGCTCATTCTCTTTGCATCACTTTGTCTCCACAGCAGATATGTAGCATTTTGGAATGAAACCCTCCATTAAGCCGCTACATTACACACACTCTGGCATTCAGACTGTGACATGCATATCATTGGAAAATGCACTTCCAAGGGCACAGTGTGCACTGTGTCCCAGTAGTTAAGACCAAGATGCAACTTTAGTGCCACAGCAGCAACCCCCAAGTAAACACAGCCCTGTGTGTGGGAGTCTTCAGTGTCAGAGGAAACAAAGCAGGGGTCTAAACCTGAGCGCTTAATCCTGTCTCTGTAAAAAAGAGCCCCAGTGTCACTAAAACCAGACCGCAAAGACGACACCACCTCAGGGTAAAGACCTCGAGTCCATCCCCTGGAGAACCACCACCAACCAACCAACCCAACCAACCAACCAACCAACCACGGGTCACCACCAGGGAGACAGAGAGACAGACAGAGAGCCAGCAGGCCGCATGCATCTTTAAACCCTGGCAAGGACAGACAAGGAGGGGAGGAGGGCTGATGAGTTGTGAGAGAGGATGGATAAGGCTCGTTGGAAATGAGGGAAACTGCCACCTCTTCTTTTCCACACACTGTGTCACTCCTGGCTACTACATGCCTCTCCCCTTGTGTCTGCCGCTTGCATTATACTACTCCTCTCCTCCCTTTTTCTGTCCAAAAGCGTCCTACAACTTCAGCTGTGCGCTCTCCCTTTCCCTGAGCCATTCACACCATTCTCCCTCACTCCTCTTCTTTGCCCTCCCTTTCTTTTTTTTCTTTTTTTCTCTCCCTCCGTTTAAAGCACATGCATTACTTTCAGCCCTGGCTATGTGGAGTGGACACGGTGAGCAGAACAATGGCCGTCTTTCAGTCTCACGGCCTAGCAGCATTGGATGTGTGTGTGCGTGTGTGTGTGTGTGTGTGTGTGGGGGGGGGGGGGTTGCTAGTATTTTCTCTACTGTCAATTCAAACAGGCTAATGCAGCTAGCTTATTATTGGCACGTCTCGCCACAACGCTCGACTGAACAAAGTGAATGCAACGTTGTTTGTTTATTGATATTTACGTCAGTGGAAAACTGTAGCAACGGTGGAAACTTTACAAAGAGGTGTTCATATTAAAAAACAAGGCCAGCGAATGAACTAGTCCTTTCACCTTTTTACTACTTTGCCAACGCAAACAAAGAACACAAAACACAAGAAGCTGTGTCAGCCGTCAATGGCTACTGCCCACAACAACAATTTATGAATAAAATCAGAACACCTTCTTTTTTGGAATATAAAAAAGTATGGGAATAAATCAAGTAGAGTGTGTCAATTCCAAAGAGATAGCAGCGCATGCCATTGTACAGCCCTCTGTGTGTGTCTCAGTCTGTCTGTGAAGACACATTACCTCACGAGTCATTTACAACTGGCTACAACCCGTCAATTAGGTCTTTATTCACGAGCTGGAGATGTGTTCTCTTCTGGGATCTATTCTCCACACTGCTGCCCAGCTAGAAAAATAGTCAGTCACTCCCCGCAGCCCCCCCCCCCCCCCCCCCCCCCACTCCCCAAGTTAAATAAGGAAAACGGCAGTGTAAGGTCCGAAGCAAGCCTACCATGAAAGGAATTATCTGTGGAAAATGTGTCTGGCAAAATGCGAACAGTCTCAATCGTTCCCGTCACATTTTCCAGTTGAATAGTGAACAATGACAGTAAGTGAAAAAAACATTTTTTGAAACCCATCAGTCGTTTTGGCCCTTGACGTGCTAGTGTAGTTTCTGTAAATACAACACGACTTTGACGGTGAATGAGTTTAACGAGGTCAAAATCAAGCAAAGCAGAGAAAGCTGTTTTGAATCAAGCGCATGTATGGAGCTTTCACTCACAACTGTACACTTGAAATGCTGTAGGCTGAGAGCAGAGGGCACAATAGGGTATCAGACCTCTCTCAGTAGCGCCCCTTTCTGGTCAGGGGTGATAGACCAACCAAGCGTTACTACAGTAACAGCTGCTTCTAAGCCTCCATCTTACAGAGGAGAGCAGAGGAGCTGAAGAAGGATATGGTAGCGCCATTTTCAGACACGAATGAGGACTTACAGCGAGATTTCTGGACTGGGGTTTTGACCCTTATTGAACCTGCAGCAGTCCTGTATTCCTTTTAATCACTCCTTCAATTCAAACATGAGCTTTTCTGATATGGGAGCTGAATAAACCCAACAGCCAAATATTTTTGTTTCTGTCTACTCTAGTCATATCAACCACAAATCTACTCAGGTGTTCCCAGTAAAAATACAACTTTGGACTGCCAGATCTGATCGCACAGCTTCGCAAAGTAGAGAAATAAAGAAACCGTATGGGGGGAAAAACTTTCTACAACTTTGACATTTTTGAGTGAAACTAAGAAAACGAGAGCAAGGATAGAGGAAAAACTAGCCCCTAAATTAACAAACAAATGCATTTAGTAGCAACCAATGAGCAAAACGTGGAAATATTGCTTTTATCTTACGGTTAACACTTTATCATTTTCAAGTAGAGCTACAGTATACCGAGCGTTCGTTTCGCCTGAAAGAAATGGGTTGAGTTAGTGCTAAAAGACAGATCGCTGAGCTGATAGCGGGGTTTCAGCACTCCATCTGACCTTGGAGTGATTACTCTGAAAACAAAAACCTGGACGTTACAATCTGGTTCCCCAGGCAAGGGAGGGAAACATGTGCAACTTAAGTAAAGCTGCCATTCAATATTGTCAATTTCTTTTTTTCTTTTCAAGATTATTTTTTTGGGGCATTTTTGGCCGTTAATGACAGGACAGCTGAAGAAGTGAAAGGGGGGGGGGGACTACACGCAGCAAAGGGCCGCAGGTCGGAGCCGAACCAGGGCCTGCCGCTTTGAGATAATATATATATATATATATATATATATTTATATTTGGGCGCCCGCTCTACCAACTGAGCTATCCGGGCGCCCCAATATTTCCAATTTCTGTCTAAAAGACCCCGTCCGATCTGGTGGGTAACAACACATTTAATTTGACATTAATATTTTTTTTAGGCTCTTAGTGCCGATTCAACACTGTTAAATGGTCAGGCTATATGTATGAAATATGTATCTAATCATGAGAAAAATACATGTTTTCTGAGGTCGTGGTCTGTTTAAAAAAAAAAAAACAATGACCAAAATGACGGTCAAAAAAAGGTGAATTAATTGTTAAAAAGTCAGCGCTAGGCTTAGAAAAGCATAAAATCTTTGTTTTTATTTACAAAAAATAATTCACTAATTCACCAAAAATGTAGTAAATAAATAATAATAAATAAGTAACAAATTATGAATACTAGTGAATCCATAATAATCCAATCTAAAATACATATAATTATACAAAACTATTATATAGGGGTTTTTTTTAGCCATTTGTAGGCTATCTTTACTTCAGTAGGATTAGCATATCCAAGACTACAGCCTGACCACCAGGCACCCCCGGCGACAGGGCTTCTTCTGTCCGCTGCACAGCACCTCCACAAGGGTCACGGCCAAGAGTCCTCCCCCCCTTCCACCGCGCGCTGAAGAACAGCTGTTCTGCCAAGCACATTGACTAAGCATTGACTACTGCCTGCTGGGCTCATTTTCTACTTAATAGAAAAGAAAAGAAAATCTAATTTAAATGGAATGTGCATTTACAGGTCTGGATGAGAAAACAGAGTGCCATTCAAACCTAATGGAAGTATTACACAGCAAAACACCTTTATTACAGTTTGCTGGTTTTCCGTCAGGTCCTGTGATTGTTTGTGATTATGCGTCCCCTTCACTCGCTGTCCACCCAGCTCGCTCGGTGCTTGTGCTTGCCAACGCCACAGGCATAAAAGAATGACAGAGCAAAGGGGTCATTAGTGAGAATTAATCAGCCTTGAGACCGAGAAGGACCGCGAGCCAGGGCAGAGGAGAAAGTAAAACACAGATCCGAGCGAGTCAGTATAAAAATGACCAGGGGGACAGGAAAGACTAGCATGGGGACAGAAACTACCCACTTAACCAACAAAAGGCAATCTAAAACTTGATTTTTAAAATAATACTGTAATATGCCTTTTACACATCTGTTAGAGACAGATTGGTGTGTGGGCTAACTTTCCACCTCCATGCATGGGTGCTTTTGTCAGTATTCAGTCAGTATTTGCACATGCATGCGCACACACACACACACACACACACACACACACGCACAAGCACAGATTGACAAGACGCCTATTCATGTCCCACTGGTCTGAGACAGGTAATGAGAAGTTCAAGGACAAAATATGTCATTATTCTGGTATCAGAGTCTAAAAAAGAGGGAAAAGTAAGGGGGGGGGGCAAAAAATCGACACAGCATAGTACTGCGATATTTTCAGTGGCAATACTGTATCGATACACAGGCGCCAAGCATCTATCTTTTACTATATATGTGTTGGTCAGTTTGTCTGCTTGACAATCCCATTTTGCAGCAATAAAAATTAAAGTGATATGAACAAACAGAGAAATGTATCTTTTTAGATAAAACAGATGTTGACCAAGTTTCCTTTCGGGGACGTCATTTGAAATTGGGAAAAATTAAAAGTTGGAAAAAAGGTTATACATTGCAATGTGTCGCAGAATATTGCAATATGTTTAAAATCGCAATAATATCGTATTGTGGCATAAGTATCGTGACGATATCGTATCGGGGGGGCCCTTTATGACTTTATGGCTCATTTGGTACATTGCATGTACACACTGAAGCACAAAAAACATCCCCATGCACAGACAAAGACGAGCCAGACATGACTGCAACAAAGGACAGTCGTCTTTGATACCAGCGACCCGACTACTGTACACAGGCCTCCAGTTACAGTACATTGTACTTGTAAAAACAACACAAGGCAGCACGTTAGAAAAAAACGCTTCGCAGGCTGTTTGCTGGGCTACAAATTATGCAGCAAAAAAACAAATCACCTTGAGCCATTGGCATGACCAACACCGCATCAAACTGTTAATGTTCACAACACCCTCCACTTCAAAAAGTGTCGTAGTTACTAGTTTGTCATTCCCAGGCCAACGTTCTGCTTTGTTATTCCTCGCCGTGTGTTCGCGACCTCTCCCTCAGCTCCTCTCAAAGTGGGGCTGACCTCTGCGCGTCTTTCTACACCGTCAACTGTGCAGGGACTCCCGAAATATCTAATTGTATTCATGCATTTTCTGTGGCCGGCAACGAGAGAGTGAGGGAAGCTAGGGAGGGCATGAGGGAGAGAGAAAGAGAGCGGGAGAGAGGCAGAGCGGCGAGAGGCAACACGGGAGAAAGACAAGGAGGAATATGTGGAAGAATAAAGGACAGAGGGGGAGAAAGAAAGGGAAGGGAAGGGAAGGGCCCTCTCTTCGGCTTTACAGCCCGAGACATCATTAGAGCCACTGGCTGTCCCCTCATTAGAATAAATACTCACAAGCAAAGACAGTCAGGGAGATAGCAGAGGGCAGAATCCACAGGGAAATGTCTTGTATTTTAAGTTATTTCAAGCTGAAGAAACTCTGTGGACAGATCCATCTTGAAGATTTCCCATTTTTCCAATTTCCAATTTTCTAAACTGTCCCTCAAAATCATCCAAAAAAAATTTCATGGCGAAAAAAGCTGGAAAAAAAAATAAGAAGAAGAAAACTACAAGAGAAAGTGTGGCTGTGTTACATATAGAGATTGGTGAAGATATGAAAAGAAAAGAAAAGAAAGTTTCTGGTTTCATGCTGGAGTTGATACACAACGGTGGACTGAAGCCAAGGAGACACCATGGAAACCCCCTCAGACTCGCACCCCGATCCCCAACAACACAAGCACCCAGCAGAAAGACCCAGGGCACTGCTAACGCAGATTACGATACACTAAACCAATATAAAATTCCACACTAATCTACCAATTGCTCGGAATTCTGACCGATGGAAAACCAAATTGTAGAAATTCTAACCTGCAAAAAACATTTTTGCTGACTAAAGGTTACATTTCAGACACACAAAAAGTTCGGCGCCATTGTGTTGTCTGACATCGACTGAAACCGCAGAAGAAGAAGCTCTTTTGTGTGTTTTATCACACTTTTTCCAATCATGTTGCAATATAAAAATCTAATTGTGTTTTTTCTAATTAATCGTAGCTGAAGGCAGTAAAACAGGATTCAGTTGGTATTCCCGTGAAAAGGCTTATCTATTTCTTTATTTATTGACTTTTATTTCAGCTGATTATGTAACGTATTGCACACGCTGATGTGAACCATCCAACTTGAGCGGATTCATTTCAGAGCAAAAGGGACGTTGTGAAAAAAAATGGCCGACATATGGCTTTTCCTGGATGTAGTATTTGGAGTAAAACAAGCCCTGAACGACTGTGTTCAGACACCACAAAGGAAGAATGTAAGGACAAAGTCACTTGCTAACATTATTCATGACAAATTGCATTATTCATATTAATTCCTCGCTGTCGTTAAGTAACATATAGCTTTGGCTCTAATGAGCTTTTCAATGCGCGGTGATCGTTGTGAATTCTTAGAGCAGCCTAACTTTCGGTGTGATTGTGAAGCCTCGGAACAAAAGGCAGAAGGGGTTAAGTGACGTTACAGTGCCACGCCAGCTTTCTACAGTAATGCACAAAGAAAGGGACTCAATATTTATTAACTGAGTCATCAATTACATAAGTTTGCTATCTCTCGCGCTCTCTGTGTCCTCCCCTGCTGTTGTGTTACTTTTCTGGCTTCCTGCCTTTAGGCCTGCAGGGGTGAGAGTCAAACAAACTCTATTTAGAGTTAAGTAGAACGGAGTGACTGGTGTTAGCAGCATTACAGCCTCCGTGAAAACCTGTTTCCTTTCCCCGGGCAAGTCAGGGCTTCAGAAAACGGATGAGGCTCAGGAAGCTATCTATTTCTCATATTTGCAAAGAGAGTCAAAGACACAACATGCAGGCAGCCAAGTGGATCCCAAAGTGTTTTCTCCCCCGCTCTCTTTCAGCGGCTGTGCGTCCGATCTGAGATTAACAGATTTACTTTTAATTCCCCTTTTTTTTTTTTTTTACTACACTTTTTAAACTGAGAAAACTCGTCAGCACATCTGGAAGATATCAAGTTGACTGAGCGGCCGGTCAAGTCAAAACTTTTTTTTGTTGAAATAAAAAAAAGAAATACTAGTACTGTCTAAAGGAAAGTATGTCTATCAACAGCAGAAATCTAGATTCAACTCAAAATTGTGTTTGCCTCTATTGAAGAAAAGCGGCAAATAAATAAACAGCCGGGGCAAGTCAGAGTAAAGACCTAGACCACAACAGTCACGGTCTAGGGTATATCAGGCCGAGAATCTGCGCACCCCGCGAGACTGGCCCCGGCTTCAGGAGAGGGCTTACAGTCAGCCCTCCGTTTGTTTCCCTGACCACTAATTGCTTCAAGCAATAAATCATGTTTTCAGAAACTTCAAACTGTATATAAATAGTTGTGCAACAAATTCAGCGTGTGCTATTAATGGCTTTGTGCACACTTGGAGACTAAGCTGGGGATTTTATTCAACAAACACTAAGTGCCATTGGCAGTTGAGTAAAAGATCTTTGTAAAAAAACTCCACCAGCGCTGTTTAGACTTAATAAGCCGGGGACAAGGCTGTACAGTCTAACTCCAAGGGACTTATGGGAAACGCTGTCGCGACAAACATGAACACTGAGGTTGACTGGAGCCTGTCCGAGCAGAGAGCCGCTCAACTCGGGCACTGTGGCACATCTGAGAAACTTTTAATTTAACTTTGCTGACATTCTCTCATGTGGCCCCATCTGAGTCCACGGCACACACTATCCTCACTTTACTTCCAACAGTTGGATCTTGAACACACACTATTTTATAAATAGAATAAAACATTTAACAATAATTGAGGTGTTTCAGTATTTTTATTTTTAAAAGGATGAATTAGGTCAGGATGTGACTTGTGACTCCAAAAGGTCACCCATTCATGCTAAAAAAATGTATATTTTATAGAAACTTTGGCCATTTTAGAACGAGGAAGCTGTATATCGTTACACAGAGTGAAAGTTTTCTAAAGTTTTAAATGGGAAAGTTCATAGTTTACACAGTTCCCTTTCCCTTTCACAGTTTTATACAATTACGCAACCCTGGGTTTCATGATCCAGAATTTATCTGCATTATTTAACGTTTAATTTGAGCAAAATCTATTATTTCCTCTCTGAAAGCTCACTGTATAAAAACGCCCTGACCAAATTTTATTGGATTTTTTTTTTTTTATACTTCACAAAAGTGCACTCCAAATGTCAATGATCCATCATTATAATGCTGCACAAAAACACTGTATTGTATTGGCTTCTGAACTTAACAAAAATGAATAAAGTGTAGCTCAAGGCAACATTTCTTCACAGAAAAAGTGATTCAAGAACTATTTTAAAGATGGTGGGGGGGGGGGAGAAAATCACCGTAATATTCCCGGGCTTCAGCCTGCTGTGTGTCTTGGCTATTCAAAGACTAGTTTTTCATTTTGTGTAATTTGTGTGCCATGGTGCCTTTATAATATTCATGAAGCACTCCGTTACTGTATGTAGGCTACTTTTGGGTGTTCTGAGACCCCTCTATGCCCATAAGTCTCATAATGGTAACTGTGTGCTCAATTTCGTGAATGAGCTTTTTAATATTGACAGATACATTATGCTGTCGCATTTATAGTTAGTGATGAACCGTAAATACCTCTAGAACCACATCAGCGTTGGCCTACAATTTAAGTTTTTCAAAACAAGGCAGGAACCTACACTGAAGTGAAGTGGGTAAATGAATTGCCACATTTATTGGACTTCGTGGATTTGTGCTGATTAATAAGTATTTAGCCTAGTTAGATACTGGTGGTAATGGGTCCAATGGGGTCGTGGAAATACCCATTTTGAGCTCGCCAAACATGGAAGATAATGTCCCAGGCTTTATAGCTTTCACCCTAAACCTGTACCTATGATGGAATAACCCACAATGACACGCTGAATTTTCGTATCCGGACAATATTGACACCAGTCGATGGATGCTATGCCCCAGGCCTTATTACGCACGGGTTTAATCTATAGTTGCCTCGAGGGACGCGCTGATAATGAGCAGCCACGTATTGAAAATAAGACAAAGTAGCCTTTTTACACTACTGTGGTCTTATCCCTGGCTATAGCCTGTACCTTCTGGCATTACGCCCTCACTGCGGAGAATAAACACTGATGTATATTCCAGCAAAACCTGCGAACCCCGTGGTTCATGCAGTGAGCGGGGAGACGGAACAACCCCGATTCTCCGCGGCGAACCTGCCCGGTGTGAGGCCACTTACTTGGCGTTGGTCCGGTTCCAGAAGACGGCGTAGCGGTCGGCCACCACTTTGGAACTGGGCTCTTGGCTAAATACACACATCAACAGCCCCAGGCAGACGAAGATGACCATTTCCATTTGCAGCATCACTACAGCGAAACTTCGGCACGTATTCCTCTTCAGTGTCGGTCAGTCAGTCGAGTTGTACGGGCGCTTGAACCGGGACAGCTGATGAGTGTCTCATTCACATGTGGCCGTGTGTTTGCTGGCGCAGTTCGTGAATGCTAAACAAGTACAAATGAGCACAACGGACAGCGAGAACCATTCAGAGGGACACTTGAGATGACACTTCGGCTCAGGTTGAAATTTAAAGTTACAAAAACCGACGCGTCACTGGGTTGTCTCTCGGATGCAGGTCGAGGGTCCAGATGAATCACACAGGCTTTGTGCCATGCAGGATGTCAGCGCTGACACATCCGTGGTGGGCTGACAAAATAGTTCTCCTACTGATGCACAAGCAGAGAGATCGGCGCGCACACTAAATGCGCAAAACAACAGACAGTGTCTTCTGTGGTGTGGGTGATTTTCCCCTTATGTAGGGAGCTATTGGTGTAGCCTGTGTCAGGGCAAATGACAACTGCTGAACACTTCTTACTCCAAGCCCAAAGCGCAGGGGATTAGTCAGTCCAAGATGTGATGGAGAAGAGAGAGAGAGAGCGAAAGAGGGAGAGAGAGAGAGGTTCAATGTGTCCAATGACGCCGTGTGGCTCACGTCAGATGTCCATGTTTTCCAGGCAACTTTTTAAAGCCATACAGTCCGTCAGTGGCAGATGAATGGTAATGTTAGACTCGGTCCTTCGTCTCCAGCGTAAAAAAAGAAAACTGTTATCCTTTCTCGGCGTTTTACCGGAGGTGTCACTGCCGAGGTGGGGAGGAGTCCTTCTCGGTGACGGAGACAGGACGGACAGCGTTGTGTCTTCTCATGCGCTTCTCTCCGTGAAGACTCTTTCTTATTTATGTCCGCATCTCAAAGTGTCCTCCTCATATATAAGCCATCGTGTTTCTTAAAAAAAAACAAATCGTGCGTTCTCCCATGAGGGCGCTGTGTAGTCTTCCTCTTTCTCGTGTTTGGGTTTCAGACGCCGGGACACACAGGAAGGTGAAGGCGCAGGCAGGCAGCTCCAGACGCTGACTGCGAGAGTGGGTTTGGTTACGGCGGAGCGGGGGATTGTCCCATTGGTTTGAAATTATTTAAATGGGCGTCACTCGAACAAAGCCAGGCCCCTCCCCCGCCTAAAAACCGAGCTAATTCAATTACGGAGAGGTAGAGCTGGAAGGGGGACAGGGGACGAGGTGCACAGGACAGGGACCGTTTTAGAAACTTAACTGTCAGATCCGACCGATAAGAGCGAAACGGACGCAGCGGCGCGCAGAGGACCACGGACTCCATTAACTCTCTCTCTCAATTCAATTGAACTCAATTCAAATGTGTTATTTACTAATTGGAAAGATGAGTTTAGGTAATGCACGTTAACAAAGCCCAGGCTAATTTATAATATTTTTTTAATATTGGAAATGTTGCAATTGGAAATGTTGCAATTTGGCTGATTCAACGATATCGTCCATTAATCTTCCCCACCCCCAGTATTTAATCTATAACCGTGTGGAATTCAAGTCCAAAAAGGTCACATCTATCCCACAGGTTCATGAAGACAGAGAGGCGGAGGGTGCTAGTCCCTGCCAACCTCTGTGTATGGCGTAATGCTGAGAGATGATGGCCGTGCAGCGCTGCGGGAAGATGTGACGGGGCAGCCTGTTGCAGGGAGCCGACTGAAGGGGTGCACGGCGCCGCTCCAGCGCCCGGACGCCCCGCAGTGGCGGCCAGGGGGGATGGCTGACTCAGTCGGGGACAAATCCAAGTTCGAGTGCGCCAGGGCGACCGTGTCTGTCGTCGCCTTAAATCAGACGAGTGCTCACAAGGAGGATTTATGAAACTTTAGATAATAAGCAGCAGGTCTACATTCAGGTGGGAAATCCCTAACGAAAATACCTTGAACATGAATTCATATAAATAGGAGACATATATATATATAGATTTAGGACTGTTAGGTGGACCTTTTTTAGGTATTGTTGTATGTGTGTGTCTGGTGTGTGTGAGTGTGTTAAAAGTGAGGGATTGGATGTGACAAATATGTATTTGAAAAGGCATGTGAACTTAATTATATGTTTCCTCTTCTGCTCTTATGTCATGTAGAGTAACAAGACAGTGTTAGTAGAATAAAAATGTCTGAGGTTGCAGTAGCAAAGTGCACGAGCATACAAGCACAATGTGGGAATTGAAATATGAATATGAACATAATACATTTACACACATAAAGCAATAACAATACAAGCATAAAAAACTTTTTTTAGAATGCTCTTTATTAACTCCTCTTACGTTTGTGTGTCCGTCGGCCAATACATGGCAAAGACAAAAAATACTTAATTTTACATCTAAATGTTATCCTTGTAATGTCAAGAAAATTAAATGCAGTATGTTGTAAATGCCTGTGTGTGTGTGTGTGTGTGTGTGTGTGTGTGTGTGTGTGTGTGTGTGTGTGTGTGTGTGTGTGTGTGTGTGTGGTGTGTGCAACAGGTGCTATTTGCCATCAAGGATACAGGAGGACAGAAAAGCAGAGGGAAGAAAGAAGGAGGGAGGAAGGGTGGAGGGGGCAGCTAACATTTTAAAATGAAATTGATTTCATTATACTATTGTTTACATATAGCACTTAATGGGCTAGCTCCAACCTATCTCTCTGACCTATTGCAACCATAACTTCCCAACCCCCCCCCCCCCCCCCAGCCCGAGGTTACTCAGGTCAGCTGACCAGTTGTTTCTTGTGATCCCACGCCTTTAAAGTAGCACCCCCCCCCCCAAACTCTACATATTAGGCTGGCCCCTACACTGCCTGTTTTTTTCAAATCCCATCTTAAAACATGTTTTTATTCTCAGGCTTTTAACACACTAGAATAGTTGCCTTTCTATATTGTTGTTAATTTTCTGTTAACCCTCCTTTTGTCATAAGTTCAAATTGGACCCCTTTAAAAATGTCATATCTGAAATAGGGGTTTCTTTTTAAGCAAATTATCACAAAAGATGGATTAGAGTACTTACTTGCTCTTTGCAATTGCAATTGATCACTTTAATTCCTCTGATCTTAACTATTAGTCAAAATAATTCATAATTTCTGCTCTTTTAACTCAAATATTAGGTATAATTCTATATAAATGAGGGTTATTGACCATGAATTCCAAAAAGTAGTGTAAAAAAAGTGGGAGTAAGGTGGAAAAAATGGACAAAAATGTCAAATCTTTGTCCGTTTTTGACCCGGTAGGACAACACAAGGGTCACACTGTTGTCTTGTAGTGTCTTTTGTGTTCACTGTGTTCTTTCTGTCTTTGTTTTTTTGTTTTTTTTCTGATTGTACATCACTTTGGTCAACTATTGGATTGGACCGCTTCTCTTGGACTATTGTAAACTCAGGGGCCATTCACTGTTGCAGCATGTGTGTATGTGTGCTATCACATACACACATGCTGCAACCGCACACTGCTACACACCACGACTACCAAACAAACTCCAGCTTATTATTTGTTCTGGATTTTCTTTTAGTGAAATACTTTAAGTTTTTGGTTGTTTTTTCTTTTGTATGTTGTTTGGAATAGACTATTCATTCATTTATGTATTCATTTAAGTCATATCACATAGAGCACACCCCCAAACAAACACCAGGGACATTTTAACTACCAGGGAGGGGGGTGGGGTTAGTCGGGCGTCGTGAACATGGCTGTTTTCACACTCCCCTTTACCGCCATAAACGCATTCTCCCCTGCTGCGTCCCGTCTCTTTTCTCTCTACACTCCCCAAACCACACCACACCCCGTAGAAACACCTTGATAACAAGCATATATGACTGAGTAGAGTGCACAGCACATACCCCCAGCTGCTTTCATTTTCTCTGGCATAGAAACAGAGCTTTCCCTCCCCATTCGCTTCTCTTAACCCGCTGTCACTATCATATTGGGCTGCCTTGATTACTTCTCATGCCGGCCTATTTTCTCCCTCACCCCCATCCGCGTGTTCCAGCAGAGCGGTGCAAAGATGGCTTGAACTCTATTTCCCAAAAAAGCTGGGTTTATTTTTTTTTATTATTTGATTGATTAGTGAGAAGGAAAACAATACCAACGTGGGCTATTGGTGATCTGGTTTTTCAAAAGAAATGTCAATTTGACAGAGTCTTTTGTGCACACATACTTATTTCTACTCTCTTTTTCTCTGTCGTATAGTTCGGCTCCGTCAGTTATTCTCTCTTTTATAAATTGTGTACATGTATCATTCATCTTAAATTGTACTGTAGAGCCTTGTCATTCCTTCTAAAAACAAATTGGTTTTATTGACGGATTCAATTGTGGTTATGATTCTAGTAATGCCTTTTTGATACAGGATACTGGTTTTCATCAAGAGCTTCAATTTGATATATTGAAGTCATTCTGGCCAAAATGACAAGTGTCTGGCTCCAAGCCCGAGATTTTCCTCCTCTCACACGCTCACACAGCCAGGGTCACAGCGGGGTGAGATGGGACGGCTAACTGACTGACTGACCGGGTGGGTGGGTGTTACATACCTTTTTTTTTTTAAACGTATTGTTCTTTTGCCAACAGCACAATTAGAGGCCGCATCATAACACAAGCTCATTAAAAAGATGTGAAATTGTGGCTTGGTATGTCTGGTGTCAACACCGCAGGTCAGTCATGCCAACAGGCAATTACAGACATGAAAAGCAAAAAAGGGTCCTTTGAACAAGTTCTCTTGAAAATATCTATCAATTAGAGGTGTGTGTGTGTGTGTGACAGCGGCAAAAACATGTCACAGTTTGGCAAAGCATGAATTAAAATCAATCTAATCACCTTTTCTGAATTAAGATCGATTGTATCCATTAAATGGTGAATTTCACTAATCAGTCAGTGAGATGCCCTTACATTAAAAGACATAAAACGAAATCACTGAGTGGATACAGACAAAGTGGCACCTTACAGGTATACTGGCTTGCTTTTAATACCATAAACCATAAAAAGGAAACATTAAATCTGCTCTCCAGACACCTTTAAAATCATCCTGCCTCCTCATCAAATTTCTATAAAGTATCCCCACGGTTTCACAGTACATTACCAATGTATGTATTGCGGGGTATAGCATTTCCCTAATGTTATGTCTGTTTACTGAGACACAGAGCAGCACTGGGACACAGCAGATCAAGCAGTGTACCCGAGATCTCTGTAATGATCTATTCAGACAGTGTAGCAACAAACTCATTGGTATACAGCTCACACATCCATAAATATGATGCTCTCTCACAAGCCCAGGCAATGGGATAGTTGCCAGTAAGAATTACTGAGAGCACTGTGCATGCATTGTGCCCTGTAACCCCATTCAAACTATCATATGCTTCAAACGCAGATTAGGCTGGGTTACATATGTGGAGAAAATAGGATTTCAACTCTTTGGCGCACAGATGTGAAATTGTCATGGCTATTTTAGATGGATAATAATCCCATTTCTCCTTTATGCATGAGGAGATGGGCTCCGCGAGGAGGTAAACATGGTCTTGGTACCTGGGTATGTGCATAATTTGTGGAAAAGAAGGTTGACAAAGCATTTAACGCCACATCTTACACCTGAAATCCCACTTTCATCAGTGAGGATCAAAAAGCTAGTCTACCATTCCAAACTTTAGTGTTTGCGTCCTGTAGCTTCATAAACTTGACACAAAGCTTTCTCATTACGTCGGCGCTCACCGAGAACATTACCTCCCTTCTCCGTCTCGCTCCCCCACTCTCTCTTAATTCTCCACCGCCTGCCTCTTTAGGATGCATATTAGATTAAAGATTTTATTGTCACACTCAATGCACTTAGAGCATTGGCAAACTAAATCACAGGGAGACCACATGTCATAGAAGAGACACCTTGGGTTGACTAAGTCATGACGAGCCAGCACAAATCGATGAGAGGGACTTATCAGATGTATCTGCTGGGACGGGCCCTGCCCTGAATCCAAATGATGGACACCAGATGGGGACTGATGTTTCCATTAGTACACCATCAGTGCAGTAGGCAGAGCGATGTAAGGACAAGGGCTTACAATGGGGAATCAGGTTTTCAATAGGGACAGCCAAGGTCCTTTTATTCATAGAGGGAGAGCAGAGCCTATAGTGGGGATGGCTTACCTAAGAGAAAGAGAGAGAGATGAAGAGAAAAGTTTGTGTGTGTGCATTGGTTCTTATGTAGTTATACTTATGAGGACCGCATGTCCTCGCAAGGACAGAAAGATGAGGAACATTTTCCCAATCCCAATCCAACTGGATGTGTTTTTTGTTTTCTGTGCTCGACTTCCTGTCCCGCCCTATCTGCCGTGTGTTCTGCATCTCTTCTCTTCTCTGTTACTAGGTTACTTTAATGGAAACCTAATGACTCTGCCGCCCGCACACGGTGGAAATTGGGGGTTATGTATCTAAAATGCAAAAGTTTGGGTCTGTATGCTACATGTACAAACAGAACAAGGGAAAACTTGATTCCAGATGTGACCAGGGGAGTTTTGTAGGTTATTACAAGAACAGCCCGGCGTATTTGGTGCATTATCCAGATACGGACAAAGTACAAAAACACAGGCTAGTGAAGTTTGTGAGCAAGGCAGCTGTGGAAAAACAGACACAGACAGGTGGGCCAGACCCAAGCGATGGCTACGACAGTGTGAGTCCCAGGACTAGTGAGACCACACAGGGAGTCAGTAGGAGTACAGAAAAGGTCTCAGAGCCAAGTTAACAGAGTAGAAGTGCACATAGTGGTAGTCCAGGTGCAGTAACAAGGTCTAGTGACCATAATCACACAACAAATTGTGACAAGTGGTGGACCCGAGAGTAGGAGGTATCTGATTAGAGAAATAAGAACACAAAGTTACTTAGATGACTTCATAACTGAAGACAGTGATGGTGATGGGGTTCATATCACGGTAGACTACTGCTGCGGAGCGGTATGTGGCATTCCACAGACATTTAGGGTCAACAAACGCAAATGAACGGGTAAAAGCCATGGATGAGGAAATCCAGTCCTTAAATGACAACAAGACCTTTACCCCGACAGCACTGCCAATAGGCAACAAAACAGTGGGGGGTTAGATGGGTCTATCAAGACGGATGTAGATGGAAAAGACAAATACAAAGCATGATTTGTGGCCAAGGGTTACAGCCAGAGAATGGGTGTGGGCTACGGGGTTTCACCCACGGCAGACCTGACGAGTGTAAGGGTGGTGCTACAGAAATCAGCACAGGAGAATTAACTCCTGCACCAAATAGACGTGAAAACAGCCTACTGGCACACTCCCATAGACTATGAGATCTACATCAAGCCACCAGAGAGTTATCAAGAGAAAGAGGTGTATAAGTTAGAGAAATCACATATGGTCTGAGTGACATTGGAATAGGGTTTTGCATGATTGTCTAACTGAGGATGGGTTCAAACAAAACCCAGCCGACCACTGTGTTTATGCCAAAGATTCAAAAGATAGGAAGTTAATCATAATCATATGGGTCGATGACTTGATCATTGCAGCAAGCAATGAAAAGAAGTGAAAAGGTGAAAGAGATTCTTGCAGAAAAGCTTAAAAAGAAAGATTTGGGCAAACTCAAACATCATCGTCACATTGTTGTGTAAAGATGTCACGGGGAAAGCTACGCTAACAAGATACCAAAGCGCTTTAACCCTTTTTTTGACGTTTTTAACACTGCATAACACTAACTCATTAACCTTAGTTTTACAGTTAATTTATGGTAAATAAACTCCATTTATAGGAAATTATACCTAACAAATGTGTTAGAAAAGCAGAAATTTAAGAATTATTTAAGATTAAATTAAAGGATTGTGTGTTGATGGATGATCACAGACTGGAATATGACAACTTTTACTCAATACTATTTCAAAAGCACTTTTGGAGATTGATATGTGTATGACAGGGGTCCACAATCATTCTGTTTTTGTTTTCTCTTTGCTTAGAGTACAGCAACCTGGGGTGTTAAAATATGTTCAGTATGTCCTCAGTTGTGTTTTATGTAATGTAATGCTGTTCTGTATTGTGTATATTTTCATGCCACAGGAAAGCGCTAAGGTGCCGGCTATAGAGGATGTGTGTGCACGTATTTCTGTTGCAGAAGGCGGCAATAAATAACACATTCAAATCTAGTGTTAATGGGATTTTATGCATTAATAGGGAAATACATTTTTAATAATTATAGTGATGATTCTTCCTCAGACTAATCGTACCAAATCGTAACAAAATCTATAATCATTGGATCCCTAGTCCAAATGTAAAATGCAAAATACAGCTGCCAGCCCCTCTAAAACTCACAAATTGATCCATTACAATTTTTTTGTTTAATATGTACAAAAACCAAATCTTAAAAACAACACTTGGATTTGGCGAGGATTATGTGATGCCCTATTTCTTGACTGGAAGGGCTGGGACAGAGCCAGGCTAGCTGTTTCCCTGTGTTTTCAGTCTTTGTGCTAAGCTAACCAGCTGCTTGGATACTTTACATACATTAGAGAGTGGTATCGATCTTCTCATCTAACTCTGCAAGAAAGTGAATTTGTGTACTGTATTTTCCAAAATGTCTAACTATTTCTGTAATGAATGTTCTTCCCTCAATCCCTCAAATTGTACAGAATTCCTTTGCCCTCAGTAAAGTTAGACATCCTCACAAGTATGAGACATGCACATGTGTAATGTACGTGGGAGCCTCTGTATGTACATACATACCACATATACGCATATTACGATCAATCACATATGTCTAAGACAGAAGTCTTGAGTCTTATCTTGCATCAGAAAGTAAATATTCCAAAAAGCCGTTTTACTCTCTTGGATGAATGGGAACGTCCACACAGGCGTGTTTCTCCGGGGGTTTGGGAAATACCATTGGCTTATAAAGAATTAACAACAACATTCTTTATTCTTCAGCTGGACGTTATCAGCCAACGCTGGTGTGTGGAAACAGTTTTATGTCCTGACCTACACCTAGTTTTTCAACCGCCTTACAGTAATGCTGTCTGTTTTTTCTTCTCCCATTTTGTCCACAGTTGAATGAAAAAAAGCTTGTTCACACACAGAGAGACAAAAACCACAAACAGCTTCCTGCCCCAGCACTATAAATGTTTATTTGACCCGCAACAAAGCGGTTTGTTTCTTAATGTCTGTAAGGATTTCTGAAGCATTATGTTGTGCGATATTTTATCACATTGCGCACTAATGACATCAGCTCCAGCAGTGTGCTGTGTGTGTTCCCAAAAAAAAAAGCATGTCACTTTGTGCACGTGCACATGCATGTAGCCTTCACACTACAGTAGTATGTCGTGTACTTCTCTGTCTGTGTGTGTGTGCTTACAATTTAAAGGATATATTACCCACAACTGTATTGAGTTAGATTTTCCTGTTTTTGTTGTTTTAAACCACACTCTTTCCATTTATTACCTTTAAGTGTATTACTTCCAGTTGGCAAATGCAGGGTTAATGATATAAAGTACATTGCATGGTGGTATTTTATCCTTAGATCCAATTCAGAGAAGTCTAACTTATCCTCATTACAGGGACCTGTAGAGGAGCAAATGACAAATCACAGTATGCGATAATAAAGGTGACACTGTGAAAATCCCTTGGCTGGGATCCATCTCATCATTATGAGACATTATGAATGGATGTAATAAAAGTGAATTAAGACAGGACACCGCTGATATAGATATTATGAGCACATTGTCCCTTCCCTAATGTGAATGGTGCTTCAGCAGGCTTCTGCAATAAGGGGCCTCAATTTGGAGAGGATTTCTTCAACTCTTAGTAATACTTACATACAATCACAGCCAAAAAAAGCTGGGAGGAAAGGGGGTGGGCAACTAGAAAGTCCTCTTTTGTACTCTCATTGCTCTTTCATTATAGCAATGATTGTAAAAAAAATAAAAAAAGAAGCCTTTGATATCCCTGGCTACAGTGTGCAACGCAGCAGTCATTCGGCTGTACGGGGCCTCACGTCTCTCTTTGAAGTCCCAGGAAGATATTGATGTTCCACTGTCCCTTTATGACTCCTCTGTCAAAAGGAAATATAGATTCAGAGGCCGAGGACAAAGGTAATAGCCAGAATTGTTCAAAGCAAAGGAGCCGAGTAATAGTGCCCCGTGTCAGTTGAAGCCAAAAAAACATTAATATCTTCTTAATACCAGTTGATTCTCTTTTCAAACTGTACTTTCTCTGCGTCCGTCTTCCCTTCCCTGTCATTCTCTTGCGGGTCTTGCTCTGTGGAAAAGGCCACCATCATTGATGAGGGTACAATAGCATTAGTGTATGCTTAGCCTGCTAATTCTCACTGCCGTTATGGAAAGTTTTCTAATCGGGGCATTTGGAATTTCCCACATAAAAGGATAAGATGAGATCCAAGCTTGCAAGAGGACTTATGATGCTTATCAAATTAGGATCATTTTCTCCCAACAGGAATACCTGATAATGAGAAATACAATTGCCACAGAGAGTATCTCTGTCTATTGACAAATAGATTTACCCTGCGGTATTTATGAGTAGGTATTTGTTATGCACATTGCATATACGGCCATCCGCTTTCATATTCAGTGCCTTTTCTTTCCAGAGGTGTTATTACTAACATCAAACTTCAACAAAATAAAGTCATTTTATGTGACATTATTAGTGAATCTTGGCCCCATTGTGTCAGTCATACATTCATGGTAATCATCCCTCTCCAGATATCACGTTGTCACTGAGATAGACCATTTTCTTCTCATGTTCTTCATTTGTTTTTTGGAATGAAGGACACATAAAAAGCTCAGGGTAAACTTGTATCTGATTTCCACACATGCACACGCAAAGTCATTATGTTGACTGGCAGCACAGACTCATGTTTGAGTGCTTGTGCACATGTACATGCTCGCATTCTCCCATGCATAATCATAGACACAGACACATGAAAATACAGCCTCTGTAAATTATGGGGTGGAAACCTTCGAGATGTGTTTTTCCCTCAGAGACACTGTTTAGTGTAATCACATCTGAAAGAAAAGTGAGAAACCACATCATTTGGTGTTGGCACACTGTTTAGAATAATGAAGATAAAGCATTATGAGCAAATAATGACTCAATTCAGCTCACATACTTTGTATTAAAATACACAAACGCGTTCCTGTGACTTACGGTTTTCTCTTTTGGGAGCAATGCCAGACACACCTGTGATGTGATGTCATCAATTTTCTCCTCCGTTCTTTTTGGTGATCATGTTTTTTTTTTTATACATTGTTACAACTCTTAAGTTTTATGTCTAGGGGAAGCTAGGAAGTAACACAAATCATAAACTCAAACTAACAAAGGAGAGGCTAACACGTCAAAGTACCGTCACAATTATACTTCATTACACAATATAAATATATGCATATGTTTATTTAGGGTAATAAACAGTAACCCAACTAAAAATAGAAGCTGAAAAAAATGTCACGGTCTCCAAGGCCAAAACAACAAAGAAAAACCTACACTACCTGGAAAGAAAATGGCAACTGAGCTACAGAGTTAAACCAAAACACACAGTGCTAATCTCCCTGGCTGTCCACAAAACAGGAGAAAACCAGCATCAGATAACAATTCAATGAATTTCCCAAATTATATGCACCAGCAGAGAGTAGTTCGCCAACTACACCCAGCATGACAGGAAGTTCGGTGGCAACAGAAAGGGGCGGGGCCCTGGACCTGGGATCTTATATGCAGCCTCATTAGAGAACATAACACACATTTAGAAATTACAAACAGTGAATAACAATTACAACCAATACGGTTTTCTCCTCAGTTCTTTTTGCAATATGATGTCATCATTCAGCGTCCTGTCCGATGATACGCTCCAGGTAAATGTACTCTAAGGTCAGCCAAGTTTCCCCAAATGTGACAATAATCACAATGACTCCCAGAAAACCAGAAGGCAATCCAAGGCAGGGCTACGTTCAAAGTGGATAGAAAACTCCGAAACAAATGGATCAGGAAAATAATGTCACTGTCATTTTTAATCATAGCGTTGGCCTTGTATTACTGCAGTGTGACACTTTAATTACAATGATTAGCACCAGTGGAACATACATACAGTATTTCAATCGGAGCATCTCCCACATTCACTGAAAACATTGGTTCAAAATGCAAAGCATTAAAGCGTAGTCTCACTTCGCTCTTTGGACGTGGGCCCGGGTTTGGAGTTTTAAGGACATTGTCTCTGCAGACGTGTCGCGTTTAATTTGGATTCACTGTCACAGCATTTGGATGGCAGAAAAAATCCCAATGTATCTTAAAACCTGAGTAAAAAAATTTCTAAAGTATCTGCATGGTTGGATACTACTAGAGGCAAGTGAGAGAATATGTTTTTGGTAAACCAAGACTTTAAGCAGTACTGTTGATAGAATAGAATAGAATAGAATAGAATAGAATAGAACATAATAGAATAGAATAGAATAGAAAGCCTTTATTGTCATTATACACAAGTGCAGTACCTGTGCAACGAGATTGAAGCAACTATATACTAACAAATACGACCTGTAAAGTATAAAGTATAGGTAATGCAGAAAAAAGAGGGGGGGGGGGGGCTGGTGCACAGTCCCAAGAGCAACTTTATACTTGAACTACTTGAATACTTTGGACTTGAACCAGTGACCCTCCAGTTGGGTTGGGAGCCGGAGGGTCACTGGTTCAAGTCCCCATATGGACCAAAAATTACAGAGTGTGGATTGGTGGCTGGAGAGATGCCACTTCAACTCCTGGCCACTGCCAGGTGCTCTTGAGCAAGGCACCATACCCCCCCCCAACCGCTCAGGGCACTGGTTCAGCTGGCAGCCCACTCACTCTGACATCTCTCCATTGGTGCATGTACGGGTCCTGAGCATGTGTGTGTATTTCAGGCCTGTGTGTAATTACTAACAAAGTGTGTACACAGAGTGTAAATTGTAATTTCCCCACTGGGGATTAATAAACAAATAAAAAAAAAATAATAATACGTAGCTTTGTATACACGTTATGCAAAAAGTAGTTAAGTATTTATAACAAATACATGTTGCACTGTCATGAAATGAAATGGTTAAATATTCAATATTGCACTGTATGAAATTGATTTGGCACATGTTCAGAAGAAGATTCACTCCAGAAGGGGAGCATTAAACATCATTCACATTATAACCCATCCATCCTTGTGTGATAAATATCAGTATTACACATCCACACACATGTGACTCTCACACCTGCTGGCCAGTGGGCCAGTAGAATACAGAGCGGCCCTCTAAACCGACATGTTTGACTAATACCAACTTGTCAGCACTATATATCCCTGCAGCTCAGGATATTGGAGCAATTACCTTCGTACAGCACCCCCTAGGAGCACAGGGGTCGTTGGAGCCCAATTCACCTGTAGAACCCAGTCAAACAGACCTAACAGTGACAACGCTGACTTGTTAGGGAACAAGGAGCCTGTCATAATTAGCAGTGACATTTGCTGACAGAGAGGCCAAGCAGACCTGGCCTCCACTGAGATGTGTTAGCACAGAGAAAGAGCGAGAGAGAGAGTTCTATCAGATAGAGAGAGGTCTTTCACCCGACTCTCAAATGGATGCTGTTGCCTAAGGGGCCATTGTGCCAATCAGCAACTTTCTAACCAAATCATTTGCATCATAAACAGTCTCTCGTGATGTGCTCGGAATTAATTTGTTGTTCAGTTAAACCCTGGAATGCAAAGAAGTTTGAAGAGTTGGTAACAAAAATAATTAAAAATCAGACATTCATGTGATGATTACAGGATTTTTAGATATTATTGCAAAAGCACACTAAGGAGTCTCCAACCATACAGCACCTGTCTTACTTCCTAAAGTTTTCAGTTCAAAATATATGGTGATTGTCTTTTGCATTTAAATCCTACACTACCAAAAACCAAAAGGGTGATGGTTCTCTTTTTCCCTAACAGTAGTTAAAAGTGGTTGCCGCAACAGTGTGTTGCCGGCTAATTGTCAACCCCCAAGGGAGCAGGGACAATAAAGCTTCTCTATTTTCTCTTTTTTTTTTTACCTTTCTCCCCTGCCTCATCAAACATGAGCATCTCCATGGGTGGACCAGTGTGAGAGCAGTGTGTAAGAAGAAGCTCAGTGGTGTCTGACTGATAATGCACTGATGAGTGTGCTGGTATTGTTAGTCTTGCATTTCCCTGCGTGGGACCCATTCACACCACCAGCAATACCAGGGAGAAAGGGATGAGAGTAGAAGAAAAGCACAGAAGACTGCTGAAGGGACACAGGAGACAGAGAAGAAATTTAGTATCACAGTATCACAGTTTGCACTTACTGCATGCATATGAAGGATATTATGCGTCCATAAAAACACATCTGGTGTCCATCAGGAACTTTTTCTTAGGTCAGGGGGCCACAGGATATTTAAAATTTCCATCAAAGCATCCAGATGACAAGGTAATGTCTTGGACAGGAACATGGGCTCATTAAATTACTTGTATTACTCCTGTCTCTTTTGATCCAGAAGAAAAATGACAGTAATCATTTTCAAGACAATGAAACACGACATTGTCACATTCCAGATGAGACATTTCCTCAGACAAAGTGTTCATGTAGTTAACAAGTTCATGCAGGACACAACATTTTTGTGTCCCACCGTGTTTGCCTCAAGGCAGAAATACAATATGCATTACACTAAATATATGTTAAGTAAAGGAGCCTCACATCACCCATTTCTCTGGCATGTGTCATGTCTGAGCAGCACTGAAACAAAACAGATCTCCGGTCACGTCAATCACTCTCACATCTTCAGGAAATGCAGCGAAGAAAGGAGACGGATGAAACTTTTTCAAAGATAAATGAGCACAAGCGTGTCTTGATTTGTTCACTGTCTGCCACCCATGAAGTGGGTTAACTTCCTGTAGCCACAGCTCACTGGCCTCTCTCTCTCTCTCTCTCTCTCTCTCTCTCTCTCTCTCTCTCTCTCTCTCTCGCTCTCTCTCTCACTTCCTTGCTCCAGGCAGGACATGGGACCACATGCCACTGGTGAGCCAGGAACACAGGCAGCAATGACAGCTCTCCAATGGATTTGTACACTACTGCAGGCCTTGAGGCCCTTTGGTGTAGAGAGAGAGAGAGAGAGAGAGAGAGAGAGAGAAGGACTGTTCAACTGACTAACCCGGGGAACGAGCCAATTAATTATGCAAATAACACAATTACTTTTTAACATTTGTGGCAGAGGTACATGCTGCGTAGTAATTGGTAATTTACAGCAGCATATATGACACGGTGATGAGGTCACTATTCACTAGTTTTGTCACGTACCCATGTACATCAGCTGCTGTAATTACAATAAACCGTAAATAACTTTTTGAACATTAATATTTTCACTTACAACGTGGCTGCCGTGACATTTTTGTTTTGAAACGAGTGTCCTCGCGAGAAAAAAATCCAGCATCAGTCATTAAGTCAGTGATTTTAAATAGCTTCTGACAAAAAAAAAGCAATGGCGAACAGAAGAGGTAAACTGCGTCATGCAATCATTTGATTGGCTCAGCACGTTTGGCTGTGATGGGGACTAAGAAATGTAAAGAAAACTAATAAAGAACTCGTACCTTGTGGCCTAAATCCTGTGAATTTTAAGTTTAGTTTCACAACTCTGCTCTGCTTTGTTCTCTTTATTAGCTTTAGAAATACCAATGGCTTTAACACCTTTACAGCTCAGTTGAAATGCTACTAATGCAAACTGAACATTTTCTGCAGCTGTTTCCCATTAAAAGGCTTCCATTTTAAAGCTTTTATTGTGAAGAGTTAAAAGGTGCGCTAAGCGATGTCACTAACGGTGTTAAAAAAAAGAACTGTTATGGTTACAGAGGATGTGGGGCCCAAATGTAGAGACTGACAGATAGCGTAGGCTTGCCAGAAGATCTAATAAATAAATCACTTTAATAAATAAATCACAGTCCATACCAAATGAAAGGTGTCCTGATTACAGCAGGCGGAGTAACAAGCAGGTACAGACAGAACTGGAACAGGAATAGCAAAATACCAGGAACACCAAGACCAAAAGAGGTAAATGACACACACTCTCACAAGGAACACCATAAACTGAACATAATAACTCAACAAGAGACAAAGACAGAACACAGACAGGGTAATGAGAAAGTAAGGAACAGGTGACACTAGACAGTTAAAGAAATGGACCAACAGATCCCGTTGCTCTGGACCAGTAAAGCCTATTAGAAGCTCTTTTCCCATGATGGCTAGGCATCCAACTGAGCTTAACGACGTAGATGTGACGTGAGCAACCTGTCTGAAAGTTGTAAGTCTTCTGGTAGCTGTGCAAGAGAAATCTCAATCATTTCCAATCAGCAGAGACGGAGAGGTAGCTACATGTTAGGAGATAACATAGACACAGGCTAATTACTGCTAACTAAAATTCTAGTTAACATTATTAATTTAACCTAAACAGCTAATGTCGAAACTGTCTGCGAGCTTCTCCTGACAAAACGGTGATTTGTCGACTATCCAACAGCATGTTGCATGGTTATGGGCTATTTTTACAAAAACGTCTGCTACAGAGCCATAACGTGAGCTACAAGGTAATGGAGCCTTTTATACATTGTCATGTTTCTTTAGAAAATAACAACTGACAAATAGAGTCTTTAAACGCTTCAGATGTAAAGTTATTCACTGTCAAAGTGACGTTAAAATGAATGGCAGTCAATGGGATGCTAACTGCAGGTGATGGCTTGGTAGCATTAAAATGGCGCCATAGGAGCTACGCTTAGAGATGAGAGGCTTACCCCCTTGGGGGAAGCAGGTGAAACACATAAGGGCGGGAAAACTAAAGACAGGAAGTAAAACTAGACAAGACAAGGGAGAAAACAGAGACTTCAAAATAAAACAGGAAACAGAAACATTCAATCAGGACATCTTTTACCCTGCCATGCTGCCCTGGGGAAAGCCCGTGTAGTGTGCCATAATGGCTTGAATGGTTGCTGTTCTTTACAGCTCAGCTCTTGGCAAGCATCCCCCCCCCAAAGAAAAGGCCTTTTTTTTGTAAGGCATTAACAAACTATTTTGATGTCTTGTTGATAGAAAACACAATAATGGTTCACTTTGCAAGGCTAAGAGATAGCCTTTATCATTTAGTTAGAGTTACAAAATTGCTGCCATGACGCATTTTATTAAAACACATGGATTTTCATTATTGCTTTGCATTAACCCCCCGCTCCGATATTACCACTATCTATTACCATCGGTTATTAGTTGGTTTACACATTGTCAGCCCTTCTCTTGCTTATTCCCTGGCCCATTAAGACCGATCACCGACTGAAAAACCTGAGAAAGATTTATCGCCTGTTCCATTACAGACTTGACACAGGATATATTTCAGATAGGCTCTCTGTGCCTGGGAAACAATAGCACATCAGACACGTCACTTATAATGTTGTTTTTTCTGGTATTAACTGGAATCAGCTGGGGATTTTCCTCATGGTGCTCTGAGAGTCCTGCAATCTTTGTGTGACTGCTCAGTTCACAAGTGCTTACTGTACAGGAATGTGTGTGTGTGTGTGTGTGTGTGTGTGTGTGTGTGTGTGTGTGTGTGTGTGTGTGTGTGTGTGTGTGTGTGTGTGTGTGTGGGGTGTGTACTCTCTTTGAGGGTCTAACATGTAGGCATGACAGAGAGAGAGAGAGAGATGAGGCAATAGAAGATATGGACAAAGCTTGAATCTGAGACAAAAGATCCCTTTGAAAGTCTCTGATCATAAATTAAACATATGCATCTTGATAACACTGCATGGGAAAAAGAACACCCCCCCCCCCCCCCCCCCACATGAGATCTCCGGTGCTTTCTGCAATCATGCTGAATTAGATGCCTGCCTCCGACAAGGGCAGAATGTATTAACACCCCTACAAGGGCTGCATCCGCATCTCAGGGCTATGGATGAATAGGAGAGGACAGATTGAGGAGAGTTTGACGGCATTGGGGGAGTGGAGGGGTAGAGGGGTCATTGTTTTGGCAGGCCAACAAATAATGGCAAAAAGTTAGACAATGAAGGAGGGTCATTAAAGGGAAAAACATTAGGTTTTAGGGAAGGATGTGATCTAAGTCTTTTAAAAATGCCATTAAATTCAGATTCAGTGTTGACCATTACGCAAGCAATAATATGTTTAGAAACTGCAACATTTCGGTCTTCATCAGGTAAAAACTTATTATGCAATGCCACTATGTTGTTCTATGAGTTACCAAGGTTTACTTAGGCTTCTGCAACCACAGGAAACAGACAATTTGATTCCCACAAGCTGCTAAACTCCCACATGCAAAAGAGTCAAGGGTTTAGGTTGCAGTCGAGACTTCCAGATTTTGTTTCTGTTTTTCTTCTTGTGTTCCTACACAAGTATCCATGCACCTGTTGGGGTACGTGCACATGTCAGAGGACTATATTGTTTGTGTGTACACAGTGCAGCTAGTGCGAAAGCTGCAGGAGCAAACAGATCGGAGCTCTCTGCACAGTGGTGCCGCAGGCAAACCATTAATTAAGCAAAGAGGAAGAAATGAACCCAGCTGGTGGTACAACCTATACACACGGAATACCCACACACATACACATACATGCACATATGCACAAAGCAATGAGCAAACAGCAAGGTGCACGCAGACAAACCGTTTGAGCATTAGTCTGTCTGTAAGTGTGCAAGGAAACACTTTCACTTAACGTATCCCCTTCATCGTCTGTGTCTAGTTTAGCCACATGTAGCCGACATTGTGACAGCTCCTCCCCCTCTCTGTTCCACAATTGAACCTGCTTTTAAAATATATGTGCGTGGTTGCACAGACAGGGCCTGCGTGCATGGAGCTAACGATTTGTTTGAGGAGACTTTTATGGCTTGGCTGTGGGGCTCCCAGGGAGCCACTGGGGCTTTTGTTTATCTCTGACTTTACATCTTTGTCCCATTCATCATGTCAAAGACTGATAGCAAAAAGCTTTGCTCACATACACATAGGCTGCTGTGACACATTTTCTACACATGCCTATACCTACATCTACCTCTCTGTGCCACTGTTGAACACACACACACACACACAGTCGTACTGAGGAAAAGAAGTTGAATCAGGTTGTTTAGATTGGCTGTCTCAGAGTAAATCCTCACTCCTGGACCCTATGGAGTGAGGTCATGGAAGAGCAGTCAATATGGATTAAGGCAAATTGCTGGGTTGTCTATGACAGAGGAGAGGAGAGGAGAGGAGAGGAGAGAGAAGAGGAGAGGAGAGGAGAGGGAGGAGGGAGAGGAGAGGAGAGGAGAGGAAAACATCTATGCAGTGTTTACAGTTTGATTTTGAATGTGATACCTTAAAGTGGACCTGGAGTCAAACACAGAACCATAATACAATAAATAACAACAGCAGAGGAGCAAAACCAAACACACACACACACATATATACATATAGCCTACACGTTGTCATTGAGGTTAAAAGCAAAACCTGGACACACTGACTTACAGTAATCACACTTAACCCTTTACCCTAACACCTGTGCACCCTTAGGCACAGTGCACACACGTGCACCCACACAGACACTACAAACAAGCCCAGACATACATGCGTAATTACAAAAATATGGCCATCATAAACAAACCTCCACACAATCACTATCACTCTCTCACACACACAAACCCAAAGGCAGAAACACACACACACATTCTTCTGTTTCTTATTATAGGGGCATCATGAGAAATTTCGCGGGTGACATTTCCAAAGATCTGTCACTCTTAACTCTTTCAACTGCCCCTCTGGAATGTGGAGCATTTAAAAAAAACGGTGCCCCTGCTGTCTTTGCTTCACACATCCACAAAAGCTCCATAATGGTAATTACTCTTCACATCATGATTAGAACATATGCAGCCAGTGAATGGCCAACAGATGTGGCCTGATAATCCTGTGATTTTGGGATGAAGATAATTCTATCCGAGCCTTGAATACACAATCACCCTCCTTTTGAGAATTTCTGCCACCCTGTTTTCAATGTCCCCACTGTTCACTGGCATTTTCAGAAGCGATGTATGGGTTTATTTGCACTTTTGATCAAGGCATTCAACTAGCCTCATGCCACTAAGACTTTTGAAATAAGATTATAACACAATTTTACCACACAAACATCAAGATGCAGTGAAAATGTAATATGCCTCAACTTATCTTTTCCACATCTGTCTGCCTACAGTTAGCCCCTTATGTTTCCTGTTATTGCTGTAGTTTTCCCATCTCTCTTATTCTCATTTAACCCACAGAACATTTAGATTGCATTTCCACAGGGTTGGAAAATCTAGAAAAGCTAGATAGATAAGTAGCCACATGACTGAAGAGATCAACAAGTGCATAGAAAGTTAAGTGCATGAAGAGATTCATTGCATCTTTTGTACACAAAAAAACATGTTATCCAACCAGTCACAGGTTGTCCAGTGTAGGTGGGGAGCCCCCCCCCCCCCCCCTCAGTCCCAGAAGAAAGATCAAATAACTCTCACTGAATCCTAACCTGGACAATTAAAGGATCACATGCTATACTGGTCCTCTATCAGCATGTGACGGACATTTTGCCACAATCCTCAGGAAGGGCCTTGGGCTCCACGGAGTAATATCCATTACCCATCAAGTACCATGGCAGCCCTGGGCTGCCCATCACAAATGAAACCATCTGCCTCGTCCATCTGCACTCATTTTGCTCATAATTCCTGGGCCAAAAACAATCCTCTCCATCTTCTCCCACATGCTCCACAACTCTTTACACACCACCTTTTGCAATTACTCTAAAAGCTTATTTAAAGACATGTTTGCATATGGATTGTTTTGTCCTTGTGTCTTATTATGTGGACACAGCCCTTAAATCCTGTCACTTTTCCTCATTCTGTTACGTGTGTGGTCATTCAAAAAGCAAATTCCCTGTGTCAGCCCCTACTGTATGTGTGACTAAGTGTGCGTGCGTGTGAGTGTGTGTGAACGTCTCGTGTCTTTCAACATCTTAATAAAGATGGAGATTTAATCGCATCCCAACTTATTAATCGGCCCTCCCCGCTGCATCACTCAGCATGTCTGCATGTGAACTTGTGTGGCTCCATATATTAAACTTCATAAAGCTCACTCTCTTATCTGATTAAGTGATTAACATCTGTTTAAGTAGTAAGTAGTCGTAGGTGGGTTACATTCATTAATATGGGCATGTTGAAAATACTATAGCACAATGTTTCCCCCCCCCTCCCCCCACAGACACACACACACACACACACCATTTGTTATGTTAATTATTTCTTTTTTAAGCAAAATTTTATTAAAATTCAACAAATAATCACACAAACATACCAGTTAGACCCTATTTTTTGGTTTTCTATCTCCTTAACCCATCACAAGCGAGGATGAGTGCAGTCCTCCGTGACCAACAATGTCCTAAACCTTGATGAGCTGCATGTTATAGATGTCCACACCCGTAGTGTTTGTGGTGGCAGCGTGATTTAGATTTACTAGCATGGCGCCCTCCTCATTTACAAGATTAATCTCTTAAATCTCATTAGATTAACTTGGAAGAAAATATATGTTTCCAGTTTCAATTAAACTGAGTTAGAGGAGGAGGAGGCACGTGGACGTTTTGATGATGTACATACGTCAACATCTGGAAGAGGGGTGGAGAGATGTTGTATATTCTAATTACTCAGTTTGAAGATATTGGCTCACAGGACAATAATGGGAGTGTTTGAGGAATTTCAGGTTTATGGCGGGGAATGTTCATGGACAGATTGCCAAGATATTAAATCCAGGGAAGCTGGATGAACCTTCTTGATATCAATGAGGGAAATCTCTTTTGAGTAAATTGTTAAACAAATCTGAGGCTCTTGTTCCCTAGCTTCTCAAATCCTTCTCTACCTCTTCCTTTCCTTACCTATACCCTCCTTTCTTTTCATAGCTCTTCAATTCCTTCTTCACCTCCTGATTTCCTTCAATTCTTTCTCATTTCTTTAGCCCATCATTCCATTGTCTACCTGCTATTTTATTTTCCTTATGTCTTCTTTTCCATGTCTTCTTTTCTCTGTTTCCTCATTTCCTTCCTTACTCCTAATTTCCTCCCCCCCCCCCCCCCCCCCCCCCCACACACACACACACACACCTCACCCTACAAGACCTAGTACAGGGCAAAAGACTACATCCGTACTGAGGATATTACAGGGCTTGTTTACTTTCTCCCATATTCATACACACACTGTACATTATTCCAAATGAAAGTTGCTAACATGACACAACATGGTATAATAAAACACTATTTGAAATGGGCATAACCTGTAAAAGGACTATGCATGGATCGAATTGTGCAAATGACATATTACAGTATAATGAATAAAAATGATCAGCCTGAGTGTCCATGTGTAAAGTTTAGAATTTCACAGCTGGAGTGGAGAGTGGAAATGCAGGAGTTTTACAGCCTGGGGCATTGACTGGGGGAGTGTTTTATTAAAGTTAAAGAGCAAAGGCTGCGCCCCTTCTACTGCCCATGGCCGAGCTTAAGTGCTAGTTACCCTGTGCCTGTGCAGATGTGTAAATCTCCCTCCATCTCTGTTCCTCTCTTCTCGCCCTCGGACAGACTTAGATAAGAAATTGCAAACAGGCCCGAGGAGTGGCCAATAAAATCTCTTTGTGTTGAGAGGGGTGTTCTGGGATTCACAAGGCATTTGGGTCTTCTGTTATGTTTATGACAGCAGCTTTAAACCCCTCAGACTTCACATTCACACACACACGCACACACGTCAAATTGCTGTGATTGACTCTTGTGACCTCTTTATGTCAACCTCAGCATGTAAACGTTGCCATCTAATTTGTGAGCATGTGCGGAGACAAAATACAGAAAAGGGAGGAAAAAGGGCAAAGATTGTGTAAACCGGTTGTAAAAATGACCCTATATATGTCAAAGTGAGATGTGCTTTCAGCCTCCTTATCTGGGTTTACAAGTTGTCTAAGTTGTCTGTGCCTCTGTGTGGTAATAGGAGGACGAGGAAGACGACGCGAGAGACTGTGAGAGAGGGAGCAAGGTGAGAAATCAATAAGGCAGAAAATGAGATCATAAAAAACGATAAAGGACAAAGACTAATGTGTCTCTTGCCATTGGTGCATATTGCTCTTTCACACCAATACCGGCATATTAACTTGTTGATGAAAAATGACAGTCAGCAGTTGAGGAGATTTTTGATTTAAGGCAATTGAGGCTATTCCAATTTAGAGGTTATTCGAATTTTAGATTGACAAAACTGTGGCAGTGAACCAGAGCTAAGAGTTGTTTTGTGGAAAATACTAATGTGCAATTGTAGCTGAAGTGTTGCCACAAATGCATGAGCAGCTATACTGTACCACAAAGTAGTTTTTAGCTGTGGTGGCTGAGCTAGCACATCAATTTAACATTGCGTTAATATTCTCTGAGTTGTAACAACAGCACTACTGGTTATTTAGCTAAACTAGTTAATCTTGTGTTTTTATTAGATTTTATTTCTGCAGAGTACGCTATAACAACAAATGGTGTTGCATGCATTGCAATGCATGAACCCCGAGACCACTACTTCCTTTTAAAACCTTTTTTTTTCTTTTTTTGTGAAAATGTGGATTCATGTTTGGCAAGCGCAAATCTGCAACTGAAAATGGACATGTTCATGCAGAGATGGACGCGTGTCCCACTTTGCATCACATCCCCAACCGGCACTGTCAGACACCGCCTACCATGAACCTGGGTCGGGCCGAGGTTTCTTCCTGAAAGGGTTTTTTCCTCACCACTGTGCATGTCGCACCATGCTTGTTCTTGGGGGAATTACTAGAATTGTTGGGACCTTTTAAATTACAGAGTGTGGTCTAGACCTACTCTATCTGTAAAGTGTCTCGAGATAACTCAAGATAACTCTGGTTATGAATTGATGCTATAAATAAAATTGCATTGGAATTGAAATGAATTGTATTGCATAATATCTGGGTGTCTAGGGAGAAGCAACGGGTTGTTAACAAATCAGATTATGGGATTTGCGTAAAAGGTCATATGTCTAAAGTGAACCTTCTCTACTGCAGTGCCAACATTTGGATGGATTCCAACTTGTTTTGCTTAATTTGATTTGTGGGTGCATGCACTTGTATTACTTTTATAGCTAAGTATGTACAGTAGTTTCCCAATCCATATTTCATTTTCTCCTTATTTCAAATTTCTGTCAGGCCCATTGTCAGGGAATGTTCAGTTGCTTAAAAGAAATGAAAAATAAACAGTTCAAAAAATATAGATATTTGGTAAGATCAAAGTTTAAGGCAAATATTTCAGGGATTTGATGAATTTTATTGTTATTCATTTCCAAAGGGACTGTATGGCATGTATTTAAAGAGCAAAATGAACTCATTAAGAGTAGGACATTATATTGGCCTCTGAAAAGGTATTAATGTATCATCCAACATGTTTATTTGTGATTTATTTTTAATGTCCACCTGAGCTAAGCCTTGGGAACACTGCTGTGCCTCGGCACGTCAGTTCACAAGCGATGATTTACACTCTCGGCTTGTCTGCTGGGATTGATCCAGCGTGGAGCAACACAGAGCAAGGTGTGAACGGAAAAACACTAAAGAGGTCAGAGTGCCATGCTGATGGTAACGCCTGCATGCCCGCAAAGGCAAGAACCTTTGTCTTTGATAAAGAAGACACACAAACCGTTTTTGTTTTTGGTCTATCATGGTGAATTTTTACATTGATGTTCTATTCCAACGGCGCTCTGTTTCTTCTCCCTCATCCCTAAAAGTTTGGGACTTCTGCAGTTTAGGAATTGCCACAGAAGAGACCTCTGTTCACCTTCCCAGTCAGCATCCATGCACTTCCTTCAGCTTCAGCTGGGACTGCATGCAGGCTTTATCCCTCATGTTGTCCTTGGGTCAAATTGACCCGTTTTTCCTGTATCAGTGTTCTTTTTAACAACCCAAAATGACGTGATTGATTCCACACAACGCTCTTTGGCAAGCACAAATCCCTACTTTCATTAATTTAATCTTTAATCTTATTCAATTTTATAGCATTTGAAAAAAAAATTGAATTGGTTTTGAAATAGTATTGAGTAAAAGTTGACATATTCCAGTCTGTGATTATCCATCCACATCCATTTCTTTAATTTTAGTCGAAATAATTCCGGATTTCGTCTTTTCTAACTGAAACATTAGGTATGCGTACTTTCCTATAAATGAGTTTTTTTTACCATAAATTCAAAATGTAACTGAAACTAAAGTTAATAAGTCAAAAAAATGGCAAACATTGAAAAAAAGAGGACAAAAACTTAAGATGAAGTTACAAAACATTGATAGAAAATGTCAAAAAAAGTGTTGATTTTCAATTTTGACGGGAAGACAACACAAGGGTTAAAGGAGCTCTTTTCACTCTCCCCATCTTTATCTTTGTGTGTGTGTGTGTGTGGTGTGTGTGTGTGTGTGTGTGTGTGTGTGTGTGTGTGTGTGTGTGGCCTTGTTTAACTATATTCGTGGGGTCCAAAAACTGGCAATACAGTATACTTGTGGGGTATTCACGTCTTCTATGCGTTGCATCTATACTGTACATACTTGTCTGGTTGGGTTTCGGTAAACAGCCACATATAAGAAGGAAAGGAAGAAATATAAACTGTATATTAGGCAGAAGAAGAAACAAAGAACTAAATTAAAGAGAGACAGTAGAAGGCAGGTCAGATGCAAAATAGGTATTATGTTTAGTTAGAAACCTACCAGACAGAGGAAAAGGAAAAGAGATCAGGCATGTTAGCTCTCTACTCTTTGCTTACCCTATAACTTTAAGAAAGGGCAAAAAACAGGAACAGGAAGGAGACGGGTTAAAAGAAATACAAGAGTGAGAGCCACTGGAAAAACATGATGGAAAAAGAGGAGATTGGGAAAGTCAAAAAAAAACCCTGATGGAATAAAGGGTTAGGTTTCTGAAGCCAGCTAAGATCACATTTGTGCATATAGGAGATGGGTGAAGAGAAATGAGGAAGAAATGGAAACAAATGGAAACAAACGAGGAAAGGAGGAGGGTGGGAAGTGCAGAAGTCAGCAGGGTGGAGTATAAATACAGCATGGATTAGAAAGTCACCCTGGTCTGCGTTCTGCTCACCATCTCTTGTGACAGAACACAGAAAGAGGCTTACAACTGAGTTATGCATTGCGAACAGTGTGTGCGTGTGTGTGTGTGTGTGTGTGTGTGTGTGTGTGTGTGTGTGTGTGTGTGCCAACGGCCATTAATAATATCTTTAAGGGATCCAGTCAGGCACCACCTTGTCCCCTGTGGCCTGTGCATACCAGTGACTTCATAGGCTCCTAGTCTATTTATCCGCTCCAGCAGAAAGATAACAAATGGACATTCATGCCATCTTTTTTTCTCTCTGTTTCACACTCCCATCCACAGACATACCCACACAAACCTGAGAGTGCGCATACACTCACGTTGGCTTACTCCACCAAAGCCCAGTAGGTAATGGCAGCCTGGCCAGCGTCCAAAAATTGATTTCACTTATCAAAATAAATGATAAAACACCATAACAGTCGATAACAAGCTATTGAGATGCTATATCATATCGGCAAGTTGGTGGCTGTCTAAAATGTCTGGATGAATAACTCTCCATCAGACCTTTTAAATGCTCACAGGCACAAGCGAATGACGTTGTAACAAATAGCCGTCTGAGCTGAGATGCCACTCAGGTTTATTTAAAAGATATTGATTTTACGCCACGGCAGAAGAAATACCACAGCCTTACAGTAAATATCATAAGCATGTATTCAGATGTGAACTAAACAACAATAAATATTTTTTAAATTCAACTAAGCTGATGTAACAATCTGGCTGCTGAGTGCTATCAGCCGTGCCAAGCTGTATCCAGATATTCTATTGGTTTAAAAGCATGTTGTTACAAGCCAATGAATAAATACATAGTAGCCACAGGCTTATGCCAGATATACTGTGAACAGAGAGGTACTGTATGACAAGATGAGAGGGTAGAGTCGCCCAAAACTGTACTCAAGTAAAAGTACTGTTACTTCAGAATAATATGACTCAAGTAAAAAGTCAAAAAAGTAGTAATTCAAATAATTACTTGAGTAAGAGTAAAAAAGTGCTCAGTGAAAACACTACTCAAGGACTGAGTAACTGATTTATTTTTTAACACAAGCATTCAATCAGACAGACAAAAATATAAAATAATCATCCTTAGGCAACTTACAGTTCATCCAATCAATAAAATAAATTTAAATGAATGTATTAATTACAAAACAGCGTAAAATAAAGAGTCTTATCACATCAAATTTGGATACATGTATATTTATATATATATATATATACATATATATTATATATATATATATAGATATATATATATATATATATATATGTATAATAAATGTTCAAACATATGTAGCCTAAAAGACAAAAATTTGCTTATCCATATCAAAAAGTAAAAGAAAAAAAGAAATTAGGATAATTACCTACATGTGTATATATATATATATATATATATATATTTATATATATATAATGTATATATGTATATGAAATGTTAAAACATATGTAACCTGAAAGACAAACATTCGCCTATCCATATCAAAAAAGTTTAAAAAAAAAGAAAAAAAAAAGAAATTTCGGAAAATTACCGCTACATGTTTCCTTAAGTTAGGTGTTGACTTATGCATGTTACTCCTCGAATGTGTCTGTATTTCCGATGGTTGATTCCGACATTTTTGTTGCCCTACGTCTGTAAAAGCTAACTCCCGCTACTGAGATTGAGTATGGTCACATGACGAGACTGCACAACTAAGTTTGATCGGTGGAAAAACAGTCACGTGGTTGAGCCTTTAGCGGAAATCTCTGTCAAAATAAAACATTAAAGTGCAAAAAGAAAAGTAACGAGCTCATTGTAGCCTAATGTAGCGGAGTAAGAGTACAGTTTCTTCACTAATCTACTCAAGTATAGTGATTTAAAAATACTCCTAGGGGAATCATTTTTTCAAAAATTTACTCAAGTAACTTTAACGTAAAAGTTTTAGTTTTTAGTTTAGTTTTAATGGTTTATTTGACCATGTGAAAAAAAACAAAAAAACATTAAAACAAAAGATTTATATACATGCATTCCTGCATACATATATGATTAAAATGACAGATAAATAAGGTCATGTACTTTTTAGCAGAGTCTTCCAAAATTGAAAGTCATTCAAACAAAACAAAAAAAAATATCCATGTTCAAAAGGAGTAGGAAGAAGTTGATAAACAACTTATCAGGTCTGACCCCCTTTCTCTTCTTTTATCCTTTAGTAAATCTTATGCTTCAGTTATTTACACATTATTATTTACACATCAGGTAAACACATGTAACTCAAGCTTGCCAAGTTCAGATAGATAGACCCCCATTAAATTAGAAACCTACGGTAACTAATTATATCAGTGGTGATTAGGACCAAGTCTAAGCTTAACCTCATTTCCTTAAAACATCCATTAAATTAAATACAATGCAACTTAACTTTCACTCTGATGTGGTTAAAAGTGGACTGCCAGCCGGCCTTCTTGGCTTTTTAGATAAACATTGTTATTAAATGTCATTAAATGTTCACCATCTTCATAAAACAGCATAATCTGCTCTTGTTCTGTAGCACTCCAGGGTGTTTTCTGCCATTGCTGATTTTCAGTTGTGCATTCCAGTGTTTGTCATCTGACCGCACAGACCCGAGCAATCCCAAGTCGTTTTTAGTAAAACTTATCAAATCCGGAATACATAATCATACTTAATGAAGACTTTTAGTGATATCCCTCACATTTTCTCATCCTTCTTCTTGAAATCTGTTGGAGTAATGCCAAAATAAATTGTAGAGATGAACTCGAACTTTGGTGTTTTTCTCAGTTTTTTTAAAAGGTGTAAAGATCCACTACTTTTGTGTTCTGACATACTGTAAGATTCCTTTCTTCTTCTTTTTATTAAGCATTATTTCACAAAATTACATGCAAACGAATACATAATAGAAGAAGTTCTTCGGTCCCTTAGCAAAAACACAAGTTTGTGCTCTCTGCCAACCTCAAGGTAATACTGTTGGACACCATAATTTGTTATTTAAGAGAAAACAGCTGGAAATGGGGTACGTAGCTTGGATTCCTACTAATTCTGGAACTGCACAAAACCTTCTTGTCAAAAACCAGCAGGTACTAGAGATTTCTCAAAATCCACAAGCTGACTGAATGATCAGTGGTAGAGTAACATCAATGCACTTGCAGGGGAAAATCTGCAGCCTACGGATTATACGCCGTATACAGACCAAAAAAGAAATTACGTCAAGATGATGAGTTTAAGGCTAACTAGCCCTGACTTATGTTCAGTAGTAGGATTTAAGTACAAGGTTTGAATTGTTAACAGTCAAAGAAGACAGGGATCAATGTTCAATTCCAGAGACACTTCTCCGCATTTATGGCCCTTATGACAAGCACTCTGATGCTCTTAGTCAATAGCCCATACTATCAATGCTGCGGTTAGCTAATCAGACAGAGTGCATTGACAAGGCTATTTTGTCTGGTCAATAAAAACATCATTGATTGGCATAAGCCGCATTACTTCCTGTCCTGTCCTATCAGTTGCGGACGCATGCTGCGTGTCAAAGAGAGATGGATCCATACTGCACACTCTTGGGCTTGTCTAATTGTGCGTTGTACCACCCCGGTTGCTTTCCTCACCGTGTCGATTTCTATCAAAATCTGAATGACCTCCACCCTTATGAGCACAAGTCAATGAACGGATGAATGTCTGTGGAAAAAAAATAACGATTGTAACCTATTGACCTCTCACAGTTGACCTCTGACTCTGATTCCAGATCAAACAGATAGCGTATTTGTGTTTTAGCACTCGTGACATTGACACAGCCTACGTGACATAACCTCTTTGTTACTGTTCATCGGAGGCCTCGGGGGTCCCCAAAGTATCAAGGGAGTGGAAAAGGTTAAAGGAACAGTTCACCTCAACATTTGCTAAATTGCTTTATCTCTTTTCCATACCGTGTGGTCAATATTAATATAGTTAAGTGTATGTGGTCAACACATTTTGACTATGTGGACTCTAAATGTGAATGAAAATGTGCTATGCATCGGTCGTGAATTGGGGATTTGATCCCCAATTCATCCAAAAGTCCAATCTTAGCTGCAATAGTTTCATCTCACTCTTTACTTTCCAGGTCAATATAATTTATATTATGCTATTGACTCTTGCTTCATTACTCTAATTACACATTCAATTTAATTTTAACGTCACTTACAAACGCAATGTTGTTTCTTATATCATGGCAACCGCACTTTAAAATACCTTTATTTGACGCCATTTTGCTTACTTTCAGTCTACCTTATAATCATTGTCTATTGGTTGCCTGTATTTCTTGTGTGTTTACTTGTTTGTGTGTTTTTGTTTTTTGCTGTTATTGAAGAAAATGCTGCTGCTGTAATAAGGAAATTTCCCCGTTGTGGGATGAATAAAGCATAATCTAATCTAATCTAATCTAATCTATTTACAACTTTGGAGGTTAAGAAAGCTAAGTGCAGCTCATGCAGCACATCAAATGCACAGAAATACTGCGGTCAATGTTATGACAGTGTACAGTATGTATTTTGGGGTATGCAGTGTTCCAACTTTACATTTTGAAGTAAAACAGTGCCATTAGACTGAACTACAGGGGCTATTTGCTCCATTATTGTTTTATGGTAACATTGGGAGTAGTCAACAATTGAGTTTTCATCAAGGGGTGAAACAAGTTAAGAAGTTGGAGGCTGAAATCAATGGGATGTGTACAAAGAAAGCCCCATAAAAAAAAGTTAGCCAACCATTGGGGACCTAAATTCATCTCTGTCACCGCCATCCTCTCACGGACTCAGACAGGTTCAAAAAACGATGACACGTCAGTAATAGAACTGTCTCCAAATCAACTGTAGGAAACCCACTTAGGTATCTTGACGGTTGTTCCACCCTCGCAATTCCAAACTAACCCTAAGGGGTAACACTTGCCAATCAGAAACACTAGATTTGTCACAGTTCTTCAAAAATGTGACTTTGCCCTCCTCTTCCCCTCCTCCTTGAATGTGGACGACAATGCATTATAAGTGTAAGATTTGATTTTACACAAGTCTTTTCAAATGATAGCTGTTAGGTTTCTTCTTCAATGATAGTCTCCTTTAGAAGAGTGTCACATTGAAATATTGTCATTTTGACGCCCTAGAATGAACCGTTTCATCTCCTTGTCAATCATATCTATTGTCTATTCCCAATGCACAGTATTTTATTTGGCATAATGCATATCCTGAAGCATTCTTTTCTTTATACTTCAAAGGAGTATAATGTATAAATAGATTTCCCCCCTTGTTTTCTCTTGGTAATGATCATGCTCAGCTTTTAAATGATCACGTTCTCTGTTCAGCTTTTTTCTGTTTGTGAGCCGTGATGTTTATCCGCTCGACTGTCTTTCCATCATGCACACAGGACATGTCTTAAATATGTCAATCAGAACATCAGAAAAACACACACACACACACACACACACACACACACACACACACAGACTACACATCACAGGGGATTGCTGTAAGCACCAGGCATCATGTGCATATCCAAAATGTCTGCCTCAACACTGATGTTTGTTCCTCTTCTCTTTTTTTCTACTGCTTCAGTAAAGAAAGAGAACGTGCGTGAGGGGAATTTGACAGTGATAGCGTATCAAGGTGGGGGCAGGACAAGACTCACCTCCAGTCCCCTCATGTGCACTCTGTATTCTGGTCAGGACTCAATGCTGATGGGAAGTGGAAATCAACTTTACATTTCAAGGTGTAAGAAAAAAATGTAGCCTATTGAGATGCAGAAATACCATCACTCCTTCCAATACTATATCTACGACTGTCTGTGTGCATCCCAAGTGTGCGCACTCATCTATATATGTGTTTTTGTGCAGAATACATGTGTGCATGTGTGTGCGTGTCTGATCAGTTGTTTTGTGTTTTGCAGTGTTCGCTTGCAGGGTTGTAAGCGCAGGCTCGCTGTCTGTGTATGTCTCCATGTGTGTTCAGGTGTCCAGCATCCCTGCCCATGTCTCCATAGGGAAATCTCCTTTACCCCTCACTGTCTGTCTGGACACGGTGTATCTGTGTTCGGACTGTCGCTCCCAGTCGGGGCTCTGTGCCCCGATGTACTCGTCATGCAGCTTTAGTTTACCTCTCCTTTCCTCCCCTACTTCTCTCTCTCTCTCTCTCTCTCTCTTACATTGTCTGTTCCTCTCTGCACCCCACAGCAGCCAGACACAAACATTCACAGCACACAGAGGTATACAACCACCAGAGCATTCATGCGCATATTCACATTCAAGTACACGCGCATCCATTACTCATTCAGTTGCACTCAGGGATTTAGGACTGACAACATCTCAGACATCTAGTACCTGCAAGAGGTGGGGCAGAGTCCCAAGTCAATCTCATAATAAAAAAGTTCAGGTGTCGTGTACTGAAGGATTCATAATGCATCTTCACCATACTTAATAAAAGTTTTCAAAAAAAAGAAATGACATGTTGTAAATGGCACCGCTGCCACACTAGATTTAACTGGAGCCTAATTAATGAAGACGATAATTGAAATTTTGACAGGTATTGCCTTCATTTCTGAACTCTACACGTGTAAATGCTTGTATTCAGAGATGCCTTCAGCTCAGGCTTAATAACACAACTGTCAAATACCTTCAAGAATGTATCACCAGTACATTTTTATACATATACTGTATATATAGAGAGAGACAGAAAGATATTGTATGCATTAAAGTTTCCTGACAGTTGCTTACATTGTGCTTGCGGTAATAATGTAATCAAATTAAGACATCTGCGTCTTCCCTTTGGATGTTGGCAAGCTTGGCGAACTATACTCGAGTGTATTTGACAATTGTGTTATTTTGCCTGGGACTGGGGTGTATTTCTAGGCAGATGTTTCTAGGAGATACCTATCAACGTGGTAATATCCTCTGAGGTATAAATGCATGAACAGATGTGTAGTATGGTGTATCAAGTACTGTGCGCTAACATAATGTTGGAAATTCAGAGTCACACACACAGCCTGTCACATACATAAAATCCCCTTCTTTCTTTTTTTCTTCTTGAGTTGAGGGTGCTAGTAGAGGTCATGTACATTTTCATTGTGCATTGCTCGTTCTTTCTAGCACTCTGATGAGACTTGTTTTTTAACATACCCTCACCCACATCTTGTGCCTCTCTTCACCACTTCTGAAAATGTGAATATGTCCTTAATGACTTTTAATTTGTGCTGAAAGTGGTGCAAATGGAAAATTGAGTGAATGCTTAAAAAACGGTAGGTTACACTGTATAACAGTCAAGCATGTGAAAACTGATGGTGCAGCATTTTGGCATTTTATCAGTTTGAGCTTCACAATGCAATAACTTATTGTTGCTGTGCTAATATGTGACCTAAAATAAGCAAACTAGTGAAACTTGTTATACAGAAGTATTTCTATTTAAGCTAACAAAAATGGAGTTGAGAAATTCTACATGTCCACGTCCATATTCTCACCATTGGGATTTATTTTGACATGAAGCTGACTTCAAAATGCTGTGAAGTTTTTCATATCTGGAAATGCCATTCAAATGGGATCCCTTCCACATCATTATCAAGATTTATTTTCACCAGCAACACAGGTGATGTGGATTTAAACCTATGCGAACTTCAGAGCCTAGTTTATCATGAGATCTGTCTAGACATCAGGTGTGTCCTTGTGATCCATTTTTCTAAATCCAACCTGTCACATCCCTTTTCCACGACAAAGACAAAATATGAGCGGGACAGATTGACAAGTTGCATTCCAGCTCTCTCGGTCTCTTTCCTTAATTTGCAGCTTTGAAAAACAGCGGTTAACACGGAAATGGAACCAAAGCAGCGTTTCATTCCACCCGTTCCTATCCTTTAGGCAGTGATTGAATTTTCCTGTTGCCTGCACAAAGCCAGTCCCCACAGGAGCATTGGCACAAATGCTGTTGGAAGCCTGCCTGTTAATCCGCTAAGGAGAAGCATGTGATGAGATGTATCATGTTTGTCATGCCCGTCGCATCAGACACACACACACAGGCACTTCTGACACGGCGTTCCGTTCAGCGGTGGAGGGCCGGGTATGGATAATGCCCATGATGGCGGCGAGAACGCATCAGCTGACCTGTGGGAAATAAAGACCGCTCTCTGGTTAGTCAGACCTGCATCTAACACCGGTCGCTCTCTGTTGGACGGGGGTGTGTGTGTGTGTGTGTGTGTGGGGGGGGGCAGTCAAGAAGAGCAGCTTAAATGGCTTTTTCTTTCTTCTCAGTATATTTATCTACTGTATGTGGGAAAGCTTGAGATAGAGAAAGGGCAACAAGGGTGTGTTGTGCTGCAGGGAGGAAGACAGCGTGACTTTGACCCCCAGATAGAGACAGACAGCGGCAGATAAATACTATAAAGTCATACCCCTGCCAGCTTTCCCAGTGAATACACTCTGCATTTAGTGTATCCTAGAGATACTGCTGACAAGCGCGCTGTCTCACTGCAGATCAGGACGCTGATCCAACTATAAAGGTTCACCAAACCTACGTGTGTGTATCATGTGTGCCACTCCTCACGTACACAGCAGGTCTTTCATGTGATTGATGCGATTGGACTTGATACGGTCTTTCGACATGAAATAAATAAGCAAAGAATAAATTCGGCACTCTTGGAGGAATGGCACAAAGCGACTAAGATAGGTAGTATTTACCGTTTCTGTGTGCAAGTGTTCTCACAGTGGGTAACGCTGTACTGTGTAAGCACGCAGCCTAGTGCTCTGTTATGCTAATATTGGCTGAGATATACAGTAAGAGGCTGTGAAAACACAGCATTCTGCAACCCTGTTCCCTCAAAAAATACGCTCATGTATATTTGCAAAGCAGTTTTGTAGGAAATGTAAATCCACCAGATTAGGTTTTTTTAATCAACATAATGAGGAAAGGTGTATTGAACAGATCTGTTAACTGCTGTCAAATCTAAATGCTTAGAAGTTAGATGCTTAAACCCATAACAAAGTCCTGTGAGTTGTATGGCCAAACCTTAACCTCGACCCTACAGTATAAGGATGTCACACTTCTTGGACTGTAAAAAACGTTGCAGAACGTGATCCAAGCAGCAATTACATGTCTTTCAAATATATTCGGCAAATCTAATTAGTGAGTCATTTTCTGTAGGTGATATGGTTTCATTAAAGCCACATATGCACGAGAGAATGTCAAAGAAAACATAGCAGCTCAAATTTTACGCAGACCAAAACCAAAAGTCCCGTTGGCTCTCTCACATTTCCTAAATTTACAATGTGTTTTTTATGCTTTCACTTGATCCCAGGATGATTAAGTATGTCTTAGCTCCTCGTAATCCCGGTGTAGTGACTGTGACACTGTTCTGCACAAATAAGTCTTTTAAAAATGCTGACCACTGACCTCTGAGAGGATTAACATTGCTACATTGCATTACACAGTCACACCCCCACTGTTTACCAAATATCTTACGTCTGACATAGTCTCTCATTCCAGCAGCTTCACACTGCAACCTATTCAGAATAGGGGGGATGTGTGCATGTTAAGTGTTTTCATAGCATTTGAATCTTTATTTCCATACAAGGTTTCATATCTTGTGCAATGCAAGATGCATTCACCTTTATGTGAACATAAGCCTGCTCACATAAATTTCACTGAGGGCCACACAGTGCTTTCAGGTCCTCTTGTATATGTGTTAGAGGAAATATCCCCTGCCAGTGTTATTAGGCAGCCTGTGTGTTTGGTCCTGGTAGAATAAACACTATGGCTGTTTTGATAAACCATGAAGCATTCATTTCACTTCGTATATCTGGGCTTCAGCCAAAACTCATCCGCAAGAAATTTGCTCTGCTGTTCTCAGGAAAATTGGTTTGGTTGTGTTGCTTTTTGAAAGGACTAGGCCTAAATACTGGGTCTGCATGTTAAATGCCAGCGCGCCTTCCTCCAGGGAGGTCTCTTACCTCTTAATCGGCTTGTTTCGAATTTCAATATACTTGAAAAAAAAATCTTTATTCTTTTTGAATAATATGAACAGACGTTCATATTCATACAGAACGTTCCCGGCATTAAAACATAAAGGAGAAGTACTTAAAGTTAGACCTCTATTCAGCTGAGCTCAGACATGATTTAATGATTCACAGTAAGTTTTGCACTTAGAACTATTCAAAGCTTCTATAAATTCATTTGAACGAAAAACAAAAGTGAAATGATGACGTATGAATATATTCGTCTGGTGTCTGGTGAGACATTGCTGTGCGTCTATGAGTGCGTTAACGTGCATGTGTGTGTGTTTATTAACCTTTTGCCCCTGTCTCTGCCTTATGTCTCTCAGATTCCCAGGAGCCTGACGCATGGGCCAGTTCACACACGCACACACTGACATCACAGGACATGACCCCCCAACACACACACACACACACACACAAGCAACAAACCCATACGGAAGAGAGAAGGGGAATCTTGCTTGAACATTAAAGATCCCGCGGCATGACATTTTTTTTAACTATAATATGTGTTCCCCCAGCCTGCCTATGATCCCCCAGTGGCTAGGAATGGCGATAGGTATGTTTGATCTGTTTTTTAATGATGTAAAGCACTTTGAATTGCACTGTTGCTGAAATGTGCTATACAAATAACGCTGCCTTGCCTTGCCTAGGTATAAACCGAGCCCTGGGTATCCTGCTCTGCCTTTGAGAAAATGAAAGCTCAGATGGGCCGATCTGGAATCTTGCTCCTTATGAGATCATAAGGGGCCAGGTTACCTCCCATTTCTCTGCTTTGCCCGCACAGAGAATTTGGCCCACCCATGAGAGAGACACATCATGGCTTTCAAACGAGCAAAGTGGCTGCTGGTCAAGACCCCCCCTCTCCTCCTCAATAGCATTTAAAGCTACAGACTCAGAAATGGCACATACTGAGGAAAGCTGATAGTGGGACTGGCTCTAGTGGCTGTAATTCTGCACCAAGGCTATATTTTTAGTAAGATACTTCAGATACGATATTAGGCAACCATTAAGGTCTGTATAAAAGCATCCAAAAAGCAACAATTAAGTTTTAATAAACAAAAAATAATTAAGCCACATTGTTAAACATTTGGCCTCTGTAATAATGTAAAATGTATCATCATCAGCGAATTTCCATTTGGAGAAAGGACAAAGACTCTTTTGAACAATGACAATCACTGGCCTTTCATGAGTTTTCTATTTATACTGTACTCTATTTCCTGCACATACCGTACTCACTAGGATATGTCACTCAGTTCTCATTGTGTGTGTTGTGTGTGGTGTGTGTGTGTGTGTGTTTGTGTGTACACACAAGCTTCTTTGCAGGTATGAGTGGGTGTGTGTTTCAAAACAGTCTCAGAATGCAAGTTTGCTAGAAGCGCAGCAATCAAGGAGATAAACAATACAAACAGATGGAGCCATCTCTCCCAACACACACACACAGATACACACAGACACACACACGCACAACCCACACCGCACCACACACAGATGTCCGTATTTTCAAAGGTTGCTATCAAAGCATCTACTGGCACCGCGCTCCCCCATTAACAAGGCAGATGGTCTTAAACTGTTTTGTTTGTTGGACTGACAAACTCCCACAGACAAACTGCAACACATCTGAACACCCACACACATTTGCACCAGGTATTGTAGTTTAGTATCCATATGTCATACTTCCTCTCCGGTGAAAGAGAGCAATATCACTTCTCTGGAAGAGACTGTTTCTCTAATTAAAGGGAGAGTGTTTCCATCTAACTGAAACCCTGATGAAAACTGCTTCCAATCTGCTACACCCAGCCAACTTCTAGGAACACCTAAAAACCAAGATTGGGATGTTTTCCTGCAACATTTATCTTTTGTGTTATCCAAACAATGCACACATCTACTTCGTTTTTTTTTCTTCTTTTTTTACTGATGATGGCCATAAAAGAAAATGTAAAAGACAAAGTTTGTGTGCCAAACACTTACAACAAGGACCATCTTAAGCAGTGTTTAGTGACAGTGTTGTGTATATTTTTGGACTTTTACAACATAATTTAAACACAATTATGCAGGGATCTAAGCTAAGATGCAATCTTCATCTAAGACAGTCAAAATGCTGGGATGTACCTTCAAGACTAGTCTTCCTTGCTTGATGATCTCCACAGCAACGCGGACTACGGCCCCTCCACACATACGCATGTGTATAGGGGGAAAAAATCACTCTGGGTTGTTGGCATTTCTTTAACCCTTGTGTTGTCTTCCCGTCAAAATTGAAAATCAATAATTTTGTTGACACTTTTTATCAAAGTTTTTAACTTGCGTTTTTGTCCCTTTTTTTCAACAAATTTGATGCTTTTTTAAAAATGTTTGTCTCTTTTTGACGTTTTCAACGCTACACAACACTAACTTATTAACCTCAGTTATACAGTTATTTTTGGAATTTATGGTCAATAAACTTTTATAGAAACTTATACCTAATGTTTGAGTTAGAAAGCAAATTAGGAATTATTTAGACTAAAATTAAAGGAATGTATGTTAATGGATAATCACAGACTGGAATATGTCAACTTTCACTCAATACTTTTTTTCAAATGCTAAAACAACCCAAAATTAATGAAAGTAGAGATTTGCCAAAGAGCGTTGTGTGAAATCAATCATGTTATTTTGGGTAATTGGGTAGTTAAAAAGAACATTGATATAGCAAAAATGGTTCAATTTGACCCAAGGACAATATGAGGGTTAAACCAATCAAAATCATCTTGGGGCGGTGCTAAACTGTGAATCTGTAAATTGGTCTCAGGAAGGAACTTGTTTTGGTGGAACATTTGAATACATGGTTAAACGTAATTGTCTCTTACCAGTGTATCGCTGTGTGCATTTTGTCCAAAGCAAATCTTCACCAATCTGTCCCAAAATGTCCCAGTTAGATAGTGAATTCTGTAATTATACATTGTTTATAAATCTGAGTTCCACTATTCTAGCCATGCCTGAGGAGCCCCAACAATGTATCAGGCCTGGTATGGATGTTTTATTAAATTTTGGGCCACTGCCAGGTTATTAAAATGCATTTTTAGGAGAAGAAATTGGTCTCTGTGACTGTGCACGGTGACAATGCTGTTAGTAATACAGGGCCAAACTCATCAATGTGTGTGTCAAGTTGCTCTGTGAGAAATAGACAAGAAGCCTAGGAGAAGGGCATGTGAGGCATGAACGAAAGCAAGCATGTCTATTGTAACAGTAAAATATAATGTCAGGTTGAGGTTGTTTCAGCAAGAAATTTAACTCCAATGCCAATATTCAGTGACGCAGGAGTGCGCTCTTTATTTAGCAAAGTATTGGTGTGGAGGTCAGGGTGGTGGATACTTAAATAGTAAACTGTGTGAAACTACAGCGGCTTTTCGATCAGTCACAAAACAAGATTGAATGGGACCAAGATCTTCCTCCAGTTGTGAATACGCTGCACTGATACATTCCAGATAAAAAGGATGCAAGTGCATTGTGTGTAATAAAACAGCTATCAAGTAGATTTCAATAACATCGTCATTATTACAGAAGTGACAACAGCACAGTGACATTATGAAGCGCGTGCGTAATTTTCTCCATTATGACCCTTCTGTAGTTATATTTCTTAATAGAAAACCTCTCAGTAGGAGTGATGACGCCACTCTTGATGCTTATTAGTATGCTGTGCCATGCACTTAAGAGGTGAAGAAAAACTTCGGAGCTGCAGTTTGTCAAAGAGCACATGCACCTTGGACTATAAGGTCAGGTCAATGTGTGCCAAACTCTCCAGCAGACAGGTTTGTTTTGTGTGCTCGGGAGAGTCAAGCACCGCTCGCATTCTGATCGAGAGCTCGCCTACTCCATTTCGCTCTCACGCTCAGTGGCTCTCTACACCTCTTCATGCGTTCAGGCAAGGTTGGAGCTTTAAGAGTGGCGTAGGGGGGAAGAAGGACGGAGGAAAAGGGGGAGCTGGCAGAGGGGGAGGTTTCAATCAGTGGGCCTGGCATTGGCTCTTCAGCGATGGAATGCCAGGTCACTGCTCTACTCTTTATTCTGGCTAGCTGCTGAATTCACTGGCCTGCTGTCAGATGGCAGAGTCGACCCTGGTAGTATGGTAAAGCAGCATGAAAAGGTAAAAGACAGAGATGGAGGGAAACAGGTAGCTGTTGAACTGAAGGGTCAACCAGGTCTTGCCGGACCCTGGGCTCAGTTCAGCCCTTTATAACAAGTGATTGAAAACCCCATTGATTTACTGGAATCCCCTGCCCAGTCTGACAAGTCAATTTTGTTGTAAAGAGGGTGTAAACAAACAGAGCCACAGAAATGCTAAAGTTAAATGTTCATGCTCAAAGTATCTACAAAAAATTCACCAGCAACGTTTTACTTTTTTCTCCAATATCTGGCATCCAATGCATTATTAACAGTGTTATCGTTATTCTTAAGCACTTAAAGGTAAAATTAAATTAACCACAAAATCACGTTTTCTTCCTATCTTGATGTTAAAGATGTCACACTTCCTGGAATGGAAAAATACATACAGTCAATGAAAGTGATGATTAAGTGCTTTTTCCTCTAAACGTATCTGGCGGAGTGAATTAGTAATATTTAAATCCATTTTACAGAAGATATGAGCTCCCCAGATGTGGTCTATGTCACTTGCCAGCTCCATCCCAGCCGAAAAAGAACTCAGGGGATTAGATGGTACACAAACACAGCAGGCACCCAGGTTGGTAAATGTCACAGCAGCATATTGCTGACAAAGATAGAGTCATTTGAAAGCGGTAACTGTACGGCTGCATTCCCGCCAAATCAGACATTGCAACAAAAATGCCAGTCCTCCCATTTATTTGAATGTGAGTGGTGCGTTTAGGTTGCGGCAATGGGGACCGCAGGAAACACCGGACATCACGCCGTGGTGGCCACTCATGTATCTACCACTTGAGCCATGATTTGGTGTGAATGCAGGTTAAGTCATATTTAAGAATGACATGTGGAATATAAATGTTAAAGGTCCCATGGCATGAAAATGTCATTTTAGGAGGTTTTTTAACAACAATACCCGAGCCTGCCTAGAAGTGGCTAGAAATGGAGATAGGTGTAAACTGAGCCCTGGGTATCCTGCTCTGCCTTTGAGGAAATGAAAGCTCAGATGGGCCGATCTGGAATCTTGCTCCTTATGAGGTCATAAGTGGCAAGGTTACCTCCCTTTCTGTGCTTTGCCCGCACAGAGAATTTGCCCCCCCCCATGAGAGAAAGACATCATGGCTTTCAAACAAGCAAAGTGTCCGTTCCCCCCTCCTCTTTCTCTCCTCCTCAAAAGCTACAGACTCAGAAATGGCCCATACTAAGGAAAGCTCATTGTGGGACTGGCTCTAGTGGCTGTAATTCTGCACCAAGGTTGAATTTTGGGAAAGAGACTTCGATACAGTATAGGGGACCACTAAGTCTATATAAAGAGACTTCAGATACAGTATTAGGGGACCACTGAGGTCTATATAAAAGAGACTCAGATACAGATTAGGGGACCACTAAGGTCTATATAAAAGAGACTTCAGATACAGTATTAGGGGACCACTAAGGTCTATGTAAAGAGACTTCAGATACAGTATTAGGGACCACTAAGGTCTATATAAAAGAGACCAGATACAGTATTAGGGACACTAAGGTTATAAAAGAGACTTCAGATACAGTATTAGGGACCACTAAGGTCTATATAAAAGAGACTTCAGATACAGTATTAGGGACCACTAAGGTCTATATAAAAGAGACTTCAGATCAGCATTAGGGGACCACTAAGGTCTATATAAAATAGACTTCAGATACAGTATTAGGGGACCACTAAGGTCTATCTAAAAGAGACTTCAGATACAGCATTAGGGGACCACTAAGGTCTATATAAAGAGACTTCAGATACAGCATTAGGGGACCACTAAGGTCTATATAAAGAGACTTCAGATCCAGTATTAGGGGACCACTAAGGTCTATATAAAAGCATTCAAAGAACACCATTAACTTGCAAAGTGACGTAATGATGCAACTCAACTTTCACAGCATCATTAAAGGAAAATTACGGTCAATTTCAACACGTAGCTCTTTTGTTTGGAAATTTGGAGTATAACACGGTGTAGGCAGCACCAATTGTTTTGGTTTACTGACAGCACTCCACATTTCCAAACAAGAGCGCTACGTGTTGAAATGGGCCGGAATTCTTCTTCAACAAGTTGAAGTTCAGATGTATTCTTGAAATAAGAGAGAAGTCAGTAAAGTCTGCCAACTAACTATGAGTTCACTTTACGAGCCTGCTGACCACACAGCTAGAATTTCTAAGACATGTTAAAGAAGACACAGCTTCCTGAAGAATAAGCTTCTTTTTTCATCCCACCTGCGGCTGACTTAGTGATGGATTCACAGTCTGAGTTTTCAGATTTTAATGAGTCAGTCATGTCATCGTCGAGCTAAATAACTTCATGGTGGTGTGTGTGTGTGTGTGTGTGTGTGTGTGTGTGTGTGTGTTGTGTGGCAAATAATGAGCACGTCCTGAGCTAGCCGCTCTCAGCCTGGTGTGCGGAAAGCAGACGTGACAGCCTCTACATCGAGGATCTGGCTCTGTTAAAGCACAGTGAACTCCATAAACCCTAAACCTGGGCAGACTAACGGACAGCTAAGATTGTCAAGGAAAACCATGAGTCAAGAGACAGAAGGAGGAGATGACGTGAGAGACAAAGAGAGGGAGGGAGAGTGATGAAGAGGGGAGAGGAGGTAGGGAGTTTTAAAAGACAAAAGAAAAACAGATGAGTGATACCACAGATGGAAGAGAAACAGATAATATAGACAGAAGACCGACAAATGGCAGAAGAAAAGCAGTGGGAAATAGGGAGAGTAAGTGAATAAGAGAGCAATAAGGGGGACAGAAGAGACTGGAGACACACACACAGAACAGCCAAACCATCTAAATTGAGTGCAAATAAAGAACTGCAGCAGTGTTTGGCAACCTTCCAATTACAATGCAGGAAGTGTAAAGGACGAGATGATTGAGTAGTTTTCGGACTAACGTTCTGCCTTTAGATGTGCCGAACCCTCATCCTTTATTCCCTGTAAGACAGTCAGTTATTGGAGCGGTTATGAGCGATGATGTTAATTATGTATCTGACTATTTTTACACCAAGAAACAAGGGCAGATTGGATCATTACTGGGGCTCTGGTTGCAGACAGGTTGGCAGGTAGATTTAAAGGTAGAGCAGACAGATGGGCGAGTGAAGCTGTGATTGCCAGAGGATGAGAGATGATTGCGAAAGAGATAGCCGCCGTCATTAATCAAACAATGGTCGATATGTTGCACCGTGGCAGTGGCCTTGATGCAATATTTTAAGACAAAACACTGCAGAAACAAGAGCTAGCAACAATCACTAACATTTTTCAAATGGTGGAAAGAAAATGGGTCCAGGAACTAAAGAACAGGCATGTCTCATTGTAAACTTTGAGAAGACTGTGGGACTATTTTAATGTTGGTTTTGAACAATTAAAAGTCATCAGCAACCATAGAATTAAAAAAACAAGCTAGTATAACTGTTAATGCTGTAGGTCCTGAGTAGGGATATGTTTTGCGTTGCTAGGTTTGGAAGGTGTATAACTTCCTCACATGTAACTGCTTCCTTTTCAGAAACACCCCTTAAAAGGATTTTGCAACCACTTAGTACCTTAAAAAAAGCATATTGAGCAAAATTCCTTTGTTAACAACCAAATCCATTTGTTAACAACTTTACAACTGCAAATTTAACAGATAAAGCCATAACCATTTACTAAAAACTTGCTAACAATTGTACATGAATGACCATTAACTGTAGAAAAGCATGGACTTAACACCAACACATCAGGTAAAGCAATTATGTCAGCAATTATATTTCCCCACTTTCTCTCTTTTCCAGTTTATTGATTTTGCTCTGTAAGATTGGTCATTCTTCCTTGCAGATCCTGTGTTCATATAGTAACTAGGATTACAATGCACATCAAACATTCATATTTAGTGGGTAGGAATCGGGCTCCTGTTGAATGCTCATCTTTTGATGATGATGGAGTAAAAAACCCATAAATAATGAACTACACAGATAAGACAGACTCTACCTAAAATCTGAGAGTTTAGAGATCAACAAATGCAGAAAAGCCCATCAACCCTGACCAAGCAAACCTAATATAACAAAAAAGAAACCAACCCCACATATAGACATGCGTCTTTTCTATGTGATTCACACCAGCACAAGTGCACATGTGAAAATAAGCCCAGAGCTGCTAAATTTCCTCTTTTGTTAATGATTTAAAAAAAATATATGAGCTGCACTTAAAGTTAATATCCACAATGTGGATTTTGCATGCACGCACAAAAAAAAAAAAAAGAGTACCAACAACATACTGTTGAATGGATTGCGACCGCTGATAGCGCCATGGATTGCGTATCATTTGCACCCACTATTCAGTTCAATTCAATTCAATTGTATTTATAGTATCAATTTATAACAAGAGTTATAGAGTTACTATATGCCCAGTGTCAAGGTTTGATTCAAAAAATATATATTGCACTAATAATATTCCAGCACACACACCCATAAGGTTTGAAGATGAGTGCACTTTGCCCATTTTTGGGTGTTTGATCGTCCTATTCACGTGGCAAAGTATGGTATAAAAGTTTTTAATTTTCAGACTGCAACCTACAGTGCAGGTTCTGACCGACAAAGTGCAGAAGCAGTCCTCAAAACATCAGGCAAGTAGGTCAACGTGACAGAGAAAAACCCCATTTGGGATTTGATATTGCTGTTGGTGTTTTTACCCAACACACACCTTCAGAAAGAAAGATGGCATGATTTGTGTGTGGAGGACATATAATAAAAAAAGTTACCACCAACACTCTGAAGACACTAATAATTTCACAATAACTGCATGTGGCGTTTTTTTTAATGTTTTAATTTGAATAGAGGGGGGCCATTTTGTCACCAAATATATGCATATTACATACGTGTAAATAGCACAGTAGCACTAGCAGATGCTATTGCTTGACATCATAGTTAGGGGTGCATTTCATCCTTTTGCGTGCGCTTTGAGAATTACACGGGTTCTTTTTGTTGTATTTGTGCACTCAAAAGACTTTTTTGAAATCCTTTTATGAATTCCTCAGTGGGTATGGGATATGAGACCAGCAAACAGGTTTGATTCTTCCTTTCTTTTACAGCCTATCAAAGAAAGTGGTAGTTTTACAGTAGGAGAGCCCTTTTTGATCAGTTGTCCAGGCAGATTGTTGTAGTCATTGATCTGTTGTTTGTAGTTGAGATTAGAGAGATGAGAGATTTCTCTGTGGTGAAACGGATGGACTTGTTTGCGTGCGGTCGTGTTGCCCTGACCCTGCACGGCAAATAAAGCACATCTTGCTCATGCTGGAAACAAAAACTCTCACACAGACTCTCCACACACACACACACACACACACACACACGCAAAAGCATGCGTGCACTCTCGTATGTACACACGAGCTGAGGCCGTAGACAGTCTGCAAGGTCAAACCGGTGGATCAGCAGCATCCCCTACTCCCCTCATCCTTTTCTCCATCTTCCCCCTCATCCCTCTCTCTCTCCCTCTGTCTGAGCGTGTCACCTTTCTGCCCTCATCCTCTCCTCCCTCCCTTCATTTTCTCTCCTCCATCTGCATGTGTCAGTGCTCTAGGTCCCTTCCTCCCATATCACTTTTCTCTTCCCCTCCCTTCCTATTCTCTTTGTTTTCTCCTGGTGGGTCAACTCCTGACCTCTTAGCCTGACCCTTTGCTCCTACTCTACTGCTCTTCACAGTAACACCAGCTGCCAATCTAGTTTGCCCATAGCAGTACTGCTGGAAAAGCCCATAGCTGTAATCCAAATTTAACAAAAGCTCAGCCCTGCTACTGAAAACTTGGAATTTTAAACGTTGCTATTTATTTGAACACAAATCTTGAAGTTGAGTTTAAATTGTAAAAATGAAGACCTGAAATTTGACTTTGACTTGTTTTTCTTCAATGACTTGCTTGTCTGAAGACTTGACTTGAAAACAAGTTGCAAATCACACCGTTCATGCAGATGATCAAATGAAAAACATACATTTTTACCCAGTAAATACTGGGTCAATAAAAGCTGAATAAAAGAGCAGTCAGGCCTTAAGTAGGCTTATTAAACAATGGTGTTTGGAAATTGAATTTAAAGGATTATTCCCAAAACATTCCCAGACCAGACTGGATGTGTGATCTGACCATGCTACTACCTACTCAGATCAAATGCATCTGATGTGGTGTATGATGACAAGGCCTGGCAACATCAGCATTTATAACAGTAATATTGATAAGTGGACTTGCTCAGCTTAAAAATTTGACCTGCAAAATTGACCAATAGCAAGCCATCTTGACAGTTTCGACATTTGCAAAAAGAGCGAGCAAGTCCAAGCGGGGTCAGATATCGTTATTAGCTGTGTGCACCATGCACTTTTATTTAACCCTCTTTGTCGGAGTATAAACTGCTCCAGGAAGAACTGGTAAAACTCTAATATCTAAAATATTTTTGCAAAGGGAAGCATTTGAATTTTTCTGTGCCACTTTCTGGTGTGACCAAGCCTTTAACATCATGTCTCAAACACAGTTGGTATCACTCTACTAGACTCTTCCCTACCCAAAAGGTGAGATTCCAAAAGCTATCTCTGTAGCCAGTAGTCAGTCTGCAGCCTGCTGCCTGTGCATCTGATTGGCAGTTCATCAAACCATTATGCATATCCTCGGCGGCCATGTTTTTTGGGCTGTTTCTAGACCTGTACCTTGTGTGACTTGACTTGAGACGATAAGACTTATAATTGATTCTTTGAGATGTGGCTTGAACTTCCCCCAAAGAAGCCGTTTGCTTTATATTGCTGAAATATAAACATCTAGGACTACGCCTTTCTGTTCCTGTTGACTTCTTTTCTCAGCTGCACATATATTTGTCTATCTGAATGTTTTCCATACAGACTTAGAACCCCTCTTATCCTCCCAATGCAGCCATGCCCAGACCTGGCCAACTTATCACCCAGGCCAAACCATCTTCTCTCCATTACACCACAAACAAATTGGTCTGTTACACCTCTGTCTGGGCCCAGATTGCATTTCTCTTCTCATCCCTCACTGCCTAAACAGTCTTTCTTCTTCACTGTGACATTTTCAGCTCCTTTCGCCTGCACTTTTACATTGCCCTCCCCGGGCAGACAACTTCTCTCTCTTCATGTGTGTCCTCGCTGCTTAACCGGCTTTACTTGTCAAGATTGAATCACATCTCTCTTTTGCCCCACACACACACACATCTCTAGAGTGTGTACAATTTCTACCCACACAAAACTAAGACTATTGTTATTCATGCATTGGCAGCTAGTGACACACACTACCAATGTACTTTGTGACACACATGCACCATTCAGCCCCTAAACCAGGTTAGCTAATTCCCCCAGTTTCCAGTCTTTGTGCTAGACTAAGCTAATCTAACCAGCTGCTTGCAGCCGCTTCATATTCAACATACATACAGTACGTGACACTGGTATCAGGACTAGTGACACATTTAGACCTAATTTTCTCTGATGGAAATGCAAGTAAAGTTCCTGAGTTCCTTAAAATGTTCCTGGTTTTGGGATAAGTTCCTCCAGAGGATTAGGGCTTTTGGAATATACAGTACACTGAATGTATGCACTTACACACAACTGATGTTCCCAGCTGCACTTAAGCTTTTGGTTTACACAGCCTGAAATATTTCCCCACTTTTTTCCACTATTCCCTGTTTTTTTCCCCCCACTATTTCTGAATCAGTCTCAGATCACATATGAGGTTTTGTCAGTGAGTTAAAGTCTTAAAGCGTAACTCTCGCCAAAGTGCAACCTACAGTAATTTTTGCGAATGCACCCGAATCAAACTTTAAAATCATAATTAGGATGCAGAAATGTTAAGATTTACAGTATTTTTGTTTTCGGTCAAACAGCCTTTTGAATGGGAGTGCTAGGGGCAATACTGATCTAAATCATCATTTTCATTAACTCTAAGAAGGCTCGACACAACATGAAACGTTGCTCGAAGTATCACCAGGGTCTCTACACATGTACTCCAGCACTGAGAACATTGTTTGCATACACATAGTTTGTGTGCCCCTAGCTTTCCCATTAAAAAGGCCATTTGACCGAAAAATACGGTAAATCTTAAAAGTGGCGCTTCCGTCTTAATTACGCTTTTAAACGAAAGTTTGACTAGGGTAAATTCACAAAAAGACCCTAGGTTGCATTTTTGGCATGAGTTAACCTTTAACCTGTAGCTTTGGTATTTCTTCCAATACTCTCCACTATAGTGTCTCCAGGACAATATATACTTTAACATCCGGCAGAGACACAGTATGACAGAAATACTCCAACATATATCAAACCACACAACCACATAAACACTCATGATGTACTTACACACCCACAAACACGTGCTTACTCCCTCCAACGAGGGCGACGACCATCATATTGAGTCACCTAATAGAGATTCCTTCCTGTTAACTCAAATCTGTCAATACAGGCCTTTTAATCAATCTTTCTCACCCTTTTACTTCCCTGCATACCAGACATTCTCCCAAAACAAACATATTGACCGGGATTTCAGGGAAGGATAAGAGCGGACGAACAAGAACAAACTTTAGGTGCGGTGGCAGGTGATGAAAAGTCTGACAGACATTTACAGTCAATTATGTGTGTGTGCTGTGCTGAGCATTGGATACGGCCTGGCACCGTGAGGCTGCATTAATGATCTGGCCTGAGCGAGGTCTACGCTTCATGTCCCCATATATCTGCGTGCATCCGCATGTATGTACATCGATGTGTACATGTGAGGATAGATGTTCAATCATGGGCGTGCTTTTGTGCCCTCCTCGCATCACATAGGACAGACCGAAAGCCTCTGTAAGCACACAAAAGTCCTGTAACAGGGCCAGATCCACACAGAAGGTCATAAGGGTTAATACAACATGGGACTGAGAGTTGAAGGATGGTATGGCATTGTAATGTTTAGCCCCATAGTGGAAGAAGGAGGAATGGACTCTGGAGTTCTTCCCCTGGTGACTTGATTTATTTCTTCAACAGTCACAAGGAATTGCAGAATTGCCAGAATGACTTATTGAAAAATAATAGAAAAATAAACAAAACATGAAAACTAAATACTACCTATTGAAATTACTATCACCAACTAATATCAAACAAAATAATAAAAAAGGCTAAATCAGGCCCGGACTGTTGGGGCCGTAGCAACTGCACTCTTCCGGGCCAAAGTCGTTCTTCCCCAGAGGAGCCTCAGCCTCTTTCCTTTATAGCAGAAGCCCCTCCTACAAGACAAACCAAAGTTAATTGGAAATCAATCAAACACCATTGTGTTAATTCAGCATTCCCAAACCTTTATGGCTTCATGACTACACGCTATATCAACAATAACATCAAAAATGAAATGTTACATGCTGAACAAGTTCTCACAACAAAACTCCAGACACTCTGTACACCCCTCTGGACTGGGCAACACTTGGGCCATTCCAGATCTTCCCCTCTATAAATTACTCCAGAATCTATCACTTCCTGTTCGCCAAATCGACCCCTGCTTGCAATGAGACCAGGTGAATGAAACTAAAATAAATAACTTGAACTGAATTATGTATGTGTTGCTTTTATCCAAACATGATTCCTAGTCGTTTGACAAGTACTGAAATAAAATGACAAACCCACATGCTACTGCTCACACTAACCGTTCCCATTTGCTGGACATACAAAGGTTAGCTTAGCATGATACCACATGCTACCCCAGATTTACATGAAGGCATGGGCTAGCCCCATGACAGGCATGAACGCAAATGTATCATTTCAAAAAGTCCTTGAGGTGTATCAGACCAAAAAACAGCAACCCGATATGAATAAGTTCTGAGCTTTTTACCTCTATGAAGACACAATAAAAGAAAGAAGTGGAAAGAGTGCCGACACATTTTCCCAGATTAGCATAGAAATTGGTACAAAAAAATCAGTCTGGGTCACAAGATGTGAAAAAAAAAAAAAATGTTTTAATAAATGTGGTTCCCAAGAGCAACAAAGGAACAGTGGATCCTGAAGTGATCTCCATTTTTCATCAGTGCACCATTCAAGCTGACCATAAAAAGCTCACAGTGGAAATCTAGAGGCCGTGCCAGGATCCTGCCTGCCTCACAACACCGCACAAAGAAGAGACACAGTGATGTTTCCGTATGGAGCGTGGCCATGGAGCTGCGAGATAATCAACCCCATGGCGGCCTGTGCGAGCTTGTGACTCCTTCCACAGCCAAAAGAAACCAGGAAGTCGCCGCTTATCTGTGAATGAATCAAAAATCACATGTTTGTCCCAGAAGGTTCTGCAATCTGTAAAGATCTTCTATCCTTACTCCCTGCATTTAAAAATAACTCAGATGAGACAATCATCCAGGCGCGTTAGTCAGTAATGGGCCGCCCCAGCCAAGTTTGTTAAAAATATATTCAAATGTAGGTAAAAAAACAAAAATAGTAACAGAAGTACTGTAGTTGTGTGTTTCTAATGTTTCTTCTTCCGATTAAAACATAACCATGAACCATAGAATAAAGATCAAACAATTAGGACGCCTTTGGAACGTAGTTGTAGTTGCTATGGTAACAAAAGGCCGTCTCGTAGCTAACATTAGCTAGCAGGCTTTATAGACAGTGTACCATGGGTGTGTTAACCCTTGTGTCGTTTCCCCGTCAAAATGGAAAATTAACACTTTTGTTGAGGCTTTTAATCAACGTTTTTACGTTTTTATCTCTTTTTTTCAACATTTTTAACGCTTTTCTTCAATGTTTGCCACTTTTTTGACGCTTTCAACACTAAATTACACTAAAACAACAACAATTACAGGCATTTTTGGAATTTATGGTCAATAAGCCTCATTTATAGGAAATTAAACCTAATGTTTGAGATAGAAAAGCAGAAATTAGGAATTATTGAGACTGAAATTAAAAGGAATGGATGTTGATGGATAATCACAGACTAGAATATGTCAACTTTTACTCAATACTATTTCAAAACCACTTCAACTTATTTCAAATGCTATAAAATTGAATAGGATGAATTAAAGTAGAGATTTGTACTTGTCAAAGAGCGTTGTGTGGAATCAATCATGTTATTTGGGGTAATTTGGTAGTTAAAAGGAACATTGATATAGGAAAGTGGGTCAATTTGACCCGAGGACAACATGAGGGTTAAGCAATGTACTGTTCAAAGTTACCGCGACAACAATGGCTTCTCTTCAAAGTTGTCCAGACACTTTTCTTGGATGGAATACAGTGTAAATAAGGACAAGCTTTTTCTGCAGCATGTGCAGACATTTCCCAAACGACAGAGAAGGAGGAGGCCCTCACAGAGGTAACATTAAGTCAAACGGGTTTCATGCTTCTTGCGTTATTATTTAAGTAACCTAGTAACCTTCCTATTTTGTAAGAAATCATAAACACTGATGATGGCTTCTAGCTGAATGATGTTTGTGTTTTGCCCACATTAACTAAGCAGATAACTGATCTGTGTGTGACGTAGCTTTTCTTTGATCCTGTCACTGCTGTGGACTCGATACACTAAGAGTTGGCGCCTTGCTGGCCACTTTTAATTATATCTTTCACAATTCAAACAATAGTTGGCTAGAGGTTTTCATTCTTTGATTTTCTTTTACTGCTGCTTGCGCATTTGCCGCTCATGTTCTGGCCATAGTCCCGAAGCAACAATGGTGTTATGAATGCACAAAGGATACGTTACATGTGTGATTGCTGTCTGCTGTCTGACGCGGACTAGTCTATGTCCTGCAGGATGTAAACGCCTTCTCTGCAGTTTGGGTGTCATGTTTAGTTGCCACTTTGTGCCATAAAATGATGAATTTTATAACCGTGCTGTGCAGAGCCAATGCTGCTGATTCTGGCAATGCAAATAAATTGTACTCTGAATAGGTTAAAATCAACAGGTTTTTATATATATTGTACTTTTTAGAGCTTTGTTGGTTGAGCATGTTGTAGACAGTGCCATTGCCGTTGTAAGGTGTAATGTATGTTGGAAGGTAAAATTGTTATTTGTTCTTTTTGCTACTTCTACGTCTTTTCACTTTTGCTCTGGCCTGCCCAAAAGACTATTTCTGCCTACGCCACTGCCAACATCTAATAGGTCTTGCATGAACAGAGAGGACAGACAAGAATAAATGCGCAGAAATATATAAAGTAGGAGAGCTAGTGTTTGGCTTTCAAGTAATTTAATCTAGTCGGTGCATGATACGGTACAAGACTAATATTAAGTTATTAGAGTAACAATAAAAAATGATCCACCAAGCAAAGAATGTGACTTGGTACAAAGAAAGACAATCTAGTGGGGAGCCCAGGTCAAGTAAAGGTACTCGTTCTTTATTCATGATTTTCTTGTGTTCAGGAAAAGGTTTTGAGGAGAAGTGGAGATGGAGGTGCACTCCACCCAAGGAGCAGCATACACTAGCTATGTTTCCCTCCACACGTTTTCATCCAAATTAAGTGATTTCGAATGAAAAATGCCTTATGGAAACAGTAAAATTCGATGGAATTTCATGAAAATCACCGCAAAGGAGATACGTTCGGTCTCATCGGATTCTATCTTGATCAATATACGGCTTATGCGATAAACACTGATGGAAACGTCATTTGCCAAATAAATAATGAATTGCGAGTAAGTTTTAGGTCATTTTATGGTTGCAACCCGCCACAAAACGAGGAAGAAGTTTTAGTTCATTTCCGCCCAGTATTTCTGCTCTGTTTGCACACATGGCGGTTGTCAACAAAGACAGATGGAAGTGGACGGAGGAGAAGACGAGAGACTTTCTGAATTTAATTTATCAAGCATTGTTGTTTAGATAAAGGGTTATTTTGAGCTTATCATTGAGTTATATGTCCTATGTTTTATCTCTCTATGAACCATATACTGTAGAGGCCCTACACGCCAGCATACCCACAGTAAGTAATCCCATTCTTCCACTCTGACCTTAAATCTGCCTCTCTTCATGCAGGGCAAAATACTGCAGATGAAAAGAGAAAAAAAGGACAAGGGCATCGTTTAAGTTTCATTATGGCTTTGTTGACCACTTGTAGAACCATTACAGCTGTAAAAGATGTTTCTATTACCTCGCCATAATTGACTAGACTTGCTTAAATGTTAAACGTACTCTCAATCAATCAATCAACATTTATTTATATAGCACTTTACAGCACCAGCAGGTGTCCAAAGTGCTTTACATCATCAAGAAAACAAACACAACATTCACGTGAGACACAAACAAACAAAACAAACAAACAGACAAAGCATAAAAAACAGACAGATTAAGTAACCTATAATCATCAGAAGAAGAATTGTTACACCACTACTGTGTATTAAAAGCCATTCTAAATAAATAAGTTTTAAGTTTTGATTTAAAATGAACAACATCCGTTATAATGCGAATGTCTGGCGGGAGCTTGTTCCAGAGTTTTGGGCCAGCAACAGCGAAAGCCCGATCGCCCCACTGCTTGTACCTCGACCTCGGGACTTCTAGAGTCCGCAGATTGGAAGACCGCAACAACCGATTTTGCCCACCCAAAGTTAAAAGCTCGGACAAATACTTTGGGGCAAGGCCATTTAGGGCTTTAAAAACAAACAATGCAATTTTAAAATCAATTCTAAAACGCACCGGAAGCCAGTGTAGAGTAAAAAGAACGGGAGTGATGTGTGCACTCCGAGAAGTATTTGTGAGAAAGCGAGCAGCGGCATTTTGCACAAGCTGCAGACGTGCGATGGATTTTTGATTGAGGCCACCATAAAGAGCGTTGCAATAATCGAGACGTGAACTAATAAAGGCATGAATAGCCTTTTCCAAATCGTGCCTGTTAAGAAAAGGCTTTACTTTAGCCAGGAGACGAAGTTGGAAAAAGCTTGTACTGGTGTTGGAGACAGGCTATCTGTGGTTGATACATTGGTAATATATGTTTATTCCTGATAAACAATAATGTGGATTGTTTGTACCACTATAACTCTATTTGGCATTTCTTTTGAGCTGAAATGAACACCCACATGCTTTTAGGGATTACAGGGCACCAGCTGTTGGCACCAACTGATAATTGGCACCCCTGGCAGCGTTGAATTACCAAGGGAGATGGTACTCCATCTATCGTAATTCACGGGAGGGATGAGCAAACACAAAGGGAGACATATGTCGCATGGCATTGCATGAATAGAAATCAATAACCCAACCTGCAAAACAAATAGCACAGCAGGAGGTAACTCTTTAGTACAGAGTTTTAAATTAGACAATACTCATTCCACCTACCGTCCAATCATCTGGAGGGATGCCAGACCAGAGCAGACCTAAATAATAAGCAGAGGTTTAAGTTGAAAACAGTCAAACTTCTACACTTAAATCTCTGGAGAGTTTCAATGCAAACAAATCTTTTAATATCTAGATGAGTCTATCCAGCGCATTTAATTGCCTCATCATGTTGTCCCGCTGGATTCAAGCCGTAATATGTCATCTTAATGCATGACAATGAAAAACACAGACATGATTTATCTGCTTTTACATTATCACAATACCAACAGTATACCTTGGCTTTTTGATCATTTATTTCCCCCGTTCTGGTGTGAGGGAGCACTTAATTTCTTCATTCTTGATATTTGACTGCTGATTACAGTCTCTAGGTTGTGTGTTTCTGCACGTATGCATTATTTAAGTACTGCACATGCAATGCAAGTTTTTCACAGTGTTCCGTGTGTGTTTCCCGGCATACGCTGCGTCTGTAGTTAATGGAAAAAGCTCTTGGATTGGAAACAACAGGAGCACATAGATGAGTGTTTGCTGAAATGAGAGGAGACTGTAAAAACATGACCATCCCCATTTAGCATCTAATTAAACATAAGTGGTTTTGGTCTACAAGATGCCAATTACAATCACTTTTCATGTACTGTATATATATTAAAAAACAACTTTAGACACTAAAATACTATAATACTGAAGCATTGGCCGTGATGATTGTTGTTGATAATTGATTGATTGATGACATTGATGACATGGGTGGTGATGGCACAGTGGATGTGACACATGCCTTTGGTGTGGGAGACCTGGGGTCAATTCCCACTGCAATACATCAGCCAATGTGTCCCTTAGCAAGACCCTGAACCCCTAGTGGCTCCAGAGGTGTAGACCTCTGATATATAGCAATTGTAAGTCGCTTTGGATAAAAGCGTCAGCTAAACGACATGTAATGTAATATAATGTAACATCTAGCTCTTGTTCCTATGGAATTTAAATGCACTTTGGGCATCAGCTTGTGCCAAATTAAGAGGATACTTTGCTGATTTAAATCCAGCTCTGTGTCATCTTAGTGTTGGCAGTGTGTGCAGATGAACCCTGTTTGGCTTCCCTCCTTGGTACCAGTGCACGGAGCTCCCCGCGGAGCAGGGCACTGGACGTCCGCCAGAGGGAAGCCAAACACCGTCCACCTTCACACACTGCCAACACTAAGATGACACAGAGCTGGATTTAAATCAGCAGGTATATTTTTAACTGGCTAGTTGAATTAGCACCAACATTTCCTGTATTTCCTTAAACTATTTGTTTTATATTACTACTATATTTACTATTAATGGCTGAGACCTTTTCAGCAGTATCCATATAATAAATTTCCATTCTGGCGTTACTGCCTTACTTTACCATGTCGGGTACTGCCCACAGACAGTGGAAACAGGAAATGATGCATGCACGTACTGGATATGATACGGAAGACAAAATTGTTTGCATTCAGACATTTCACATAATGAAGAACACATTAGATGAAAATGTAAAGCGTTAAATCTTCTCAGCCTATTGTTTGTTTGGCAATACTGTACACAAGATGAATGGGTTGCCCTTCGTCTGTTGCATTTTTGGATGTTTGCTCCCCCGGTTATTAAAATCTGTCATTTCAAACTGAAATCTCTGAGAAAATCAACACTGAAATCTAACATTTTATAACTTTACCAGCATACAGTGATGACAGAGTTTCAAAAGACATGAGTCTGGCATTACGTAACATGTACATATATACAACTCACTGTTTGCTATACTTAAGGCTTAAGTGTAACATTTTCTATGCTTGCTTTCGTACATCCCAATAGTTTGCCTTATCCGAAAAGACATACATTACACCTGTGTTTTCTTTTTGGGGTCAGACACCAAACCGCCTACAGAGAGAAACCTCCACTTTCACATTTCAAACCCTCATTCTGACAGCGATATCTACTGCTCGCTTTATAAGATGATGGTGATAGTCAAGACGAACATGATGATAGCGAGAGCGATGGCTACGCTGGTGGTGGTGATGAGCATGATGATGATCATGATCTGCTATTTCTGAAAATGACAGTGTTGAGTCTTTCACAGGTAAAGAGAGGCACAGCAGATACGCTGGCTATATCAGGTTGACGGTAGGGGTCCAGGCCGGCAGCAGCAGGATAGGTGAAATCACATTAAGTGGAATGAATATGATTGGGCCCCAGGCTTGTCATCAACACACAGCCTCCAACTGATGCTGGATTAAATCGTGAAGGGCAGCAAAGAAGGATCCAGAAATTGTAAGATATTTACTGGAGGGTGTTTGGAGGAAAGTGTGCATACAGACTTGTGTATATTTAAAATGAAGACTTAGTATTGAATTTATGAGAGTTTCTCTAATGAAATAGACATATGTCAGGCCTCTTCAAAAAGAAATAAGGCAGAAAAGTATCACTTTTAAACTGTAAGAGTGCTTGTTTTTTTGCCACCAGCAAAGAACACTTTGAGCCCCAGTTCTACAACTTAGACTGCCAAACAGCCTCTTAAGTGTCACCCTGTCTTGTAATGACACATGCACTCTGGTGGATGTCTTTATCTCTGTGTCACTTTGGTTCTGACAGCTTCTCTTAAGACTCTTATTCTATGGATGGGACCACTTTTCTGATCCATCAATCTGCAAGAAGACGCGAAGAGAGGACGGGGAGGAGAGAAGAAGACAGAGAGGAATGAAGAGTGTCTTGGATGGAGATGAGAGCAGACTTGTCAGACATATAGAGTGTCTTTCTCTGATTAAAATAGCATGTTTTGGAACGGGATGCTGGTTGCGAAGCGACGTGGGTTTGTGAAGGCCCTGGTCGATAGCACTCCACCGCAGAGGAATATACAAAGTTTTTTTTGTGATCAAAATATTTTTATTTTATTTAAACATTTACAAAAAAATACACTGGGACATAGGAACGCGTCCGAGCACCAACAAAAAACACAGAGGGGAAAGACGGGGATGGGGGTACCCAACAAAAACACAACAGCAGGAACGGAGCTCACAGTCATGAGGTGGTTTCCAACCTGTGGCAATCATTTTATTAGCAGCTGTAAGTCCAGCAAATACAGCACGCTTTTGAATTTTAGAGAGCTGAATGGCTGAAAATCACTCAGAATCCAAACACAGATTGTAACAGGAACAGTAGGATTAATCAAGGCAGATATTTCGGATGTAATGTTGTTACAGGAGATCAATACCAGATCATGTGAAGATATGTACCTTGAGCTTTTGGTGGGCAGAAGGTGCATAAAGGACTGTTCATCCTGTGGTGCATTCTCACAGGGGTGAGATATGTCCTATGAATGAAATTGTAGTGAATCTGCTAATGGCCTGGATTGCGTGACACTTCTGGAATGTTAGACCATACATCATGCCAGTTAAAATCGATGGAATATAAAAAGTATTGATCTGCTTTTTACCTTGGACAGCTTTGAGCACAACGTCTGTGATGTTTCTGTAGCCAACCATCAAAGTCAATACACTATTCTCTACATCACTCTGACTTGTAAAGGGATAGAAAAGAGAGAAAAAGAGATTCCTGTCATATCCGACAGAGAGCTGAGTTTTCCTCTGAGCTTTTTGTTGGAGAGGTCAGGCTGGTTGTTGGTGTTTATTACCTCACGGAGCTGATGCAGTGAAAGGAGAGGGATAATGGTGATGAGGGTTTGGGTCAGACAGAGAAAGGTTAGAGCCAGAGAGAGGCAGTTTGTGGCAGGGAGGGACAAAGGCTGGAGTTAGAAAGATGAGGGCTAGCCAAGGCCACGACCCCATGTCTTTCACAAATGTACACATGAGGGTCACTTTCCATGTTTGTGAATTAGCCAGACAAACACACAAAATGCTTCATTTTTTCTCTCGCTCTCGCTCGCTCTCTCTCTCTCTCTCTCAAACGCATACAGAGAAAAAAGACAGTTTCAAATAAGCAGCTGTAAGCCTTCAGACTGAGGAAAATCAATTGAATCAAGAAGAACTGACAGACGCGTTTAAGGGCGCAGATCTCGTGTAAGAGAATCCTCCTCCATAGAGAGAGAGAAACCCACTCGGGACAATCTTCACTGTTAAAGCTTGCTGATCCCTGATCAGAGTAGGGGGAGGTCTGCGGGGAGTTATACAGAGAGACAGACAACCAGAAAGCACCAGAATAACAGATTGCGGAGCAGCCCCTGAGATCACACAGAGCTGCTCAGCTCAGGAAATAACACAGACACAGAAGGAAATCGAAGAGGGGCTTTTCCTAGTGTGGAAATTTGCATTGTTCTCATGCACTGTAACATTGCTCTTAAAGACACTGAAGGCTGCGTGGAGATACTTGTATGGTGCTGCAATCACTGTGGTTATAGCTGAAGTCTGTCCTTCTTATCTAACCTTTTTCAAATATCAGCGAAAATCTCGCCACTGTGTTCATCCACAGGCCTGGCTCTGTAAAAGGGAAAGAAAGAAAGTATAGGATAGGAGAAAGGCCAATGGTGTATAAAGAGAAAGGCAGTGGAAGTGAGCGGGACGGTAAATCCTGCACATGCTAACGTTCTGAAGGATCATTTACGGGTGGAGTGTTGAGTTCAAATTTTTTTTTTCATCATGGCTGACTCCACCTTTAATACAAAGTCTCTCAGCCTGATTATCACCCCTGGTCTGCACCGGCAGGTCTATTCAAGTGTCTGTGGGTCGAAAACTATTTGAATCGAGTGAGTAAATGCATCAGGGTGGTGGAGAATTGGACACATCTGCCGTGATCAGACGAGAGGTGTGGCGCTGCGGACCTCTAAGTAGCTGGATTAACCACTGGCCATGGGGCTATTGATGTTATTGAGCTGACAGGCTGATGAATGGAGTCCCTCTGCAAGGTGGACGAGTCGGCTGCCGTAGCTGGTTAACGTGTTCACAGGACAGGTGGCGTTGGAGAATGTGGAACCACCGGCAATTAATTTTGAAAGCAAACGTTTTTATGTTAGGCAGCCTTTGATTATTTTCGGGGACAGTCAAAAATTTGCATGATTAACATGCCCTAAGGCCACATACCTCATCTACCCCCAGTTAACATTAATTAATCCAAGTCCAACGGTTAACCTGCCATCTGTGTCAGATGTGTATGTTTGTCAATGCGGGGGAAAAAAATGATCACCATAAGTGATGAGTAGGCCTAAATGAGTGAGGAATTGATCAAGATACATTGATTTATTACCTTTAAAGTGCACAGTATATATAGGGACAATACAGTTAATTTTAAGTAATTTCTTCATGCTGAGCAGCTGTTTGGTTTTTTACAGCGTCACTAAACTGAGAAAGGAAAAGCTTGACAAAATGACAAAAAAAAATCCCATTCCGCAGACCTGACTCTCTGTTTTGACTGAGTCAGTTAGACAGTGAAAGATTCACTCCAATTACTTCCTTAATCTAATGTGCCGGGTTAATTTTCTTCTCCTAGCACAATATGGAGTCATTTGGGGAAGCTCGTCGTGAATGACATATCCAGCAGGCTTTTGTGTTTCTATAGAGTAGCTACAATGGTACAACTAGCCCGGGAAGTCATTTCACATTCACTCAAAGTAATTAGTATGGCAACGTGTTTACATATCAATCATCAGTGTTTTGCTGTAAGACATATAAAATGGGATATTTTCAGTGACAGCGATTAATTACTTTTCTTCGGGGAGTACAGAGGCGCTGCTCCACATATGCACCTGTAGAGGTGAACAAAACAATATCATTTTCCTCAGCTTTCTGAGGACTTTCTGTTTTTCACTTCTTTGCATGCAAGAGCTTGTCTTGCTGTACAGTATGTGGATACCCACACTTGCATGTAAATACAATACTATCTCTATGCAGACACACATATGAATACACTCACTGTCTAATCAAACAGGCAACAGGTGGCATTTTTATTTTCAACTCTTTGCATGGCTGCAGAGGTTCCCGAAGGGGTTGTTTAGCAAATCCAATGATAAAGAGAGGAGGATTTCTCATATTCCTCCTCTCTGCCTGACAGGGAGCGGCTAGATTCAGTCAGCTGAGCTCCTCCAACGAACTGCAAATCATTTCCCATTCAGACAAGCAGTCCTCCTGACCACAGCTGACCCCGGATCCTCCTGGTTCCAGAAAGCATATCTTGATCATCTGCATGACACAGTCTTAACAGACCACACCTGCCTCCTCCTTGATATACAGGCTTGAAGAGAAATGAAAGCCAAACACCAGCTCTGGAAACTGAGACAGTTGAGCCAGAGAGATGAAAAACAGGGAAAAGATCCATAGGACCTGGTGAACAACAGCGGGGACGGGTTGATCCACTTTTATGGAAATAATCTGTTATTGTCCATCAAGAAAGCCCAGAACAAACATTCCAGGGAAACATTGACTTGGCTCCCAAACAAAGCCGTCGGGCCAATCAGATACATGCAATATTTCAAGGACTGTTGCCTCAGCTCTTAGTTGTTCTTTACCTTGTCCTGACCCACTGTGGCGTAGCTTATCTCTGTTGGCTGAGATACATATGGAAGAGGCCGCCTTTTGCTGATTTATGATTTTATGACTCCTTTTACACATTTATTACGGTCTGTGGTTCAGATGGGAAATTCAAATATTTTTCCACTGCAATTGAAAAGTGACACGTCTTTATAAAAGCATACATTTGGAGGTGATTAAGGTGTTGGATTTAGCTTAGAAAGTTGTGTTATTGCAAAAAAAAAATCTTTTGAAATGGTTTGGCTGAGTTTATTAAATAGCAATGGTACAGTCTCTGACTAACATTTGTCATTTCACACACCAAAAATATGTGAAATGTCGTAGCCAGGGATTAAGGTTTAATACAATTTACTTATTCTTTGATTGGAATCAAGCAGGTTATGCATTACCTGACCTCGCGTCTAATAAGATGGCTTGATTAAAACAGAAGAAGAAGGAGACTGATGAAGAACAAAGGAAAGTAGAAAAAGCATTCAAAGAGAACAGGAAAACAGTTCCCCAAATCTGTCCCTTTCTTTTGTTTCATTGTGTCTCTCTTTTTTCACTACAAACAGCAGGATCTTTGAAAAAAAACTCTGAATAGCTGTGAGGAGACAGGTTGTCAGTGTATTAACCACATAAATTAATTTCCTGAATAGTAACTTTGCACGTTGTTTGTGGGGTTACAATGGTGGGACAAGGACTCCTGGAAGCTGGTCACGTACGCCTAATGGGCACAGGCACTGGTGTGCACACACACACACACACACACACACACACACACACACACACACACACACATATATATATACACACTGGCAGTCTGGCACTAGTGCTTGTGCCAGTGTATTGTTCACCATGTTTAGTTTTGAGATATGAATCCTGCCTCCTTTTGATGAAGTCATTTCTGGCTATAATGAAACTACATCACAAAAAAGCAACAAAAGAAAGTTTGAGAGGCATGCATGGTCGTCACGTAGCTGCCACAGTGTTGACATGGAGACATTTCACTAATTACACTAAGGAGCCAACTACAATGAGCTACATGTTACTAAGTATTGAGCATGGTGAGCGCATGGTGAGCAGGTCATTCCGAGAGCGCTACAGAAAACCTGAAGCCTATTCAAAAAAAGCTACTTATTTGTGCTCCAACCGTGAGGATAGCTCAGAGAATTGGGCTTTTGACTGGAAAGCCGTTTCCTTAAATCCCTGAGCTGGGAAAATGAGGGCAGAGCAAAAGGAAAAAAACGCCAGCCCATTCCCAAGTTACTTTTGTGGAAGTGAACCTGAGCAAGGTAATTAACACCCGGCTGGTCAAGTTGAACTGCTCGGTGAACAACAGTCGGGAAACCTTGGCTCCCCGAAGTGTGAATGTGTGTAACTGAATGTGGGTGAAACAGGGCGTTGCTGAAAAGCAGCCTAGTGCACTCGGTCAAACTAGCAAAAGTAAATAGAGGTAAATAAATAAATAAATCCTGTTTCTCAGAGCCCGGCCACAGCGGAGGAAGCACTGTCATGCTGATTTGAAAAAGATCCCCGAACAGTGTCTGAGCACAGCGGGGAACGTTGCCTTGGCCCGCATCCTGTGCAAATTCGCCCCATTTCGGTTTATTCAAAACACAATATTCTCATTACGCTCAGTTGGCTTCATTTCATCTTGCTTTCCGCTCACCAGCACATTAGCCCCTTTGGTCTAGTAATGTTCAGAACATAACCCATAAAGGACTATTGTAATGTGTCTTTGCCTCATTATTGCCAGGTCAGGGTATGGAGTAACACAGGAGAATAGGGTGCCTCGTATGGCTTGTTAATTCAACACCTCAGTCATTCAGAGCAGCATTTGTACAGCTGCTCTTTTAAAAGGGAGTTCAAACTATATACTCCTACACATGCACACACATATGCAGTGACAACACACACACACACACACACACACACACACACACACACACACACACACACACACACGATCATAGTCCCTGCTCTGACATCACTCCACACCACTGGTTTCTGCCCAACCTTCAGCCCCTACCTTGGGAAATCACCCAGAGCCTGTCCAGCCACCAGGGCGTGAAATACACACCCCTGGAAAGCAACCGAGGCGGGTGGAGAGACTGGGCGGGCGGAGTGGTGAGAGGCCAAGAGGTGGAGAGTAGCAAGTGTGAGATTTGGAGATGGAAAATGAGGGGCGAATTCAGCAAGGGAAATGCAAAGAGGAATGTGTGTGGATATATGTGTGTATGTGTGTGTGTGTGTGTGTGTGTGTGTGTGTGTGTGTGTGTGTGTGTGTGTGCTGAGGGAGGTGTTGATTGGAGGGTTTGGGCGGCAAAAGATGGATTTTAAGAAAATGGACACTAGGTTTCAGAAGGAGGAGGGGAGAAAAGGAGAGGCTGCTTTGAAAGTAGGTCTGGGGGTGCACTCTCGGCCTTGAGACTGGAGCTCCGTCACGCCTCAGGTCTCTGCGAGCCACTTGGGCCTGGTGCTCCAGAGGGGAGTCTGCCCAACCTTTGTTACAGCTGAGGAGTGGGGAGTGACAAGGCATACCGGCATGTCTGACATGTCAGAGCAGTTGGCTGGGAGACCCTGAAATCTGGCCGTGTCTGACGCTGGCCATCTGTAGCTTTAGAACAGGGCTGGACTGTTTTAATTGATGAAAACTGCCCCAGGGAGGATGTGAGATCGTGCTTGAAGGGGAAAACAAAGAGCGGTCGCTGAATCAGGCGTTGATTAAATGTGCGCCGAGTTATTTCAGCGAGCAAACAAGACCAGCGTATCCTTGGAGGAACCCTAATGGTAGCTAAATCAAAGTGAGACTTTTTTTCAGCTGAAAGACAAATAGAAAGATGCATGATCAGATTTGAGCTTTGCTCAAGTCCTCAGTTGGATGTATTCATCCTTATCCCAATCTAAAAAAAAAAAAAGCTCCCTTTAATGTCACCCAGCGAAGGGAAGTGATGAAATGGAGCAATTATGTATCCATTTGTGCTATTCAGGTGAAACCAGGTGTAAAATTTCCAATCTGTGCACCTGCTGTATCTTTAATTCATTGTGCTTTCTCACCAGTGTTGCCTGTTAGATGGTAATATCCAGAATATGGACAAACTATTACATGCAATAAATCTATTTTGCATTATCTTATTGCTTCCAGGGGGAGGATTGTTTTCCCTGTGTAGGTTTACCCCAGCAATTGTAATAGCGAAGATATGACATCCAAACACAAACAAATCTTATAGAAGAAGAGTTTTGCTGTAATAAGAGGAAGAACGCATTCCAATAAAACAAAATTGTCCTTCATCAAGAAGGAACATCCTTAATTTGATACCCAGACATTTAGGAATATGAGAAAGAAAACAGTGGAGAATTCTCGTCCTGAATGGGGAGAATTGCATTCTTTTGTGAAAACAGATAGCCAAGTCATCTCCCGTCGGGCTGCAGATTAATTTTCATTTTCCAAACAGTTTGTGCATATAAATATTCATGAACCACCTTGAAAAGCGATGGGCGGCTTTATAAGGCGGTCAGCGGAGGAACCAACAAACCCCCCCTCCCTTCTCTGCAGCTGTGCTGATGGGGGGGGGGGGGGTTAGTTCATGATGAAAGACTCTCACTATCCACGACCTTTCCAGTCTAAAACAAAGATTTGCACAATTAACTACTTTTAAATGTCATCCAACTGCCAAATCTGCATATCAACGCCAAGCCTTGCATAGAAATTAGGATGTTTGTAGAGGAATCATTTTTCTCCCTTTTTCCCCCCATCCCAATTCCACTAAATAGGGTTTCTTTCTCATTTTAGCCAGGAAGGAAATGTAAATGTCAACATATCTTGTGTGGCGATCCTTCTGTTGCTAATTAACCTTTGCCGTTCAGAAGCTAGACTGAGCTCTGCCTAAACACCGCAATTAACTCCAGCTTGAAAGACAGAGAGACAACATCTACATGAAGCCGTGGAACGGAATCACAGTCAGTTCATTATCCTCGCCGAAACACATTCTCCAGAGTCCGCACACCTCACTTTTTTGAGAGTACTCATTGGTTGATGTTTTCCCCAGGCAGCAGGAATGAGCCTATTGGGAGGATGTCAATATTCGGTGGATTAACAAATCTCATTTCTTTTTTATCTTCTTGAGGTTGGACAGGAAAGTTGGTTTAGTTGTAGCCCCTGGTGAGAGGCAAAACATTATAGAGGAATTCATACCCATAAATCTTCATACATCAAGCTGACGACTGCCTGGGTCTAACGTGTTCTAGTTCAATTTCCAGATGCAGTGACTGGGAGGAAAATGTGTCCGTCTTTGACTGTCCAAAACAAGTAAATCAGCCAGTGTAATTCAAACACTCCTCTGGAGTTCTGTGTGGGTCTCGGTGGGGCCTAAACTGCCCAGGCTCCTCTGGAGTCATAAATAGCAACGCCGAGCTCGCTCCCGCTGCTCAAAGGCAGAGTCAGTTACAAAGTCAACCCATTAACATCCTCACTATTCAACGCTTCGCTCTTTCCCAACACAGGTCAATAGGCAGGCAGAATACCACAGGCAGCTAGGCAAAATACCTCCTCAGGGTGAATGTGATCATATGATGATGGACAGGAAATATTTTTCTTTTTATATGTTGATAAATATTGAAGCTATTGGCGCACTCAGGCCAGATGGAGACAAATGATTGACACGGTTTCCAAGAGACAGGAAGAATCTGGGTTTGCTGAGGGCAGAGGTGAAGCAGAGGGATGTGCCAGAGTAAAGTTGATTCAGTGTAGGATGAACAGGATGAACAGGATGAAGGGAAGCTTTGGCAGAGTAGACCCTCCACAGTCAGTGAATGGGAGCAAGTCAGAAAGAGAAGTAGAATCTCAAGGAAAGTCAGCTCTGAAAGCAAAGATGACCGACCAATGTTGCACCAAAATAACAGTACTTGAAGACAAGACATGACTTGTCCAAGGAATGGAGTGATGTTCCCAAACCAGAAATAGGGGCTGCGCTGTACCAGATGGCTGCTATAGATACCATCAAACCTCATCGTGGCCACCACCATTTACTATATCAACAGGTTACTGCATGCAGTGTTTGCTCACACGCATCTATGTCTTGTTCTAATGCATTACAACCCCAAAGGCTCCGACATACTTTGCTTTTCACAACTCCTAAGGATGGTGGCTGCCACGTTCCTAAAACACAGCCTTCATCATGACCAAATGCCTGTATCAACTCTTGGGAGGAAGTTCAAAGGAGGCCCTACCTTTTCATTACAGGACATCCGTCAATGTCATCTATGATTAGGTCTTGAAAAAATACTAATTTCTTGGGAAGACTAGACTAACGTCCTTGCAGGTCCGACATGACAAATGTCCTGCATGGTCAGCGTCAATTCGTATCAGCACCTCATAAAAAATGTAATGACCACATGAATATTTACCAGGTTTAATTACTACTCTCTATTGCAATTCTGCAGCACCCCGCTCACATTTTCCTTTCTAGAGGGCAGTCACTCTTACAAGTGCTGGACAACGCCTCCTTCCACCTTGATGAATATTGCAGAAGTCTGAGGAGCGAGCCATCGTTGGAATCCACCTCAATCAGCAGGAGAATCGATGGCATGGACTCACATTTGCAAAGGCTCTAATTGGCAGCAGTATAATTCAACAAGCTGCATAATTTACCCACGGGAGAAATGGGAGTGGAGTGCAGGAAGACAACCTCATTTGTAGCAGAGATATTAAAAAAAAAAAAAAACCTGTCCTTCTGAAATCAGAAGGCCTTCAACAGATTGCAGAGGAGACCAAGGCAAAAAGGCAAAGGCCAAAATATTAATGGCTTTGCTTGTCAGGGCCAATGAAGTAAAAGCTATTCAACAAGGGTTTTCTTGCTGGAGAAGTAACATTGATAAAGTCACTAAAGGTCTTTTGACCCACACTGGCAATACCTGAGCCACTTCTCTCTCCCTTTGTTATGCTGACGTACAGTACATTATTAGATGAACAGAAAGCCAAAAAAAAAAAAGAAATCAAACAATGTAAATCCTATTACACCTGAGAATTCAGTGAATGTGAGATCAGAAGTCAGTGCAGAGAGGAAGAGGGAAGGGCGGCCAGCACCATTTGTTGCATGGATACCCCTTTTTTTCTTTTCCTGCCTGGTATCTGCCCTGTCACTTTCTAATGAAGGCAAAATGCAAATGACTGAAAAAGAGAATCTTAAAAGAACTGATCCAATTTTCATATTTTTCTCGTGCAAACACAATATTTTTTTTTAGTCCTTCAGCTCCTTCACAAAATCTTAAGTGATACAGAACTTTACTTCCGTTTTTTAATCACAATCTGCTCAGTTTCAAGCAGCTGTAATGTTTGTATCTCCCTGTTGTGAGTGTCAAACCGTTAAAAGGGGGTGGACACAATATGATGAACACCTGTGAAATCTATTGTCATTCCAACAGCCCATTACTGCAACAAATTCTACCTTGGGAGGATTATAATATAAGACAGTTCTTACGAGGTATTGGGATGAATACATCTTAAACAAAATCACAAACTGCAGCCTTAAAACACACCATCATATTCAAACAACATATTTTTGATGCAAAAACTTTACAATTAGAAGCTCAAATAGGCAGTAATTGTTGTAGGGAGACAATAACTGGGTTGGTGTGTCCCCTCCTTGCACGTCTGCAATGGAAAAGTAGAACATGTAAGATTACAAATTATAACTACATATTCTCAATTATCTCTACAAGTAAAATGTTTTTAGTTATAGATGTATGTACATGTTTATCTGTGCTTGCTCCATGTATTCATGCGTCTGACTGGTTAGAAAATAAAACTTGCTAATACCAGACATTAAAATGAACATGAAAGAGACACTATTGTAAGACAGGGGACATATTGAGTGACAGCTTTTTAGCTCTTTGAGCTCTTTGCTGTCTTGCTGGGCATCAAGCTGATGAAATGAATAGAAAATACATGGTCAATGCATGGAAAACATCTTTATTTCTACCATTACAGAGGCTTTGGTAAGTCATACTTGCACATTCCAAGGCCTTTTGTTGTGATGGAAATCATGCTGGTGTCCTTATTTGCATTTTACCTGAGCATACAGATGCAATCTGGGTTGAATTGAAATTTCACCACCGTTAAAGTCACTGTAGTTTTTGTGATGAAATACAATTGATGTAATAACAAAACTGGACAAAACATGCAATAAATGTTCACGTCTGAATATCCTGCATCCGGCCTCACTTCCACACGTACAAAAGGAAAAGAGGAAAAAAAAGCTTGAAGTAGTGTTTTATTCATCGTCATGTTAATCCAGTCATTTACGGTTACCTTAACAAATCAGGGAATCAAGTGTATCAACATCTAGCAGAGAAGAAAGTGCATATGGGGATTACAAAAGAACAGAAACTCAACAGAGACAGGCCGAGAGAGAGACTGTCCTTCAGTTAAAGTCTACAAACTCTGAAAAGGGTAAAATGAAGGTGTTTTTTTTTTAAATTGTCTGAAACCTCTATATGCTGTAGAAAGTGTACAGTTCTACTCGAACCCTAAGCTCAGTAAGCTATTGATCATGTCTGCGTGACAGTGTGTGGAGGCTGAGCCAAGAGCTAATTCACACCATAGAAAAATACCCTGGTTATTTCATTTTTAACTGTACACTACTGAGTTTCTATAGAATAGATAACAAAAAAAAAAAAAAAAAAATCAACTCTCTCCAACCAACTTCCACTGGCCCTGGTTATAAGCCAGGCCGGTTTTCTCTCTACATCCTACCCCACTATAAGATAACTCCCTCATTGCATTGCTACATAGTTCATGTTACAAGTATATGCTCAAAACCAATAATAGGCTAGGTAAATCCCACACAGTAGTTATTTATATGTACAGTATATATAATAATGGGAAAATGGTATCCGAAAAACTACGATAAACATTTCTTCAGTAAATTCTGGGTCCGTTTCAGTTCGCTAATTGGATGGCAATTACCTACTAACCACTTAAGGCAACGTTTCCTCTTACCTGTCATCGCGGTGGTTGTGGTTAATAGTCTGACAACATGACCCAGAAATTTTAAGTAAAGGCAACTTCTATTTCAAGCCCTTCTTTCTGGACTGACTCGAGGTGAGGCTCAGTTAACCCCAAATTTAAGCACGGCATCAAAAAAACAGCGTTGTTCCCACGTCACACAGAGGCTGATTAATCATCTGGAGATAATATCTCTGTAGCTGGGAAAAAAAGTATGGAGAGGATCTCAATGAAAAACATGCAGCTTTTGAGGAATAGTCAATGCTGTTTTCAAGCCGTGAATTTCCCAGGGCTTTGACTCTTTCTTCTGTACCTCGGTAATGTGCACGTTAAGTCACAGCGAGGAGCTCCGTCCTTCAAATGGAGCCTCGTCAAACGTCTCAAAACGTGTCCACCAACGCCTGTAACACTGTACTGAACATCCACGAAGGAAAGGAAAGTCATCTAATCGGACAAAATAAACATCACAAATTTTGTCAAAATGCCTCATTTTGGGGGTCTGAAGTTCTGTCAGTTCAGTTGTCTTCCGCTCTGAAGTAGTGGGAGGCCGCTTCCTGATGTCCAAGTCTCTGCTGGGGCTTGTGCGATCTCGCTGCAGCAGTTGGGTTCAGTTTGAGGGGACTTAACACAGGACGCAAATGTAGAGAGTGCCATGGGTGCAGTGCTCAGGGACACTGGCTCCGGTTCGGGGTGACAAACCTTTTTTTTATCTATACTCGTTAAAATAATTGTTGTCTAACCATCCCTGAATGTCTCTGATTTAATGATCAGTGAACTGGATTTTTTTCCCGTGCATCGTCTCCTCATGCATCTTTACCTTTCACTCCACCCAGAGTGATAACTGACAATTCAAAAAGGTATGAGGCTTAATACTCTATGACACTATGAACTGAGTAACACTCACTTAAAGTAGATATCAAATAACACTAATTGGTGCACTGTTTAGCACCAAAACAAGCTAGTCACTCAAGGTTCTGGTGGTTCACCATATTGTTGGATGGAATCTGGCTTAGTGACAATGAAGATGAGGACAATTCAGTCAATGATTGGTAGACGTATGATGTCTCGCTTAACTTTAAAATACCAAGAGGCCCGTCATTTACTTACTTTAAATTATTAAAATGACAGATTGGCTTCAGATGAAACAGTTGATGAACTACACCTTAGTCTGTGAGTGTGTAGCTCCATGTTCACATGCATGTTTGAACAGTGGATGAGAGGCAAACATGACTGAGCTGCAAATATTGTGTATGTATGTCTGTACACAAAAAGGGCCTCTATGTAGCTAAGTGTGTTTGTCTGTGTGTGTGTGATCCAGCAGTAGCTACGAAGTGTTCGATGTGTTGGGGCTCCAGCCCATCTGATAAGCTCTCTCCAGGGTTCTCTTGCAATCCTGCATCACCGTGCTGAAAACAATGTGAGGGTACTGCACCACCAGCCTCTCCACGGTCTCCTCGTTCACCTGCAAAACACACACACACACCATGTGGATCAGATTCACCTCAATTACAAACTTAAGAATTCTTTATTACTACTATTATAATTTTTGAACATTAGGTTACGTGGGCACATCAAGGTCCACTTACTCACTCACACATCAGCAGTGTCATAGAGTTGTGGATGTTTGAACTTCTCATTATTCTAAGCCTTTGCAGGATGAATAGAGGAAAGTTTAAATATCAACACTTGATGACTAAGAAAACTCACTCAGCTGATGAAGACCAAGTATGTGCTTCTTGAGTAGGGATTTTTTTTTTTTGGTCAACTGCTCTTTCCAACGTCAAGAATTAACTGTCAAGCACAAATCAGTGTGTTTCTTTTTCTCATGTTTTATCTCTTTTGTTTCTTATGTTTGGCCCATTTAATTACAGTATAACCAGTTTTGAGTCTTTAACAAGTCAGGTGCCCATATGTACCTTCAAAAAGATTTTCTTGCTGTAACCATTCCATTCATACCTCCATTATGAACCACAAGGCTGCTTCATAATGGCTCCAGTAAGTGGAATCTTTTAAAGATACTGTTGCTTTATTACAGAATTTGATCAATTAGGTCCTATGTTAACACACTGAGCATATCATGAGTCAACCAATCATTGTGAGTCATTCACTCAGTATCAGCTAATTTTTTTAAGGAGTACACAATCAGCTTAAAACCAAATAAATGTAAGATAAATATTGCTATAGGTCTAATAAAAAGATTTTTAAATGAACCTAATTCAATCTGTTGACCATCTCTGCAGTCGGGATTATCTTAATAGATAATCAAGAAAACACAGATTGAACTGTTAGGGCCCTATCAAAATGGCAGCGCACTAGACTAAGAAAAGGCAATTTCTTCAGAGTATACATTGTATGCACGCATCCGCAAACAACTGGACTATGGCAATTGGTTTAGCACCAGAGGACAGCTGAGCTCACAAGGCTAATGAGACCGTCATGCTCCCAGAGGACTAGGGAGACAAGCAGCTAATAGCCACTCCTGCACGTCTTTGCCAGTCTAACAATCTGTCAGACCATCACTGAGAACCAACAGTGAAAAAAAAAAGCTTGAGAATCTGACAAAGAGCAGAGGCAGAGTAACCCTGGAGACCTTGAGGGGTTAACCGCAACCCACCCAGAACCAACCCCCCGCCCACCCGCGAGCATGACACTTTCCAGGGGAAATGATGTATAAACACTCACACACATGTTGCGCACACAGTCATCCGTTGTTGCCAAAGCAGTGATAAAGTGTTTCGCAGTTTTCCCCGAGCTCATTGCCCGAGAGCCCTATGGGTTTCTGGGTTTTCTGGAAGAAAAGTCCGGCCGGGAAAGAGTAGCCGGTAGTATGATCTGCTTTGGTTGTCAGTTTCCGTCTAATTCCTTCTTTTTCTTCATTAAACACAATTCCTTTAAGCGGTGGGTATCAGCGATGCCCTGTCAAGTAGAAACATTGAGAAAACAAATGGACAGAATGAGAGCGAAATGTGTAAGAGTGTGCCTGAGTGGACAGCCCACCGATGCGTCTCAGGTCACAGGAGGAAGATGGAAACTGCACGGCACAAGTGAAAAACAAAACAGCAGCCTTCCTTTTGATTGCAAAAGAAATACACAGCAAGCTGGAGTCGGGGAGCTTTACGCCAACACACAGAGGCTTCAGGATGCTGTTGATGCAGCTACATATATATACACAGTATAGATATACAGTATATATATATTTGTTTTTATCACTTTTTTGTTTTATTCTGATCAGATGACGCGAGTAAAGTCTAAGAAAAAGCCAAAAATGTTCCTGCCTCAGTTCTCTCTCCAGTCAGTGTTAAGGATAAATACAACAGGGCCTGGGAGAAGGCTTTTACATTTGAAACAATAGCTGCTGAAAGGTGCATTAAATTGGCGGGTAAGAGTGGAAATGAGAAAATTCAACCCTTTCCATGCTGTGATCAATGATTCATTAGCAAGGCTGATGCATTAATATAACAGTGTTTCAGGATTTTGCCATGTATTAAATTGGGCTCGAAACTCGACTAATGACATGAGATTTCGACAAGCTGCCGTAACTTAAAGGTGAAAAAAATTGTTTTTTTGTCAAATCTTCTGCTTCTTGGTGGTTTAGAGAGGCTGAGAGGGTTATTTTTCGGGATGTAAATTCTGTTTTGTTTTTTACATTTGATGCACATGGTTTTTTATACTCATCCTTAGTAAAAAATGAAATGATTAACAGCGGTTTATGGATTAATGCTTTCTCTTTTTTTTCCTCTTCCGGGATTTGACCCGAGTTTCTGACTAAAATACTGTGTTGAATCATGAATCGAGAGCTTTTCATTGACTGTCTGTTCCGTCGACTCTTAGATCTTTTTCAACTAATTTTGCAACCGGCTCCAATATGTGATTGGTAGCTTTTGGTCTATATGTCAGAGACGTTTTATTAAATGGATAGTTTCTGTGTCGTTGGAGGTTCCGCTGGATGTCCCTCATTTTAAGCCTGATGTTTCTCACCTGCCTATTTCTTTATGTTGGTATTCTAAACTCCAGTCGATTCGGAAAACATCCTCCGAGCTCGAACCGACAGCCAAATTATATTCATCTTAAATTAACACTTAATAGGCATTTTAATTCCAGAGCTCACCTCCCTACCATGTCCCACCTCTCCCAAGTCTATTTTGCAGAGGCACCATGCCTGCGTCCAGTGCTTAGCATCGCCCAAGACGACTGTGATTGGTGTAAAGAAATGCCAAAAAACCAGAGCACGTTTTTCTCCTATCCCAGAATGCCGTGAGGACTGGCCAGACCTTTCCTTTCCGCAGAGGTGTGGTGATCTGGTCTGGCAATGTAAGACTAGCTTTTACCTGGATTTTTAAAATTTATTTTTGGGGGACATTCAATTGGGGGACTTGTTTATTTTATTTTTTATTTTATATTTACATCTTGTATTAGCATATTAAAATGTTGTGCTTCGGGGGCCCCAGGGCCTTTTTCATTTAATATCAACTGCTGTCGTGGCCTCGCCCTTTGGGTCTCGGAGACCCTTGTTTATTTTTATGCGATTTTACGTATGTTCCACCACAATCCCGCCTCGTTCATCGGGTCCCAGGGTGTGCAGGACGGGTCTCGGGACTCCAGAGAACCAGGTGAGGGTAGTGGGATACTTGTTGGAGTGCAGGACAGGTCTCGGGACCCCAGAGGACCAGATGAGGGTAGTGGGGTACTTGTTGGAGTGCAGGACGGGTCTCGGGACCCCGGAGGACCAGATGAGGGTAGTGGGATACTTGTTGGAGTGCAGGACTGGTCTCGGGACCCGGAGGACCAGCTGAGGGCAGCGGGATACTGGTTGGAGTGCAGGACGGGTCTCGGGACCCCGGAGGACGAGATGAGGGTAGTGGGGTACTTGTTGGAGTGCAGGACAGGTATCGGGACCCCAGAGGACCAGATGAGGGTAGTGGGGTACTTGTTGGAGTGCAGGACGGGTCTCGGGACCCCGGAGGACCAGATGAGGGTAGTGGGATACTTGTTGGAGTGCAGGACTGGTCTCGGGACCCCGGAGGACCAGCTGAGGGCAGCGGGATACTTGTTGGAGTGCAGGACGGGTCTCGGGACCCCGGAGGACGAGATGAGGGTAGTGGGGTACTTGTTGGAGTGCAGGACAGGTATCGGGACCCCGGAGGACCAGCTGAGGGCAGTGGGATACTTGTTGGAGTGCAGGACGGGTCTCGGGACCCCGTAGGACCAGATGAGGGTAGTGGGGTACTTGTTGGAGTGCAGGACAGGTATCGGTACCCCGGAGGACCAGCTGAGGGCAGTGGGATACTTGTTGGAGTGCAGGACGGGTCTCGGGACCCCGTAGGACCAGATGAGGGTAGTGGGATACGCATTTGAGTGCAGGACGGATCTCTGGGACCCCGGAGGACGAGGCCACGATAGCAGAAAAACACAATTGAATACAGGAGGGTCTCTGGGACATGAAGGACAACACAAAGGTTAAGTAGTGGTAGTGGTAAGATGACAGGAAATGAGGGAAGTGAATAGCCAGATTTTAACCGGGGATCATGCAGTTCATGGTCAGCGTCTTAAGCTCTAACCCCCGGGGTCTTTCCAGACAAACACCTGTAGTTTGCCTACAAAGATGGCCACGTGTTGCTTTCTCCAGGACCAAAGCATGGGCAGAAGGGCTGCTTAACCAAGGCCTCCAAATGCTGCTACTGAGTTTAGTTTGTTGTGACATATAGCTGAGCCTCATTAGCAGCTAAAATGACAAACCCCTGATTGCCTTCATAACATATTATAGTATATTCTTGAAAAGAGAATGAAATATCCCCCAGCTCGTTAATCAGGGCTTAATTACAATTAAAACGGATCTAAAGAATAGACCTGTCAATGTGATGGGAGGCCATAACATTCATTAATGCTAATTTACTGCAGCTCCACTTGCTGAGCAAACAAGGCTCGCACAAAATGACTCCCAATCAAAGAGCTGAATCATTTCCTAATTGCTGGTTGCGGCAACACTAAATGTTTGAGTTCCAACAAGATCCATTTGATCAAAACCATGACAAGAATAACTATTTTACTGACCTTGTTGATAATACTGTTTGTGCAGTAAAAACATTGCAAAACATTTTAACATAATTTTCTTTTCTTTTTTTTTAATGTAATTATTGTCACATGCAACAGGCTTCAAATGAGTGGAATTCAAATCTTGTTATGGCGGAGGCAAAAGCCAATCAAGCTTAAATAAAAAATGATTTTACCATTATCAAATCCAAGCCTGTATGCATTTTAAATGGTTCTAAAACACCACAGAAACTCCATGATTGATTAATTGCCATCGTAGAATGACATATGCCTGCGCTCATTTTTTTAAATATTTATCGCTGGTGGACAGAAAATCAGTTGACAGATGCATTTATACATCACAGCGTCCATTAACTCTCCTCCACTGCGTTACTGTAAATCTCTTCAGGGCTAAAAACAACTGCCTTCTTTATAAGAAAACCCTCTCCAAGCAAGTTCCCAGAGTTCACAGCTACAATCCTTCCAGAACAAGGCTCTGTGCCCTGTGCGTGGCTCTGTGGTATGTTGAACGAGATGTGATGACATCACCACACCTGCTTGGTATTTGCGGCTCCGAGCTGATGTTAGACACGACCAAATGCTGTGGGTAACCGGCTGGCAGAGTATAGGGTAGTCGTCTGGTTGCAGCGGCTGTGCCAGTGACTTCTTGAAAAGCGGTGATTCAGCAGTTTCTTGCTAGAGTGTTATTTTGTTTCTGGGCAAAACTGTGCTTAAAGACATTTTGTTGCTAGGCAACATAGGCTTAAACATGCTACAGGAAAACTCTGGGTCCTCTGGTGTCAGGAATGGTGCTTTAGAAATCCAGCTCAGGCAGGGAGGGTTTTTTTTACCCCGTGGAGTCCTCCTCCAGTGTACTGTACTGTACTGTACAACCCCTCTCCCAACCTGCTGCCAAGTCTGTCGGAGAGCCATATGATAGAGCATATCACTACTCACTGATGATTCTAATCTTTGAGAAGCATCTGGGAGTGCAGCCACTGCTATCTGGAGCGAGGCCTATACTTATGATATTTTCCCCCATTTTAACATCAAAGACGCAGCCCTGTAGATCTAAGTGCGGAGTAATGCGTGGTGACGGGTAATGCGCTGTTGTCAGGGTTTACGAGAGGGCGAGAGAGAGAGAGAGAGAGATGAGGGGAAAACAAAAAGATGCATGTCTGATATGCTGCTCAGCAAAAAGCACCTTTTATTCAAACATGCTGTGCGGTAAACATGAACAGTTTACAGGGTTGTGCGTGTGTGAGGGCTGAAGGTAAGTGTTGGCGAGTTCCAGAGCTGACCTCTGCTCTTTGTTGGGAGTGCTCTTATGTGCTCTCTTTCTTAAAAGTGAGCTCTTTTTTTAAGTCTGATCCTCTGATGCAAATGGACTTTCTCACTGAGTAAGATACACATTTACCGCAAGCGCTGGGACCTTCCCCTAGTAAGCAGCGCCGTAAAAAAACGTCGTAAAGATGACTAATGCAGCGGTTCACATTCTCAGTGGGGAAAAGAAGAACAGGGTCGTAAATCGATAAGCAGATACACAAACACGAAGATGCATATCATATTAGACTGGCATAGTGAGAACACCCTCTGAGTGCTTCAAGCAATCAAGGGAGGGAAATGGAATAAAGAGAGAGGGGGAGAGTTAAAAACATTGCCTTTCGCTCCATCTGAATATATCAAACCCACTGAGGGCTGTATTGTACTGTACAACGACTGCGAAAAAAAGCAACAAAACTTTGACTTTTGATATTGAACTATTTAGAACTGAATTTAAATGAATACGGAAAACGGAAAATGACCCTATTTCTTTTTATTTCCTCTGTGTTTTTATTAAATTGAGCACAAGTCTGCAGGGTTCTTTTTGTCTTTCTACTTTTCTTTGGCCATGTGGCAGTCATTGCTAGTCCCAGGCCCATAAAGAGAGACAAATACCCCCATTCCCTGTCTACTTCCATGTAGAGAGTGTATCAGTCAACCAGTAACTACATTTGGGGTAAATGTTTAAAAAGCCTGTTTAGGCAGCAGAAGAATGCAGTGCATCAGATGCTTAGTAAAAGGCAGCTTAAACAAGTCTGGATTTAAACAGGCCAGATTTATAGGCTTCCTTAAACTGCTTAGAGGAAAAGCCCCAGTGGTAAAGTTTCTAAACGAGTGACTGGACAACTGAAAGATAGCTCTCCGTCTAGGATAAGAGGTAGAAAGAAGTAGGGGAAAGAGGAATGAATAGAAAAAAAAGAAAAAGAAAGCAGAGGATTTCAGGAGTGTAAGGACAGAAAAGAGATCGCCACAAACTTATTCTGAAGGATTCACTATTTCTAAATGAACTATCGATGCATTGGCTTGGAAGCTTAAGGAATAGACTGCTCTTAACCGAGAAAAGCCTGAGCTCAAACATTTTGATTTTGTCTCAGAAAGCCAAGCAACCCTCACACAAGATCTGCAGTGCATGGCTCTGAATGTACTTTTAGAAACCAGGTCAGGCACCGCTTGCTACAACAGAGGTCTGGTCCCGCTCACACACTCATCCCTGCACAATATCACAAAGCAGCACAACTGGAAAGCAGGGTGTCAGTGCATACACTCTCTCTCTCTCTCTCTCTCTCTCTTCACACACACACACACACACACACACAACACACACACACACACACACACACACACACACACACACCACACACACACACACACACACACACACACACACACACACACACACACACACACACACACAACACACACACACACACACACACACAGGAATGGAGGCTCAACTGTACAGGGTCAGAAAAAGAGGTTCTGGAGGCCAGGTTTGTAAACCCCCACACTCCATCACGCGTGACAAAGGTAACTTAAGGAATGTGGACAAGGCTCAGCCCAATCCCGCTTTTTACGCCCGGCCTTCTCATCTCTGCAGACTGGAGGAAAACATTCCATAACTCAAGAGGCTTCTCACAATTTATTTGTTTGTCTCGGTTAAACACTATCACAGCTACATCTATCTGGTAGAACTAAAATAAAGCTAATTAACCTGATAAGCCAGTTTCATTTGATGTTCTGGTAGCAATCACACTTATAGTATTCCTTTTCTTTTGCATTTAATACTTCTAAGTAAGGGCTATAAGGTTACAACATGCCACACCATAGCATGAAATGCTTTATTGATCTGGAGTAAAGAAAAACTGTGACCAGAATACGGGTGCAACCACAAAGAACCTTTGTCTTACAAATAAGGTACAGTAGGTTATATGGCATTATCATTCAATAGGTTTATTCATCTTTTCACTAAATACGTCATACACATACTATCATCCGGTGAAATAAATGATACGCTGCTCTAAGACGGTAATCACATATCCACTAGTTCCTAGTTACCAATTGGCCAAATCAGTCCGGATCAAAATGAGGTTCAGTGATCGAGTCCAGGTAGGGTCCCATTCTATTGCAAAAGATCTTAGGGGGGTGGGTCAATATGTCGAACACCCGGGTAGATCCCTGTGGTCTCTCTATTAGCTCTGATCACAGAAGATTTGGTTTGTGAAGCTGAAAAGATGAAAATGAAGATAAAAAGTAAAGTGGTCTGTTCGAGTAGACCCCATTTTGGATCTTCTTCTGAATGACTGTCCTTTAGTCCCTTGCAGATGTTTTCCTTATGAATAATACATTTCTTTTAATATTAATTTAAGCAATTTGGGTCCAGGCGGGTTTTCCCCGGTATGTTTCGGATTGGGTCCACAGTTTTGGACCAATGCAGACCTCTACTCTCTGCTCTTTTACCACACACAGTGAATCCAGTGAATAGATAACAAATTTGGAGTAAAAATAAATCTAACTTTCCAAGAAATAACCCTTGAGCAGCACTCAACTTTGAATGCACAGTATTTAAATTGATGGCATTGGTAATACAAACACAAAGAGAAATAGAAAGAGCACAGGGGGAAAAAAAAGGGACAAAGGTGTTGAGACAGAGCGACGAACACAGAGAGACAACCAGAGACAGAGATGGTGAGCTCATGTCCCAGTCGAGGTCATATATTGGTGTCGGGGGGGAGGGGAGGCAAACAAGATAATAAGAGACCTGTTGAATGCCCTGTAAACTCGGACCACTTCGCCCTCTTCAAATGCCAAAAAGCACAATGTAGTAAGGTGGACACACACACACACAGACACACTATAGGGACACATTCCAGAGCGGCTTACCAGAGGTCAGATACAAGCAGAATTCCTTAAAGATAATCATAGCAGAGCTACTTTGCTTTATGTTTTTGCTTCGCATGACTCCCTTGTTCTTCGACATAAATAAAGAATGAGGACAGCTTGACCCTATCCTCTGAAAGAACACCATGATATAAAATTCATAGTGACTCTTTAGAGGAGAGCTTGGATTGGATTTGTAAAATGGTCAGTTAGGGCTGGGCAATATAGCGATATATACATATACAAACAATTCAAAAATGCCTTTGGTATATATTTTTCTATATTGTTTCTACTGCAATGTTAAAAAAAAAACAGTGGCCAAACTGCATTACGGTCATATTTACGTCATTCGGACGAAGCTATATTTATTTTGCACTGAAGTTCTTAATAAAATTAGTAACAGTATTTAATTCACAGAGTATACACACAGGCTTCGCCATGTGGTTTTATCACATAGACAATTTATTTATTGAATTACCAGAAAACCTTTATTGTAATAGATATTGTTATGGAGAGAAAATGACCATATTTAACCATATCGCCGAGCACTAGTCAGCGTTACACATAACGCAGTGAGCAACGCTCAGTGACCTCATCTGCAAGCCTTACGTGTGGACACCACCTAGGAGTGATTATTCTGAATTATGTGTTAATTCCGAATAATCAAATGAGAAACCTGCAATTAACGGCAAGCTCTTCTGTATTTGAAAGCTCAACAAAAGACCATTGGTATAGAGATTTCAGCCTTTGTTCTTTTCACTGTCAGTACAAGCACAAATCTTGACAGCCCAATGATGAGGTTTTTTTTTTTTTTTTTTGCTCTTGGGTGAAAACAGTTTTTCCCTCAAATGTTCACTAAGCAGCCACAGGTCATAGGGACACTATTTCTGGCAACACATTTTTCCTCTGCAAAAGCTCTTTACACCCATTGGCTACCCTGTTTCCAATCAATTATAACGCTTGACATCAATCAGCGGCTTAATCAATACCTCCCAAAAATTTCCCAAGCTTATCTGGATGTATCAAATTAGTACAGGCACAACATTTAGTAAGGGGGCTTCATTGTCATTAGCATTAAATAGCTAATTCATCACCAGTATAGTCAGACACGCAATGGCAGGCTGAAAACGCCCAATGAAAATTGCCCAAAATCATATCAGGATTGGCAAGTCTGAGTATCCAGGCCACACTGAGTCGTGTCTACTGTCTGTCCATGACTCCATGAGATTATGTTGACCTCCATTGTGATGAGTAAACAGCACTGGATGCGGGAGAAAGAGGAGGAGGAGGAGGAGGAGAAAAAAGGGTGGGGAGGAGGCTTTAAGACAAGACAGAGGGGCAACTTGAATTAATTAAGTGAATGAACAAAATATGTGAGCAGCATCCAAAATTCAAACAACCTTGGCTGTCCTTGCTTAGAGGAGGGTAAGGGAGGGAGAAACAGAGAGGTAAAAAGAGGGAAAGGGGGTAAAAATAAAGGGAGGACAAGATGGAACGAAGCGCTATGTGAGTGTACGTGAACCAGGCGAGGTCAGGTTTACATGTGTGTGTCTGGTAGATTTTTTTTTTTTTGAAGGGCAATTCTGTGATTCCCTTCAGATACTCAGTGAACTCCGTCGATGTGTCCCTTTATTTCGCCCTCTCTTCTTCACTGTCCCTAGCTTGTGCCCTTTAGAAACAAGATGAAGGGATGATCAGTAGGCGGCTTCAGTTAAGACCGCCAATCAATACAGCTCTTCTGTGTGGGATGAGAGTCCAAGATTACACTGAAAATCACAAACAGCAAATGACTCTTTCAAACTACTTTCTCGACTTTGAACATTCAAGTCCGACCAAAGCCTGGAAAATAAGGAACCAGAGAACCTGCCTGGCGTGCACTCGATGCTGCCCATTCAGTATTTTTCTTCTAATTCCCCTTCGCTTTACCAGCCTTTAAACGAAGAATCCCTGCCGTTCACAATAACATCAAAGAAAGTTTTGCTGAACTCCAAACTCTCATTTCCTAAATGAGAGTTAAAATGCCTCCTAACTCTTCACTATACTTCATCTTTGTTTTCCTCACTCCAAACCTCCGGGCCCTGAACAATTAGGCCCTTGTTTATGTCTGCAAATTGCTGTGCCGTGCCTATCTGTGTATAGTCCCCGGCAGCTGGATGCACCAGTGGAACGACTATATTGATTTGGATGTCTGTTCTTTTAACAAGGTCTGTCTGGTTGCTCTATCCGGGGGGTTCAGCAGTGCTCATACCTGTTCCCTAAACGCTGCTCCCCCCCCCCCCCCAGTTCAGGTAATGGGAGCACACCTCAAAACTGCTTACACAAAACACTTGTTGGGGGTCATTTGTAAAGTCATTAGCCAGCATTCATTCCATTGTGTCCTTTTATCTAATTTTCCTTTTATTTTCTGTCATTCGTTTTTCCACGTTCTTTCCCCCCTCAAGAACACCCCTCATTTTACTTTCTCTCCCCTCATCTCCTCCATTACTATGATAAGTCTCGCTCTCTCCACCAGCTTTCCCTGAAGGGGCCAGTAGCAGTCAGTGTCATTATTTTCTTAGTCCAGCTTGGTGCTGACAGTGTGAGTTTACTTCCCTCTCTGTTTCACAACCTGGACTGCCCATTTGTTTTCACTTTAATGAAGTAGTGGAAAAGAAGCAAAAGTGGGGAAGGAGGAGAAGGAATGGACAGGAGGAGATGAGATGGGAGGACAAAAGAGGTTCATGTGAACAAGCTGTAAAAATGTTTCAAAAGAAAACATTCCAATAAGGCTGAATAATTTCAAGTAATACATCAACAGAGAATATTAAATGTTGATAGCGGCCAGGAGGACCCATTAAAGAAAACAGCAACTTAACGCATATAGGAGACATATGAAAACAGTGTCAAGATAAGGAACACAACTCGTTACACTGTGGTGTGTTTTGGCACAAATCAAAACAGCTGGATCCCTGTCCCTGTGTCTGGACACTTGTTTTAACTTTGGGGTTTGCCAAAAAAAGCTATACATGTTACAGCATTAGCATTTGGTGAAGTTGTGTGAGTTTAACATGTTTATGTGTGTTTGTATTTCAGCGTCTCAGTGTCTGCCCAGAATATTGTTACTACTCCGCCATAATTTTAGTTGTTATTACATCAGTGCACTGAATTTCACTACTCGTAAACTTGGCCTGGATTAATACATAGTGTTCCATTGTGTTTGTGAGAGTGTAGAAAGATAAATTCCTTCCCACAGAGAGGATCTAACATTTAACAGAAAACTCTGGGGAGGCGGGCCTTGTAGGGACATACAGTACACACCAACATATGCGGCAATGCCATAGATCCGTTTTTCAGAAGATTAAGGCACTTTTTCCTTGAGTCTTTCAGCTAATACTTCATTTGTGAATTGATTTGATTATTTTTGGGTGAGTCTGGATCAATCGCATTCCTTTCCCCTCTTCAGAACAGGGTAGTTTGGCCCTAAGGGCAGAGGGGTGTAATCATTTGAGGCAGACGGAGAACGCCATTTGCCTAGGCCTGGAGGGGTTCTGATTTCAATGCTCTATTATAAGCTGTGTTAACAGCAAATAACATACATTCTTCCCAGAGAACACACACTGTTACACACAGACACGTCGTATTTGAGCATGTATTAACACACTGAGACACAAAGGAAATCCTTCAGACAGACAGGAAAGAAAAAAGTGAGTGGGACGAACGCACACATTCCTTAATGTAACAAACGTATGTCAACCAGCTACTGAAAGAGCCTATATAATAACATTTCTGACAAATAGACTTCACTCAGATCTGTGCTTGTGCTAGGTCTGTGTTTGTACAGAGTTTAAAGAAAATCTCAAATTCCAAAATGGCAGTCAAAGTCCACATAGCAGTGGACACAAAATTCGGGCTGCTTGGCATTAAAATGTATACAGTACGGAAGCACGATTGTGTAAACTGTGACGAAGGAAATCAATCTCTCACACTGCTCCACATGAGGAGAGCCAGATGGATCCTGTTAACAGTTCTGAAATGAATTCTACACGTTCTAAGTCCTGCGACATTCAGGGAAGCTGTTACATTAAAATTCCTAGCGTTTTGACAATTCCAAACAAATTTACACAGGCCGAGCAGGCAGAAAGCTGACTGGGTTGTCCGCACTGTGTATCAAGGTTATCACAAGACTGTATTTGTCTAAGACTGACGGGACCCAGTCTGAAACCTAACTCCACATCACTTAGAGCTGGAGGAAGCTTTGTGGGGGGAGAAGGAAAAAAGTGAGGGAGGGAGAGAAGAAGAAATTGAGAGAAACTCAAAGCATGATTTATTTTAAATAGCCAAAAGGAGGCTGCAGAGGTTACCTGAACATCTGTAAGGCAGACAGGCTTAGACTGGCCCTGAGGCTGATAAGGCTATGAATGGCTGAAGAGGTGTGTTCTTTACGGTGACATTTTTACTAGCCAGTTTGTTCTACCTGCGTGCTATTTGTACTAAATTCCTGCAGCATACACATCCTGAACTGAAACGAAGCAAAGTCCATGTAAGGGAAATATTAACTTTGGAATATTTGTAATATGTCCAAAACACTGTCAACACAACTCTTACGAGAAAAAAACTATCTGCCAAAGCACAAGCAAGTAAATATTGAGACGGGTCCTCAAGTGTGTAAATCCTGCGACTGAGCTAAACAAATGAAGGCTGTTAAGGGTCACGCTAAGAGTGTTCGAAAAATTTAAGAAAATACCATCCAAACCTAGAGAACGCATTCTAAAGTAAAGTGGTTTTGCCTGAAATATATCCCTGTTCTTGTCTTATGTTTGCTAATAGAATGTATTCTTTAATACAGGTGTTGAACAACTTAAAGGGTAACTACCTTTTTTTCAACATGGACGCTATTTTAATATTTTATGTAAAGCACTTTGAATTGCCCTGCATGTTGCTGAAATGTGCTGTACAAATAAAGCTGCCTTGCCTCGCCTTATTTTCCTATGTTTTTGTGTCTAGGTGGCTGATGCGAACAACAGTCTTTGAAATTGGTCCAGTACCTAGACTGTATATTTATTAATTAATATCAACGGTCTATGATCCAGTATTAGGCAGTCGGCAGCGGCAAAACAAGCTATGTTGATGGGGCCATTGTCCAGCTTGTATTTACCTTAAAAAAACTGCTTGTTTTGCCCCTGACAGGCCCAGATTAATATTCTAAGTGTCTAAAAATATTATGGAAAGGATTTCTTAGGAGGTCAACCTTTCTGTTAAAGAGTAAGATCCTTTTTTCAAACATAAAAACATCCACGAATTTGCGTTCGCTAAACCCACCAGACTCCATGTAAAAAAACAATAATTTTAGCACTGCAAAGTACACTTTGCATTCAAAAAAGTCAACAGAAATTAAATATACCACAAAAAGCCGTTTGCGTTGTCTTGCCACTTTTCCAACCATCACAACTCTAGTTTTAGTTCAAATAAACACAGTTTACCGATTTACATGTGAAAATATGTTGGCTCTAAACACGGTAAAAGTATTGTTTTTTTAAATGGAGTCTGGTGGGTTTAGCGCTGGCAGCTTCAGAGCTGTTTCTGGTTAAACAGAAAGGTCTCAAAGAGGTTTTAAAGGTCTATCTCTGAAGGGATCCTTTCCATAATGTTGTCAGACACTTACAATATTAATCTGAGCCTGTCAATGGCAAAAGCACTTTTGTGAAGGTAAATGCAAGCTGGACAATTGCCCTATTCACTTACATTGAAGCTTTTTCGCTGCTCCCGACTGCAGCAATACATAGGATAATAGGGTCCAGGTTGTAAAAAACTGCAGTTACCCTTTAATTACTGCTGACCTTATGTGCTGGTCATTCACGCTATCAACACTAGGCTGAGGAAAAAAGACACAAAGAGATTCACAGAGAAAGCTATGCCTTGCATCTTATTTTAAACAATGAAGAATTTAATAAAATGAGGCATGAGGAAAAAAATTCAAATGGAATTGTCAACATAAAGAAGAGATGCTGTGGCTGAGAGAAATTTAAAGTTAAGTAATTTGCACAAGACTTTCATTATGTGGGAACCTAGTGGAATTGAGAGTTATCCCCCAGCTTCTGCGTTTTCCCAGAACTGCATTAAGTGCCGAGATGAGATTAGTTTGCCCTGGGATTGAATTGGACATGCCTCCGGATTTTAGTGCTGTGATACACAAATAAAGCATGATCACATTGCTAGAGGCCGAAATGTCAAATGCAAACCAGAAGAAAATCACGACCACACTGAATGCGCTGCCTATATTAAAAACAATTTTCCAAAGTACTTTAAAATATTGATTTGCTTCATTTCAAAGACACAGCATGAAACACAGATTACAACTGCTTTGAAACCTATCAAATTGTTCACCAAGCCGTGGCCGCAGCACTTAAAATTGGTACAAAGATTACAGTAAAACCATTTTAGTTATTTATTTTTTTACAAAACGTAGTGTGTAATTTGATCAGATTTTGGAAGTCACTTGACATCCTCAAGCAAAGAGAGGAAATTAAGCAGCAGTGTGGCCAAAGGGTTGAGTTCTACAACAGAAAAGTCACACGCTCAAATTGGAAAACAGCCAATAATGGGCCTGTCACAGTGGACCTGATGAAGATATCCAGCCCCTAACTGCGAGTTGTTTTGGAGAGGACTGTACAGCACATTCCTAAATGTACATTTTTGTAATATTCTATGAAGTCATGGCGAAAACTGAAGCACCGATCTTTAGTTGAGGCGACTGGGAAATCTGGAGAGGCTAAAAGGAAAGCTGGAGGTCTGAGGGAAGGAGAGAGTAAGAATAAAAGGTTTGGAGAAGGCAACACATGGTCTGCCTCTCACCTTTTTACCTCTTTAACTTGCTCTGTAGCTCTCATCTTCTCCATGACCTCGGTAATAAGAACCTATTTCTGTTTTTCCAACAATAACTTCAATCAACTCAAAATTCCTGCTAAGATTTTTGATCAACCTGTTACACACTCCTTTCAAACAACCCACAAGAAGAGCTTAAGGTTGCTAACAGCCTTTCTTCTGACTCCATGCCAGTTTTAAACTCCAAATACCAACTTTTGACCCTGAATACCAGCTTTTCCCTTTGTTAGATACAGCAGACTTGAGAACTCTTTTATACATCAGTCTATCCGGCTGCTAAACCAAAATCGGTGTGTTGCCAATTAAGATCTGAATCAATGGATACCATGAAACATGTTTTGCTTTCATGGCGTTTAAAACCTTTGCACTATTTGTGCAATTGTTGCCTAAATCTGTGTGTAACTTTCTTTTTGTTTTTTAGCGAAGCTGCTCGGGAAAGCAAAAATAATTTTAGTGTAAACTGGCAATAAATTTATATTGTATTGTATCGTAACAACAAAGGGTTTTTGTCCCACACAGGCCTGAACAGTCCTCCAGGCTCATTTGCAACGCTAAAGACAATTTTAGGACTGGAAAGACTGAAAAACCAAGAAATGGTTGAAGAGGTCAAGCCTGCTGTGAAGTAATTCTGGGATTCAGAGCTGGTAACGTACCTGACCTTGGAAACGGTCAAACTCTTCTCTCTGCTCGATTCACACTCCATTACAACTTTAATTACACCAATTACAGCTTTATTTAGCTCATGGCATCCCCAAATTGCCCCTTCAGAGCAGAGGGAGAATAATTATTTATCTTTCTATCCTTCAGGCTAAAATATGAGTATAAATATCCCATCTGAAGAAAGAGATGGAAAGATAAATAAAAGCAGGGGGATGGGTGAAGTTATTTATTGGGAGGGCAGGAGCATGAAAGCATAAGGTGGAGAGAAACTCTGAAAATGTGTTATTTCAGTAATAATGTAAGTCGTTCCAGGACAGATTTTTATTAGCATGGCTGTAGATATCGATTGTTGGGTCACTGAGTCAGTGATGCAGGAGGGAACTAAATGAAAATGGAATCTAAGTGATCACCTGCTATGTAATGCAGTTACTCTTTATTACACTTAGATAAATATGATAGATACACATTCACGTCTGCAATAATGTGAATTGAGTACGGCGCTTCATCACTAAGACCTCAGGCACGGGGTCACTGACAGACGCTCATATGTTTTAATTTCATTACAGCATAAATAGATATATGTGATACACTGATGGTCTTGTTGCGGTTAACGATCTCCAGGCAAGCATTTTTATCAGAAAAATCTATAGGGTCAGTTTTGAGGCCACCCAACGCAGATATCACAGATTTTATAATGTAGAAATAAAAATGATGAGTTCCCAACCTGGTGAAAGGCCTTCCCTATAAGTCAAAATCTCTCCTCCCTCTTTATCTTCTCTGCCAACTTCTACTTGCACTTTTAACTGCACAGCAGGGGCTTTTAAATGCGTTTAGGCCGAAACCCAAATGTAAAATTTAGCCTCAATTTGAAAACGAGAGGCTCATTAAAACATACTGTTACGCTCACCATATGCAGGCCCACCAGCATTGGCCTGTGTTGTGTACCACGCTACATTACAAGCCTACAGGCTAAATGTTCTGGGTTAAGGCAGCTGTTCACTTTCCCTTTCTTGTGTGCCCTCATCCCACTCATGTCAGACTGAATGATCTCACACTAAGTGGTTGCATCTGTGTGGTAGGAGCTCCACTGAACCAATTGGAAAGATGAAGAGGTGGAGTTGTTACCATGGCACTACAAGTAAATGGGCTTCCATCGGGTTAGTGATTGGATGGGTAAGAGATCAGATGAGAGTTGGAGGGTAACTCTGGAAAGATCGTCCCTCAGACCCAGAGGCAAGTGGGTCTGAGAGGGGTCATTATGTCACTTTACTTCTGTTATCCCCCAACCGGCTGATCTCATGGACATACTAGACACAGTGGCTTAGCTACTTCACACGCTGTGTTTGATAGTGTCTTTATGTTTATGTGTGTGCCCCAGAGTTAAGCAATAGATACATACCATGAGATGACAGAAATGCGTCATTTTCATACCTTTTATACCAAGTTAACAGTCTGCTTAAAGTATCTTGGGCCAATATGGGCATTATTTCACATTATTTAACAGAGCTGCTTTTTGGCAATATTGGATTTAAAAATATTTTGCATATAATTGTATAATTACAATGATATCTATTTTTAATAGTTGCATTAATTACGTTTTCTGATAACAAAAATATGGTATTATTGACAGAGGTGGGTACTAACGAGTTACATTTACTCCGTTACATTTACTTATAAGTTTTTGAAAAGATTGTACTTCTAGGAGTAGTTTTAAATCCCTATACTTTTACTTTTACTTGAGTAGATTAGTGATGAAGAAACTGTACTCTTACTCCGCTACATTAGGCTACAATGAGCTTGTTACTTTTCTTTTTACCTCTTTGGTATTCTACGCGTCATTGTTTTTATCCATCCAAATTGGATGTGACAAGTCTCTCACTTAAGCTATTTTGTAATTAATAGATTCATTTTAAGTTATTATTATTATATTATATATATATATTATTTTATTGATTGGATAAATGTTTTGCCTAAATATGATTATTTTATATTTCTGTCTGTCTAATTGATGCTTGTTGAGAAATAAATCAGACGTTACTCAACAGTTACTCACTACTTGAGTAGTTTTTTCATCAAGTACTTTTTTACTCTTACTCAAGTAATTATTTGGATGACTACTTTTACTTTTACTTGAGTCATATTATTCTGAAGTAACAGTACTTTTACTTGAGTACAATTTTTGGCTACTCTACCCACCTCTGATTATTGACTAGTTCTACACAGGTGTGCAATCAGGCATGCATACACACACCCACAAGAAAAAGAGTGATTAGAACTGTATTAAAGTAGGGCTGCAACTTATGATAATTATTGTTAAATGGACAATTTTTCTTCTTCTTCTGCAAATGCCCCCCAACATGTTTTGCAGTACATATCACATTAAAAAAAATCTCCATCTCTCAGAGTGTGCCACACATATACAGTATAGTGTACTGTCAGGAAACCAGACAGCAGCAGACATAATGGGCTGAGCCTTGTTACCTTGTCACATCTCATGAGGCCCAGGTAGCGGAGGGACTTGCTGCTCTGAGCGATTTGTGTGGCTCCCTGGTCTGTGATGTCCTTACACCAGCCGGCATCCACAGTCTCTATGGTACTGCTGTACTGGCCTATGGCTATCAGAGCTGTGGACACAGGAGGAAGACAGAGGGCGGGATGAGGAGGCAAGTGGCAAAGGAGGGAGGGGGAGAAACAAGAAAAGGTGTTAGTCTGACAACCTTTCTCATGCAAATGTAGCGGCATCGGCCTCCCAAAGAGACACAGAAATTCGAGATGAAACCAGGGCAAGTCACCTGGCCAGCTTTGACACATATCTCCAATGTTTGCACAACACCTTGACAATAGACACACATGCGCACACACACACAGAGGTGATAACACGCTGAAAAAGACACATATGCATACACACAAATCTCACACACGGCCATGTTGGTTCAGACTGCTGCAGGATTCATCCGTTAGAGCGTTGGCATGAGTCACAGCACTGAAAGGCAACAACACCGTGCCAGGGTAAAGTGTGACTCCATGCCAGTGTATGATTTAATTCAGCTGTGTGTGTGTGTGTGTGTGTGAGTGTGTGTGTGCTTAACTGCTGCCAGGGCAAAAATTTTGCCAGGGTAAAAGTAACCACTGAAACAAAATATCTGTCAATGTCTGGGGGTTTTGTTACACCTCTGAGCATGTGTATACGTACACACACACAAACACACAACACACCACACGCACGCACAGCACGCACGCACGCACGCACGCACCACACACACACGACACACCCACAGCACACCACACCACCACACCACACACACCACCACACAACACACACACACACACACCACCACACACACACACCACCACACACACCACCACACACCCACACACACCACACACCACCACACACACACACACACACCAACATTCTTTTTGATACTGCCCTAATTTATTTTCAGTAGAGTACTAATTAAAATGTGCAGCGACAAACAAGACAAGATTAAATCTTTTGTAATCTGTCTCAAATAAAGACACACCCTGTTGCATTAACACAGAAACACACAGAGAGACACAACAATCTTCCTCATCCATCTTAGACTCGTCAATCGCTGGGCAGATGGAGGAGACCCGTGCTCCAGCAGTCGATTGATAGTGCTGCTCGGTGATCGATTGGCAGGGCCTAGGCTTTGTTCTCCGCTCTCTCACAACCATCACTAATGAGAGTGGGAAGGTAGGAGGAGGAGCGAGGGATGAGAGAAAGATGAAAGGAGGAGGGTGAAAACAGAGAAAGCCTGTGACAGCACCTTCAAATAATAACTAGGACCTAATGTTGTTTTTTTTCATTTGCAGAAATCCATTTTACTTCAAACTTTTTTACAAACAGGCTTGAGACTTAAACAGCTCCACTTCAACGAGGAGGGAAACAGCTCTTTTCAGAATGCCTCCACATCTAACAGTATTTTAAAACATGCAATCAGCAGATTGTCAAAGTCACTGCTGTCATGCTGTCTAAGAGTGTGCATGTGTACATGCTTACACTGTGGATCAGAAGCTTGTTCCCGCTGGAGAAGGGAAATGAATAATATCATGCTTTTCGAATCAAGTGCCTGTATTTAACCCTCTTTCCTCCTATCCAGCTGGAGCTATGTAATGCAGAGTCTCCTCTACACACACTTAGTGCATCTCACTGTCTTTGTGGGGACCCAACGTTGACATAATGCATTCCCTAGCCCCTTACCCTAACCTTAACCATCACAAGTAAATGCCTAACCTTAACCCTTACCCTCACCCTCACCATAACCTAATTCTAACCCTTATCCTGAAACCAGGTCTTAACCCTTAAAAAGCCCTTTAAAGTTGTGGGGTCCAGCATTTTGGCCTTACAAAGCTATCTGGAACCCACAAGTATACTGTATTCCCGGTTTTTGGACCCCACGAATGTGGTTAAATGAGAATACACACACACACACACACACACACACACACACACACACACACCACACACACACACACACTCTTCAGGTGGAAGAACAACAACACACACTGTGTACAGTATTTAACATATGTAACATATAGCTTTGGGCACTTGGAGTGCTCTACATGTGGTTCCCTTTGTGCTCCAGCATGCTCTTGGATGCCATGCATAATGGCACATTATGACTAAACAGGCAGTAACATGGCTTTGAAGCTACAGAATGTTTCATGTAAAACGGCACCGTGGGGAAAAGGCTCTATCAGGCCAGATGGGTGAACAGCTCACAAAGTAGCCATGTTGACTTTGGACCAGTGGTGACCTGGTAAAGTATTCTAAAAATGGACACGCCTGTGTTTTTGTATGCATGCTTGAGTGTTTTTGAGACCGGAAATACTTCAAGTAGGTGAATGGCTCCCCATCCTGTTCCCCTTGTCATGTCCAATCACATGATCCCAAACTCGATTACCTGGGTTCGGACCTCTCGTGTGATGTTAAGACGCACACATGCTGCTGTTACAACCTCCTTGCAGGGCGATTGTGAGTTTTCAGAAGAGCAGGGAGATCCAATAAAAGAGGAAAGCGTCACAGTTAACCGAACCAAACAACAGAACTCCGCTTCAAGTCCCTGTTTCTTCCACTTCAACGTTATTTCTTTCAACCTGACAAAGTGAGAGGATCAAAGCAGACAGGTGCCTACCACAGTGAATGTATAAGAAGTGCAAGTGAATACATTGTCCATGCATTTCCTGATTACTGTGCAGTACTCACCAAAGCTCCTACCAACCTCCCTACATTAAATTACTGAATTACAGGCTCCAGACTGTATAGAAGTAGACATGTGGCAGTCTGAGATAGCTGCGGGAAGAGAAGAGCAAATAACCCTAAACATAATATTGTTATGCTCTCAAGTTGGTCAACTGGAGAGTCAGATAATGCCTTTGTCAGAACGAGCCAAGTGTTAAGCTATTTAGACTTGTTTAGTGCTCTATCAACAAGTTCATCTGGTTGCCATTACATTCTAATATCCCTCTGTGTGCTCTGCTTCTCTCCCTCTCCCTTTGATCCTCCACCAGGAGACTGTACACCCCAACTACTTCTGGTGGCGAAATGGAAATCGCTAATTTTGCAAAGGAGAAGAGCTTTAAGGGAAACCTTTTAACGACAGTCGAACAGTTTTGTTCACTTGTCAGAGATAAAGAGTGCAACTGAAGCTCAGTGCCATTGTTTAAGAAGAGAGAATAGAAACATACAAAATATGGTACACATTGCACTTAGACTTTTGCAGTTTCATCTAAAGTAATTGTAAGTATAAGCAGAGCTAGGTATGACAAAAATCAGAAAGATAGGCTTTTATTTAATTAGAAACACCTGCAGGATGTTTTTCAATCAGAGCTATATTAGCATGCGTGCATAATGTCCACTTAAGTTGATTAATGCCTATTTTAAATGAAAATAAAAAATCATTCAAAATTTCTCAAATCGCTTTTTTGTGAATTTTTTTCCAATTAAAGACAATGCAATTACCTGAAATTTAAACTAAACATTTTTTTTTTTTTTTTTAAATATAGGGTTTTAAAAACTTTTGACTGGCAGTGTATAAGGGACCATAGGAGCAGGAAATAGTCTTTCCTGACTGATAATGATTTTCTGTCTGAGAAATAGATGAAGCGACATGCAAGAGAAGTTAAGGTGAAAAAAGGTGCAAGAGTCAGAGGAGAAGAGAGGGGAAAATCCCATTCTGGCAGCAGGAGCTGTGACTGAGTGGTGACTACACACTCACAGACGGTAATGAGGACACACTCTGCTGCCTTGCCTGAAAATGGCTTTAGGATCTGGTGTGTGTGTGTGTGTGTGTGTGTGTGTGTGTGTGTGTGTGTGTACACGCACTCCCACTTTAGTGTGAAAAGAACCAGAGAGAGACAGAGATTGACCTTAAATACTGGATATCATTCATTTTTAACATGGCACATTTCACCTGTATTTTACTCAATCTGTCGTTTGGGGATAACACTATGTCGTCATAGGGGAAACATGCGGGGATCACATTTAAAACCAACTGCTCCAGTTTATTTAAGCATCTCCTGGGATTTTGGGCCAATGTCTTATCTTTTCACTCAATCACCAAACAAAAAAATCAATCAACTGATCAATATAAAGAATGTCATGGACCATTTAGTGCCTTTAAGAACGGCATCCCTACCTCAGAACTAGAACATACAACTTGCTCACTGTGGCGTGCCTTGCTAGCCTGACATTGCATCCATATCCAAGTGGCGTTATCAATGGTCGTAGATCAAATGCTTTTGGATCGACCTACAGTCAATCACAGCAACAAAACATGTGACCTAGCGCTGAGCGACGGACTAATGTCAACAGAGTTGATGGTGTAGCATCAATATGTCTACGAACGAGTGTTGCCGTTTTTGCCATCAGAATTTGGAAATAGTGCTTTAACCCTTCATGTTGTCCCCGGGTCCAATTTGACCCATTTTCTGTTTTTTTATCACAAAAAATGAGCCTTCAAAATAAGGCTAAAAATGTCAACATTAAAAATATCAAACAGTTTGGGAAAAAACATCAAAAACAGAACCCACCACATTGAAAAAGTGACAAAAATGTCAGAAAAAGCAATAATAGTGTTTTAAAAAAGTGTTGTATTTTTTCATGGTTGACGGAAAGACGGAAAGACTTTACTAACCTAGTGTTATGTTTGCTGTAGTGTCCCCAGTGTGACGGTGGGCGATCCAAATATTCAGTCATCTTGAATTTTGCGCACGGCGCAGATGCTCTGCAAGTTGTCAGTCACTATTTGAGATAAATGGTTGCGACGGCCCCAACCAGGATCTGGCCAGCTGGAAATCTGTCTATCCCGGCTAACGTCTTGCAATTCTTTCAGTTAGATTTTCCCGAAGATTTTAAGTGCAAGGCGCTACTCATAGCTTTTAAGTTTGGAGAAATGTCGAGCAAAGGTGGTTAACTGAGAAAAAAACAAACAATCTTTGGTGTTCCATTAGGTTCTTAATTCTCTCTAGATAAAGATTCATAACCTTTTACTTTCTCATATCAGGCACAAGCCATTATCAAAACATAGGAGCGGCTCTAGGCTAAGGTAACCGCACTCCAAACAGCGGGGTCAGGAGTTGGTCAATCCTGTGATGACCGCAACGTGAGAAGAAACCTTCCTTAATCAGCTTATTCTCCTATCTCTGCAGCTGACCCCTGGGGTTAAGCATCTTTTACAGGCTTATTAGATATTCACTTATTACATTCTCCTAAATGATGGTGTGCCATTACTGCTATCTTATTGCTCTGAAGCCATCCCTGTGCCTGTGTGCTGTAACCCTATACACCATATTTTACCCGCTGATGAAGACAGAATGCTTACGAAAAAAGTGATGGTATATGGTAGGTAAATAAGATTTACTGTGGTGTAGTTTGTGCATGGTGTGTGTGTGTGTGTGTGTGTGTGTGTGTGTGTGTGTGTGTATGAATATGGCAGAAGGGACGACACAAAAAAGGCCTATTATGGCTGATGTATTCCAGAGAGCACAGCTGTCATGTCTAATGTGAAAGACATTCACTCGGTTCTTTGTGTTGCGTTTAAAAACTTGGCCTCAGGTTTGCCCTGTAGTATGCCCAAAACCAAAAACAATCCCACTTTTCACTTCTCATCTTTTTAAATTGTACAAGTTACAAGGGATGAAAAAACATTTCTTAAGCGGTTATTACAATCTGTATTTTTCCCTCCCACTTTAGCCAAAACTCTGTACTGACATACATTTCTGCAAGACAGAGCCTAAGTTGCCTTCAATTCTTCTGTATTTTGCAAGATTTAGGAAAAAGGAAAGTAACATAAATGCCAATAAGGCTGCAAGACTCGAATATACACCTTTCATAACTAAGGATGGGCAATACGCAGAAAAAATATACACCAGTGAGATGATATCAATTAAAATAATTATTATATTAGCCCAAAAAATACATTCTTATTCTGATTATTTTATTCATAAAATGTTTCTTAATTGACTTTCACCCATAAAAAGCTCATATATACTGTATCAGAGGATTATTTAATCAAAAGTGTATCAAAGTTTATTTTGGAAGGTGAAGGTGAGCGAGCGTGTATACTGTACATTTGCATTTGCGCAACATGATATTTATTTGTGTATTGGTTGTCAACATGAGCGGAAAGAGGAAATTGTTCTCACAGGAGTGTGTTATATGTGTGTTAACATACACACACACACACACACGTTTACATGTGTAAAATCTGTGTCAGGAGACCTCAATAAGCACCATGTGGATGTCACTTAACTCCTTTGATGGCTGTCTGACCTGGCCAAGCGTTGGCCTCAGGGTATGACTGATTAACACACTATGCTCACCTTCAAAGTATTCAACCGAATTGACTGGGGTCACACAGAGGGCCAAAACTAATGTTGTAAACAACATACCGAATACAGCACTTCAAACACACACACACACACAAAATAGAAGAGCTGCTGCTGCTGTGGCCTGTGGGAGATGAGAACGAACAAATTCAAAGCTGTGAGAACTAAAGGGAACCGGAGAAGGAATGCAGACATACCCTCGATTGAGACGAGAAACTGGGGACACGAACATGAACTTGATGTGACAAAAACCTAGCTGTATCTTCCAAGCCAGATGAAAATATCCAGACATAAAGAGACAGAAAAAGAAAAGGGAATAGGAAAGAGAAGAAAGAGAAAATGAGAGAGGCAGAGGTTCTATGAGGTGACGTTCTTTGCCCTGACATTTTGGGCAAACGCAATCAAAGGCCAGGGGAACTGAAATGAGCCAGGCTCTGTAGAGAGACACAGGAGAGAGGAGGAACAGATTGAGTGTGACACAAGAAGGAGGGAGAGCACTTTATGGTGGGACATGCTCGATCTGGGAAATTAATTAGCCAGAGGGCAGGGAGAAGGCAGTGTGCCTTCTTGTGTGTGTAAGCACTGAGGGCATGGGCATTTTCCCAATCAGCCCCTGATCTGATGTAGACCAGCTGACACATACCATTTGTGGTAGTTTGTGCTTGTATAGTTTTATGTGTTTTGTGTGTGTGTGTGTGTGTGTGTGTGGTGTGTGTGTGTGTGTGTGTGTGTGTTGTGTGTGTGTGTGTGTGTGTGTGTGTGTGTGTGCGAGGAACAGAAGCAATCAGGAGACCCTGAAATGTTTAAGTGGTGAGGTAGAGACAGTACAACAAAAAAGTGACTCTGATGTTTTATGGTGGTCTAGCATCTGAAAACAGTACACTTACACACAGAGAGAGAGAGAGAGAGAGGAGAGAGAGAGAGAGGAGAGAGAGAGAGAGAGAGAGAGAGAGAGAGAGACACACACACACACACACACACACACACAGACTGTTTTAGTAGTTGATGTGTGATAACCTTGTGGAGGGGATGTGAAGTTAGAAAAGAAGATTGGAAAGGTGAATGAGTGGCAGTGAGAGGGAGAGATATAGAGGAAGAGTGATGGGCAAGGACAGATAGACAGAGTGAATGGGTGATAAGGAGAGATGGAGCTATCACAGAGGTGACCTCCAACAGGCTTTCCTTCACCGCTGAGAACATGAACGAGCACACGCCACCCATCACACACATGCATGCAGAGGTCAACGGGACACTTATCAGGACAACATTAATCATCAGGAATCAATTCGGTTGAATACACTATGGTCTAAGGCTAAGAGCAGCACATTTTGTTCAATTAGAAGATGATTTAATGAGTAATTTTCGAGAACAGGATGCACTCTTCTATGGTAGCCAAGTACCATAAGTCTATACTTTGCACCTCATGATTGCACCTCACCCATACCATGTGAGGAGTCCTGCTGTGTGCCTACTCTGCCAGGCCTGCTTGTGTTTTCTCCTCCCCTTGCAGGAAGTGGGCCGGTAAGTGAGCCAGCTCACCTGGGCTGAAGAGTTGGCGAGCATAAAGAGGCCGGTTCATTCAGCCTTACTCTCCTCTTAGTTTACCTAAGTACGGAAGAGGATTAGTGGTAAAGTGGACTGGTGATAAATTTATGTGAGTTCTGACTTTTTTCTCAGAATTCTGACTTTTTTGTCAGAATTCTCAGAATAAAGTCAGAATTCTGACTTTTTTTCTCAAAATTCTGATTTATTTCTCAGAATTCTGACTTTTTTTTAATTCTGAGATTAAAGTCAGAATTCTGACTTTAATCTCAGAATTATGACTTTTTCTCAAAATTATGACTTTTTTCTCAGAATTCTGAGATTAAAGTCAGAATTATGACTTTTTTTCTCAGAATTCTGACTTTAATCTCAAAATTCTGAGAAAAAAGTCAGAACTCACATACATTTTTCACCAGTAGCCCTTATCCTCTTCCGTACCTTCCGTATGGCTTCCTGCTTTGTTTGCTATTTTCTTTTCTTTTAGCATACATATTAAGTATTCTGGTGCATAGTTCAGTTTGTGATGTGGACGTATGATGTCTTGTCATTCACTAATACAGTTTTGGGAGACATTGGAAGTGACTCTGATTGATCAAAACGATCTCCCTACTAATAAAAAAGCGTCAGAATTGTGGTCATGTAAAATAAAATTGCATTGATGAAGGATTAAAATTGATTTAAATATAATTAATCAGGCAGCCCTGGCATATAGGTATTTAAATATGAAAACAGAGGAATTCCTATAAAAGGGCCCATTACATTTTGATAACATATAAAAGAGCCTATGGTAATTCCTGTGTGGAATTGTGTGGATTTTTATGTGTATGATCTATGAAATAGTGTGTTTTATAGCAAGGAGAAATAGACACACACAAAGACACACACACACACACACACACAAGTTCCAGTTGCCATCAGCAGTAAAAACAGGATATTAAGCTCTATTTCAAACCAACAGCACCTCTGCTTCTATGCACCTCTCCTTTGAGGATATTAATCCTCCCCACCTTTTTCTCCTCTGTCTGTCTCTTTCTCCATCACTCTCACTCTCTCTTATGAATGTGTACAAGAGGAAAATTGCTCTCCAATTCTGACATCACAGACAGAGGGGCATAAAGCTTAACAACTTCAATTTGAAATGAGAAGGTGAGAGAGGAGCGGAGAGGAAGTAAAGAGGAGGATAGAAGACGAAAATGAAGACGGACGGCATCCTCGTCACTGAACTACATGTTGCATGCGTCTGACTGGAATTAACGTAGCATAGCAATAGTTATGGCTTTGGTTATGGATTAAGGCTAATCCTTTAGCATAGGGAGCAGGTCTTAAAGGTAATTACACGCTACTATTGGATCCAGAGGCCAGAAATGGGCCTCTCTGACATCACGCTTATTAAGATCCAGAAGAAAACTGGCAGCTCTTACAAACTGCTTAGAAAGAATACAGGTTAACACACCATGGCATTCTCTGCCAATCTTAATACTATTTAAACCCGTCTGGAAGGTAAAAGAGCATTGTTGCTGTTCTTTAAGTCATGTGATGGAAAGATGAAAAGCATGGCTAAATAACTAAATAGTGAGCTGTTCACCCACACAGGGTAAATAGCAGCGCCACTCAGTTCTCACTGAATAGTACCAACACAGACAGAAAAGGAAGATGAATATACGGGACAGTTTTCTTTCTTTGGTCATCTGCATTCCCCTCATGTTTTTCTTTTACCCTTTCCTCCTCAAAATCCCCCTGACTGTCTAATTCACACAGTCAGCGCTCCGAGTGCCGCTAAGTCTGTTTCTAAGCCTTATCTCGAGCCTTTAACAGTCCACTCTGTCCGCTTTAACCCAGCGGGAATCATTAACCAGACACACACTTCCTCTTCCCCCTACCCTGACAAAACCCTCCAAATCGTTAAGATCACAAGACAGTGAATGTTGTGTGTGTGGTGTGTGTGGTGTGTGTGTGTGTGTGTGTGTGTGTGTGTGTGTGTGTGTGTGTGTGTGGTGTGAATTAGGGGTCTACTTAGCCCCTGCAACAACCCTAAAACAAATGACCCATTACCAATTAGTGGCACAACAATTAGGTTAGTAGACCGTTAATAGCGTGTGGACCCACCCAAGTTTGAGTTAGTTATGGCTGTTATTCCCTGAACACTAAGACCAATAAGAATAGCATTAGACAATGCAACCTTAACACTGCTCACATAAATCTATAATGTGCCCAGCAGTAAGTATTAAGCACTAAAATGAATAATTCTGAAGGGAAATAGCAACAATAGACCAAACATGACATGTAAGTTCTGTATTTCTTGCAATTCAGTATTGAATTATAGTCCTTGTCTCCACTCTTAACATGTAAAGGGTAACCTGAACTTCTATTTGACCACACAAAGCCAATATTAACCTTACCCAAAACCTAAAGCAAAGCCATTCCAAAAATTAAGCACAGGCAATATTTCCTAGCTTAATGAAATTCCCCTTATCTTTCAATTCTCTGTTGAATAATTAGTTTAAAAAAGAAGATGTACATCATTAATGAAGACCGTTCAAGTACACTCATTACTGTAATACTGCCACCTTGCCAAAGCTAACTGATTGAGATCAAAAGTTAAAAAGGTGCAGTGGTGTTGGTCCTTTGCCGTCGTTTTGACGTAATGTGATGGAAAGACCATTGGGAATAGAAAAAAAGGTGGAGGAAGAAGAGAAAAAAAAGCCATAGTGTTTTCTGAGTGGGCAAAATGACATTGTAACCACTAAGAAAACATTGAGGTCATGAAGGTAAAAAAAAAAAAAAAAAAAAAATCTGCATTGAAAACGGGTTTGATAATTGATGATATAGTATGAACAAGAACAGCACATAGAGAAAAGTCAAAAACAGTGAAAAGAGTAAAAGCTCTTAAAACAATAGTTGGCTATATGAGAGAAGGAAAAAAAAGTTTCATATGTAATGTTTTAAAAACAGAAAAGACTATCGTCTCCATTAAACAGTGGCATTTGGGTCTAAAAAGAAAACTTCTGACATTTAGCAGGATCCTTCCTTCTCCTATTGTTCTCAGTTTGTCCCCCCCCCCCCCCCGGTCTCTTTTAAACTCCTAATGGCTCATGAGTCTGTAACAGCACTTTGTCAGGTCTCACCAAAAGCTCTTTAGCAAAGTTTAAAGCTCCAGTGATGTTTTGTGATCAATACCTGGCCATAACTCAAATTACACGTCAAGCGCCATTACTGTATGCACGGCACAATCTCAACCAAAAGTGTTTACCGACGCACACACGCATACACACATGTACATTTTCATGAGCTTAGACAGTGTTTTTGATCAATACCTGGCTATAGATCAAACACCATTTTCAGTTTATGGCTAACCTTTCCTAGGGCTCATTTCAGACGCACACAGAGTAACTCATGTCTCACTTGAGACTGTTGCTTTGACTGCGTCTATGAAACTGATAAGTGCTCTTAAATGCAAAATGACAGTTTAAGAACCTTGTTTTTGTGCAGCGGCGTAGTCTGAATGTCTCATAAAAACCCAAAGCACTTTTCTCCAGGAGGTAACTTCATAGTCAGTGCCAGAGAAAGAAATACACAACAGACCAAATGTGCTGCTAAAGACTTGAAACTGCGTGAGAGTTGTTTTTTAAAGGACCATTTGTCCAAATTCAACAGGGGGAACGGTGTGCTGGGAAACTATTTGCTCCTCATATTTTACAAGATACGAAGAATTCAAGAAATAGATGAGCTTGTTTCGGCACAAATATGTCATCTACCTGAATATTGCTGATATTGGAATTTGTTTCTGAATGTTTTAGGACCCCACTGACAGCAAGGGTACTTTCATTTAGCTTTAATACAATCAGCCAGGAATCTTATTGAGGACGTTTTGACAATAAAGTCATCATGTAGTGAAATATAACTTTTTGTTCTCTGAATTTCATCTAAAAGTCAGTCTTAGTACACTGATGGACCTACATTTGTGCCTGTGTGCTTTTTTATTTCTTAACCCTTGTGTTGTCCTCGGGTCAAACTGACCCGTTTCAAAGTGCTTTATATCTGAAATATGGATTTATTTCAACCAAATTGCCCAAAAATAACATGGATGATTCCATACAACAGTCTTCAGGTAAAATTAATGATTACTTTCATTACATTTTTGGATGTTTTATTTAATCTTATAGAATTTAAATTCTTTTTTTTTTGTCTCAGTATCTGGACAACATTTTGACATCTACCCATCTGTGATCCACTCAACATGCTCTGATCTTAACTATTAGTCAAAATAATTCATAATAATTCATAACTTACGCCTTTTTAACTAAAAACGTATGTATAATTTGATACCAATGAGGCTTGTTGACCATGAATTCCAGGAATGAGGTCTGTTTTAAAAGCACTAGTAGCTGAAAAAAGTGACAAATAAATCAGAAAAAATGACAGAATCATCGGAAAAGCACAAAAAAAATTCAATTTTGACCTGGAAGGGCAGGTTCATGGTTAAAGGGAAGACAACACAAGGGTTAAAGGGGCCACAGGTTGGATTCGAACCTAGACTGCAGCAAAGGACTGTACATGCTCCTAAGGGGTGAGCCAGAGGCCGTCCATTTATTGCTTTCTTTTTTTTCAGCCTTTATTTTTGACAGGACAGCTGAAGATATGAAAGGGAGAGACAGGGGGAATAAAATGCAGCAAAGGGGCGCAGGGCGGAGTCGAACCCGGGCCCGCTGCGTCAAGGACTAAATCCCTATATACAGTGGTGCTCATAAGTTTACATGCCCATGCTTAAGCTGAATAAAAAGAGGCATAAAAAAATCATCTTTTGTAAATAGATCTTAATGCCTTAATTAAAAAAAAGGGAAAAATCCAACCTTTTAAGACCATTTTCTTTGTGAATGAAAAATGTATTGTAAATAAATAAATGTTCTTCCTTAAAATGCAGGGGGGGCAAAAGTACACAAAAGGGTGAAGGGTATGTGATGATATGGGGTTATTTTAATTCCAAAGGCCAAGGGAACTTTGTCAGGATGCATAGTATCCTGATCCATGAAATAACTGGCCTTTAATAAAATAAAATCTGCTTGCTTCTATGGGAATTTAACATAGGGGTGTGTATACTTATGCCCTCTCTATTTTAAGGAAGAACATTTATTTATTTACAAAACATTATTCATTCACAAAGAAAATGGGTGTCCTTAAAAGGTTGGATTTTTCCTTTTTTTTTTAAATTAAGGCATTAAGATCTATTTACAAAAGATGACCTTTTTTTATTCCTCTTTTTAGTCAACTTAAGCATGGGAATGTAAACTTATGAGCACCACTGTACGGACAGCGGCTCTACCAACTGAGATATCTGGCCGCCCCATTCATTGTTTTTTTTTATAAAATGTGGGCTAGTACACTGTATTGTGCGCTTAAAAATCACAGATATGTAATCCCACAAACTGCTTCACTATCAAGTCTCTCATCTACACCGATAGCCAACCTGAATACAACCTATGTCCTAAATGCAAGTCACCATTTCCCCTGGTTGTTGAAGAATAAAGGGCATTTTACTCATCTATTCTTCTGCCCTTTCTCTTTCTCTGCTCATCATCTCATCTCTTCTCACAGTCTTCTTTCTCTCATCCGGTCACCCCCTCCTCTTCTCTTACTTCTTCCCCCTTTTCTTCCTTCCCCTCTCTATTGTTTGCTTTACGATTATCCTCTTTCCCATCCCCCGTTGGGTCTTTATCCTCTTCCCGAACCTCTCTAAAGGATGTTCCTGTGTTCAGGGTCACTGTTACCCCCTTAGTAGCTCTGTTGACCTTCAACCTCTTTACGACTGGGGTCAGCGCCTGTCGCCATGGTTTTTAACATCCCTGTGGGAGGCCATCCATGTACACAGGTATAGAGTACAATTCAGACATGCACATACACATTATTTATAAAGTCAGAAGCATGCAATGTTGACCTTTTACATCCACTTTAATCTTCCAGTGAGGTTACGAGCCAAGGCAGTATCCAACAAACCTCCCCCGCTGTTTGCTTGAACATCCTTTACTCATTCTTTTATTCAGCCTCCGACGTTTCATTCTTTCTCCTCACTTGCTCAGAGGCTCCCTGTAGTCTAAACAGGTGTCTTTCTCTTTGGATGTTCGTGTCTCTGTGACTTTCAACTGCAGGCTATTGGGTTACGCAAACACAATAGAAAGACATCCCACAATGACAATTATCCTGCGTAGCGATGGCTATAACCTGTGCCTGGTAACCAAAGACGAACATTTAAAAAACAGCTCTTCCTGCTGATATGAAGCGCTCAGTCGCAGCATAAAGCAAGCAGACCAAGTTGTAGTTTTTTCTAAATTAACAACATCAACTTTAAATCAAGTGAACATTTGGTGATTTTCTCTGTAGCCTTCTTAGTGTAATGTCTAGATGCATTTTCATTTTCTATTATATGCACATATAAAATCTAAAAAAAAAGTTGCAAAAATTGCAAAGCTGTGCAATTATATCACCATCACAAACATGCTTAACACATATATGAACCCACGTGTTCCAAACACGTAATGTGTGTCGGTGTGACGCCATCTGAAAGCAGACATATGCTTCAATTTTAATCAGTGTAGCTGGCAACAGATTGGGCTTAACGCCCATGTTTTTTTATTCCTAACATTTTTTTTTCCATATCATGAGGCATAAGTATATGATTGCGTACGGGTGTGTGTGTCTGTAGTACTGTGGTTGAACGGATCCAGTGTGTACACCGACGGAGAACACACAGCTGTTGCACTGCTTTCACTGCATGGCCGGGCTAGACAAGGTATTCCTCTTGAGTGCGCCATTATGTGCACTTCTTACACTATGGGTGTGTGTGTGTGTCTCCCTACTTACGTTTAAGGGGTGTCTGTCTGTATTTGCACTTGGCTCTGATAGAGTGCATGTGTTTCCAGAAGGAGTGGGTGAGCTTTGGGAGGCCAAACACTAAATGGGCAAATGATACAATCCTGCACTCCTCCTCCATAAATTACCAGCTCATTACAGTAATGCAACCCATTTAGCATAGGAAGGGGGGGGGGGACAAGAACGAGATGTAAGAAAGTAGTGCAGGAAAAAGTGTTTAGGGGTAGCAGGATTCATATGGCAAATCAAGCATAAATGTCACGAAAGAAACTGGGGTGGGGACAGGCGGAAAAAGAGGGGGAGATAAGGCAGGGAAAAAAGGAAAGAAGAAGGAAGTGAGAGAGAAAAAGCAGGAGGGGAGGAGGAATAAAAGAGGGTTTGCTGTTATGTGTTTAAGGAGCTTTTCAATCTCAACAGAAGTGCTTTTCATTAAGTTCAAATCTATTATCTGTGCTGCTGTAGGAGAAAAGAAACAATGGGGAAATATTAATATAGATTGCGGATACAGTAGGAGACAGAGATATAGACCCAGACCGAGAGACGGAGTAAAGGAGTGAGAGGGGGGGAGAGAGAGAGGATGGGATGAGATGTAACAGTTGTAATTGAATAGTGAACTAGAGCGGGCCTGAGTGCAAGCACTGATTAATACAATTCAAATTGATTGTCTACTAGTAGCTATGAGAACATCTCATTCTGACTTTCATATTTGAATGTTCAGCATGTTCTCCGTGTGCATGAGTGCGTGTAAGTGTGTGTAACAGAGAGCAGTTTGGCGGGGTAAGGAGATAGAGAGTGCCCTCTAGTGCTTGTTGCTTCTTTTACCCCCCCTTTAAATGGAGATTTTGGTTTGTTTTGTTTTCCTTTATATTATCCTCAGTGGTTATCTAAAGCCTCCTTATAGGAAAAGCCATCTGCTGCTTTTTATTTTTGTCCAGTATATAATAAATCTTGAAAATTACCCACTCTAGATATCCAATCATAGTAAACATGAAGTCTGAAATAGGTTTTGTCTGTTGTTGTAAGTGAGCTGTTTTTTTGCAGTGTTTTGCATGCTCGGTTTACTGTCAATCAGGCAAAAAATGTCTCCAAAAAATTAATATACTCCCTCAGAAACACATTTCATACTCTTCTCTTGTCAGATCAGTTACTTTTTATGTGCCATATCTTTGATGGTCAGAGCATTAGTCAATTTAGGATCGCAATAGGCCTTTTTCACAGCAGCCATTTTAACATGCTATTGCAGGGCAAACACAGGTGTAATTAGTAACATTAATTATGTTAATTATGTTCCATTTAGATGGGCCGGGGCGTCAATGGCTGTTGTGAAAAGGGCCTAGTGGCATTGCAAACAACAACAAAAGTTAGTTAAAATAGTTGTTAAGAATCAAATAACATCCGGCACTTAAAATTGCTACAGTACATGAAGACAGTAATAAATCACCGTTAACGCTATTTTCCTCCCAACTTTATCTCTCTGTCTATTTCTCAATATAAATTACAAAGATAGCGCCGCAGAAGCAGTACACAATTATATAGATGAGAGGGAAGATGGCTGAGGGGGCAGAGTCGAGTTCCATTTGCACCTCAGGAGAACCAGAGAAGGATTTATAGTTGGGGTGTGAAACAATCATTCACGTTAGCAAGTCCGGCCCCGCGTTCAATTAGCAATAGCCTGTGTCTCACACTAATTCCCTCCGCCTGTGAGCCAGAAAATCCAGTCAGCATGTGAACACAGAAAGCTGAATTCATTGTTATTCCAGCTGCTTGCCAACAGTGCGGACTCAATTAAAGAGCTACCTGCATCACACTTTTCAGAAAGTATATTAATTCAGTCCAGCAAGTACATCCTGTCAAAATACTTCAGGAGAGGAAAAAGGTTAGTGGAAAGAGAGGAAAGATTAGAGATACTATAGTAAGAAAAGCCGTGTTCAGAATGAGAAAGATGGAAATAAAGAAAATGAACCCCTAAAATCTCTGTCACAAAGGTTTTTCTGTTGGAGGAAAAATGTCCTCCTCTGAACCTCCATCTCTCTGTGTCTGTGAGTCCCTCTTCTCTCTAATCTCTTTTTCTAACAATATGATGCCTTCTCTGCTACATTAAAAAGGGTTGTCACAAATGTTATAAAGTAGTGCTTTGATGTCTCGTTGTCCAAGCCCTGATGATGGTGAGCAAATCATAAAAAGCTTCATCCATGTATTCCTTTTATTTGTTTTATTATATTAACAGGCCCATGGTTTAGGAGGAGCTGTGAGGGCACTTTCTGATGTTTGGGCTCTTTAATTTAGTGCTAAAGCCTAAAGAAGCCTTGGGGATATAGGACACCAGGTGACCAAAGGAGTGCTCTTTAATTTCATGTAAAATGAAGAAAGTTTAAAAAATGACAAAATTATTTTAATTATCTAAAAAAAAGCAAAGGTTCCCCTGGGACCTAAAGAACTAGGTTAGCTCTTTAAGTCCCTATCCATGCTGAGGTACTGGAGGGAGTGGCCTGGACGTCTATTACAGTAACAAAAAAGTCATGTTCAGTGCTCTGAATTATCAGATAAACTATAAAGAAAAAAGATATGGTCCTTACTAGGGGTGACCACGAAATATTCAAATATATGATGCGTCGATCCAAGGAGCCTGATTCGATAATGCCATTTTAGCTACATGGGGATGCTCTGTGTCTGATTCTACATAGAACAATGATATCAATTTCAACATTTATGCTGTAAATAAAAAGATTTTAACATATCTTTTTAAAGTGTGTGAATAAATCCAACCGCCCCAATGAAAGATTTAAGTTTCCCTTTCCATGATCCGTGAGCGATGCAGGAACATCTTGCTGGCATGGATTTGAACCGTTAACTGAAAATCCAAAGTGGGGGTGCAATTTGAAATAGTAAGATGAGTCAAAGTAAGATGCGAGTGAAGTGCCTCCGCCCGATACAGGAGGACAGCCACGATCCGTTGAGCAGCCGACGGCATGATCCGTCCGCCCACCGATCACCAAATCCACACCAGACCAGCAAGCCGCGGCATTATATGGAACGTTTGAAAAAACATTATGACAAAAAAACTATATATAGTATAGAGCGTGCGCAGAAGGACAGTAGACTTTTGCTCTGTACGTTCTGCTTCTTGTCACCGCATTGCACGCTAGTGAGCTTGCTGCTAGTGAGCTTCATTGACCTATCAGAAGTAAAGAAAACAGAAGTCTACACCCTCCTACAAACGTGATGGCTGCATCTGATTGGACGTAAGCGTCACGTGGGCCTGGCTGCTCCCAAATTTCAAAACGACCATAACTGATTCATTCGGAATACGATCTTGTTAGAAGGAGGCAAGCTGAGCCGGCCGCTCCTCATTTGCATAAAGTTGACTGGATTCAACTTTATGCAAATGAGGAGCGGGTGACTTGATGCCCCTCTTCGTCCCTGCAACGCTACCAGAATGCATTGCACGGTTGCTCATATAGAAATGAATGGGAAGCGGGGAAATTACGCTGACTAATGGACACATTCCATGATGGTCGCCCTCTCCTGGTTGGCTGGATTCAACTTTATGCAAATGAGGAGCGGCTCAGTGAACAATTTTCGTAAAATACAAGATTGCATTCCAAACAAGCCGCCAATATTGTCAGTTTTGAAATCCGGAGCGGCCATACCTACGTGGGGAGTTTGTCCAATCAGCTGCAGCCATCGTGGTTGTAGGAGGGTGTAGACGGTTTTCTTTGCTTTTCAGTGGTCAATGAAGAGAAACTGGTGGCTAGGCCACTTCATTACATTACATGTCACGCTTTTATCCAAAGCAACTTACAATTGCTCTATATGTCAGAGGTCGCACGCCTCTAGAGCAACTAGGGTTAAGCGTCTGGCTCAGGGACACATTGGTTGATGTATTGCAGTGGAATCGAACCTGGGTCTTCCCCACCCTCCCCACTGTGCTATCACCACCCCCCACTAGCGTACAATGCTGCGAAGCGGGGCGATCCTATCCATGAAAACAACGCGTATATGGACACGGACCGTGAGTAGCACGCTCCAAACTTCTTTCAATTAATCTTTTTCCAAACCCCTGCAACACACACACACACACACACACACACACACACACACACACACACACACACACACACACACACACACACACACACACACACACACACACACACACACACACACACACACACATGCATATGCTACATTATAAACACGACGAGGTTAGGTCGAGAAAAGGAGAGAGTGCCAGGGGTATATACTGTATTTTAATAGCCACTTCAGACAAGAAGTGTGGCCAAGGCACCTGTGTTGCGGACAACGGGACCGTTTACATGAGTGTGCTTCCTTCAAATGTAGAAGCAACTCTGGAAAAGCACTTCTGCTCTCATGAAACAATGCAACACAAACTGACAACCATACTAATAATACTCAGGGTACAGAAGATACAGCGTTGCGAAACACTTTAAATACAGTTAAAAGACCAAATCCTTCAGTTTGTGTTTTTTTTTCACAACATTGCTCTTTTTACCTTTACAGATAACTGCAGACAAAATGAAATGCATATGTCAAAAAATGACGAGGTTAGGTGTACAAGTATGTACAAACAGTAACGTGAAGTTTGATCAGGCAGTGATCAACCCTTCATTAATTATGGAGAAGCAGAGAAGAGGCAAAGGTTTCACACACCTGAATGATTTAGAGGCTACCCCTGTGTACAGTATGTGAAATATACATGTGTGTGTGTGTCTGTAGCAGGAAGAAACAAAGAAAGAAGGAACTATCTACCTAGGCAACCCAGTATGGTAAATCACTGAGAAACCTAAGACAACCTTCAAAAAACGAGGGTAGACATGTACACGGTAACCTTTTAAATACAATAAAAAAGAGCTTGTCTCAACTGCTCTTTTCAGTTTTTTATATCTTTTTTATACTAAAATCTGCTACATAAAGGAGTATCTATAGCTGTGTATAGGTTAACTGGCAATACAACAAGCCAACAAGCAATATGTGGTCAAAAAATGCACCAGTAGATTTGATGGTCTAACCCCCAAACATTTTGTAAATTATAAAACAGATAAATCTTGTATTTAATGAATACAACCTTCCTCTTTGTGTTTAAACCCCCAAACCTAAACAACTCCCACCCTCCAATTAACTCTTGCGAGTCCTGAAGCTCAGAAAACTGTAATCAGCTAATGTAATGTGTACTCTGGACCAGTCGACAATGTTGGATGGACTGCTGCTCAATAGAACATAATGGCCAATTATCCTGCATGGACGCTAATGGCCCACATTAACTGGCTGGAATATGGGGGTGGGAAGTGGATTATTTAGTAAAACAATGTTTTGTACCCATCTGGAGTGATGTTTGCGCAGTTTGGGGAATTAGTACAATGCAGCCTGCTTAGGTAAGGTTGAATCATTCATCAAACTGGAGTTGCAGACATTTTAAAAACCAAGGCCTGCTCCCAGTGTACAACACAATGCCTCAGAGCCCCGACACGCAGGAGATGCTTTTTTTTTTGCTGTGCAGTCCCACAACATGCTGAAATCTTCTACAACCACCTTGCTGTACTTTCATTATGTATTTACTGTAGTTACGCTGCTGAAGTTTTTTGTTCTATCGTGCTAAAGAGTAGAGATGGGAACATTAGAGAATTTGATTTTGTTCTTTGAGATTGTTTTTAAATTCTAAATCGATTAATTAATCGACATTACATCATGACTTCGGGGAAACGTGCACGCCGACTTTCTTAGCCCTTGTGTTGTCTTCCCGTCAACCGTAAAAAAAACAACGTTTTTTCAACAATATCTCCTTTCCCCATATTTTTTGTCACTTTTTCAATGTTGTGAATGCTTTTTTTGAAATGTTTTTGGTGTTTTTTCCCAAAGTTTTTATATTTTTTTAATGGTGATATTTCCAGCGCTTATTTTGACGGCACATTTTTTTGTGACAAAAAAAGAAAAATTACTCAAAAATGGGTCAATTTGACCCAAGGACAACATGAGGGTTAAGCCAAGTGGCGTGTTATCCGGTGTAATCTGATCTGCTCCTGCATAAAGTTAAAGAGCGTGAGTAGATCATATCATAATACTAGTTCACACTGTAATATTTGTATTATTTTTTTTGTGTGCTGCTGCGCATCCCTGAGTGTGTAACAAGCGTGTGCGTCCTGTGCACGAGCCTAGGCGCATTTTACTAATGCGCTGTTAAAATAATAACGAAATGCTGAGTTGACATTAGAGGTTTTTGTTGGTCAATGGCACGATCCCTTTCCGCTGTCTCAAGATAGCGATACGCCAAGAATGTACCTGAACACACCTCCCTGTAAGACCAGCAGGCCTATGGGCGCACAGATGGGCAGAGGGTCTAAAAGACTCTTGTTTCTGTTTTTTTTCTGTGCAGTGCCGGGTGCAAGATAGGGCTCAAAAAGTCTAAAACCTTTGATATTGTATAAGGGTGTTCAGCTTTTTCTTTCACAGGGGATTTTTGAGTCCAAAATGCCTCTTAATACCTTTTCCCTTGAGATGGTTGATTTATATTATTTCTCCTTCAGGACAGCATAGTTGGCTCTTCTAAATGAATGTGATGTAAATGAATTAAATACTGTATTAGGACATTAATTCCTGTGCTATCTTCCCTTTAGTGAGGCCTTTAGTGCTAAAACTTGAAAAATGGCCACAGACGGCTTGCTTTGCCAAAGAAAAGATAATAAAAGCAGAAAATTCTCCCCCCACCGTTAAAGCTTTTTTTGAGTTTTTCCTTATCCGAATCAAGGATAGAAGGAGTTGTATGCTGTACAGATTGTAAAGCTTGCAAGTTTGTGATTTGTGATATTGGGCTGTAGACATTTAAATTGATTTCTTTATAGCATTATATTGGCCTACTTTAATCATTTATTTTAATTTGTAAATTGTTTCAGAATTGTAAAAGTAAAAGCCTTTGTTTTTATTTTCATTGTTTCTTGGCCCCATGCTTGTTGTCTTGTTGGCAAAAGCAGCACAAAGCCGGAATATAGCTTTATTTATACTTTTCCTTTACGCCTCCTCCCACATTTTGTTTATACATGCACACTTTGCAGCTGATACCTGCTCACATGTAAACACAAACACAAGCGTGCCAACAGCCGATACCACTGACACATACACACCTACTGTCGAATCCGTTCACCCTCAGCATCTCCCTTCACAATCATCTCCACAGCAATTAATCAAAGCTTGTTCTTTTTTCTTCCACAAGTTAAGCCTGTCACACTTACCTCTCACTCTTTCATCATCCCTTGCTTCTTAAAGAGCCACGTGGCGGACAATATGAGCCCTGCGGGGGCGGCGATATGACACAACGTCGACAGAAAGTAGCGGCCGAGGTTTAAATCATACTGACATGCAGATTTATCAGTGTTTAACTTGTCCAAAGTGTCTCGTCTAGTTGGTGCAGATCTGACTGTATGAGCTGGTTGGCTTTCCTCTGGGAGGGCCCAAAGTCCCAGCCAGGCTCAGCTCAGGTCTGTTCAGCTTAGTTCAGCACACAGTCACTGCTACAACATACACAGACGTGGAGCGAGTTCACTTCACAACGGGTCATATCCACTGTCCCTTTCGAAGGCCAGTTTCACGAGCTTGACCCTAGTTCCATCACAATAGTGATCACATTTGGAAAAATGCTTTTAGTTATTAATAGTGGAAAAGTGAGCATGTACAAAAAAATCCTTGAAAAGATTGAGCTATTGTATCATTCCTCCTCCCAGTTACTCAAAGCAAATCAAAAAGCAACCTGGGAAATGTGGAGAGTCAATAACTTAAACACAGGTAGACATGTCATTTTTAAATTAAGTGGATAAAACAAAATGGTAAAATCCTAAACTTTATCATAAAATGAACTGCCGGAATGCACCGTGTCATTTCAGACTATTGATACAGAACAGACCCAAGAAACAAGTAAAGCAATACATGGGATCTTTATGAGGTTTAGAGTAAAGAAAAGCAAAATTTTGATCATGAAAAACTTTAGTGTTACTGAGCTACCACATGACTGTTTATGGGCCGATTTATGGCTCCCAAACTTGACCCTGCAGTAGCTTTCCTGTTTTATCTTTATCCTCTCAAATATGTTGCATCTATAATGACCTGGTTCATTTCTGTCTTTCTGCATATACTATAATGACAAAATGATGCAGTGTCTGTAATGCTTTAGTTTCTTGCTATAAAGAGTTCCAGATAGTTGTTGTTAGTCCCCTGACAATCATGCATAATTCATCAAGAATACAGAGCACCTCCTGCGTGCAGGCTACGCACGCACACGCACACACACGCACACACACACAATACTGTACATGTGAGTTCACATGTAAACATGTACATGTACTGCCATGCTGCTGTCTGATTTTGCATGATGGATGTGATGTTAAACTGGGAAGGATTGTGGAAGGAACGGTGGTTGGAAAGAAAGCACAAAAAGAATAGTAAAATGAAAGTAAGTAAGTAAGGCCCCGATGAGGGACAAAAGGCAGGACTGATACCAAGTCATCATGGACACAATTTATCATAGGACTATGTGGTATATGCCTATTAAGGGAGCCCTGATTGAGAAAGTTCAAAAGAAAATAATAACTGTGAATTGAAAATTCTGAAATGCACTTGTTCTTAACCTTCCCCTTTCTCCAGGGCTCCCTCAATCCATGTACATCTGAAAACGTGAGAACTGTGAGAAACACTTATTCCCACAATTTTGACCAAGTTGAAAAGTTTGTGTTTAAGATACTGCAAATAACCAAGGGACAAAATAATAGTGTGGTGCCCACAGAAATCAATGTGATTGTGAAACTGCCAGACCAAAGTGGAGACCTGCCTCATTCTATCACGTTTAATCAAAATCCAGTGAGTGGTGACTGAGATATCACAAGTGACGGATGGATAAACAAACAACCAGATTCTCAGTCCAAGACAGAAAGAGCCATTTGCCCATAGACACAGAGAGAAATGTGCATAGGCACAGTGAACCTTATAGCAGCGAGGGAGCAATTCAGAGATGGAAGGCGACGGTGAAGGGAGGGGGGGAGAAGGTAAGCAGTCTTGTTGCGCGAGGCGACAGGGGGTCTGCCTTTAGATGGATGGGTCCCAGCTATTGATAAGGTCAGACCTCATTTGCGCCAGACCTTTTACATTTTGCGAGATGTTGGCCTAGCCATTGGACTGTCAGGAGCAATTCGTCCCTGTGAAAAATGGACTGGCTCATTGAAAACTGTGACTCCATCGTAAAAGCATGAGGCCTTGGCGCTGTGCTACTGTAACTCGTCATATAAAACCCTCCAGCCCAGCCTCTGCCTATTTCAAATATCCACTATGCTGCACATCATAGCAATATTGTCTCGATGTCCGGATTTTCTAGCTCGTTTTCCCCAACATCACAGGTTGTCATTCTGGTTGTTGTTTTTTCAAAACCTATACTCAGGTGCAACCCACCAGTGTTTTCTTTCAACTGATCTCCCCTATCTATTGCTGTCTGCCTTTTCCCTGATTATAGCACAGCAAAAACACACAACACAAACAAAGGGCCTTTCAAGTAAGAAAAAAAAACCAGAGTGCTAATTTAATTTACCTGGCAATCAGGCTTTCACAGCGAACATAGATCAAGACTATGTGGATTATGTCAAGTTCACATAAGGCAGAGAACATCTGATGTGTAGCTGCGTGTGATGTGTGGGTATTTATGTGTGTGACACAGTGGCATCTCTAGTGAGATCTGACTGGTAATGTAAGAAGGGGTAGCATATTAACCTCGCAGGGGCAAAAGAACAAGGGGGTACAAAAAAAAATGGTGTGCAATCAGAGAAGTGGCATGTATGGTCAGAGAGATGGCATCATTTAACCCTTATTGACCCAAAGACTCATCATTCCTGTGTCGGCTACCACCATCAATAAAATGTTGCATTTGCAGAAGGTCCCGTGCTTTGTGTAGACATGTGCCACGGATGTTGTTACAGTGTGTATTTTACAGTATGTACAGACATATTTCACACATTTTAAGATTAAAATCGCCTCATTATTCTTGCAGGTTTTCCAATTTTATAACTTAAGGCACCTATGAAAATGGGACTTTACTTCTGAGCACATTTTCAATCTATTTCTTTCACAGAGCTTGTGTGGCCTGTATGACAAAGCTGTGCCTAAGTGGTAATTCATTTACTTGTGGGAAACATTCAAGGCCCATTAATTTATGCAGTAGATGCTTATACCAGCGTAAAGCACATTTCCCTAGACTGTCCAGCACACAATTCAGATGAGCACGGCATTTAATTTGTTTAAAAACCAGCCGATCCATGTCAGCTTTTAATCTAAAATACAACCACTTTTGATTAAATTGGACTTTGCGCATCACAAACAAGCCCATATATAAAGTGTAAATGAATTCACTTTATTTGACTTTTTTTCATCCGTTCATCATTAAAGTACATAAAAAAATCTGACCCATCCTACTCCTTTGAACAAGGACATATAACTTGAGTCCGGAGGACTGTAACTCCCTACACTAAGACACCAATCTGGCAAAACTCCAAGGCACAGTAAAAACAGCTTCCATAAAATAAGGCTACCATCAGTGTTTCAAATATGCAATCCAATTGCATCTCATCAGCCCACTGGTCACTTCCATAAAAGAGTGCTGTCTGCACAATTCCCCAAGTTCAGGGTTTATTCAACAGCATTTCTGAAAGGTTTAAGACACAACAGATGAGCTGGTTTTCACCAGAGAAGCTGTGCACCGAGCATTCACTCCCTAACAAGGTGAGAAAGCAGTCCTGACTTTGAGTAGAGGGCATTTGAACTATATCTACCTTAAACAAAACTACAGATGTACTTTCAGGTCCAATATGCCTATTTAAAAAATATGCTTCAGCGACAGCAGCACAGAGCAGTAACGGTACATTGTTACGGATCAAAGCAGCAGCGGCCAACTGAAGATAATGAGAGGGCTGCATGTTGAAAAAACACTGGCATTGACTGTGATGAGTTCTACAAAACAGATGAAAATGCTATGGGCACCAGTGTTGTGTGTGATGCTGTATAGAGGGAGGTGTCTTTCCAGGTAGAAAAAAGTAAATCCTCTAACCCCATCCACCATAGACTTCAGACATCTAGCATGACTGAGGCTGATACAGACCTCAGGCAAATAGACATAACAGGCCAGATTGGTGTGTCTGCATGGCCTGGCGTTCCCATGTTTACATTGGAACTAAGTCCCCATTAGTCATTAGGGGTGCAATGGAGAACCAAATCGAGCGAAAGACACTGTCATGGATCCATGCAAACATCACATATACACGTATGAATGTATATCTTAAATTTTTTGTCAAATGTCATTTTTGACAAGAGGCAAAACACAAAATAAAGCCTCAGTGTTAGACGTTACGTGTATTTGCGGGGTATTACACCCAGTTAAACAAACAACAGTCGGTTTGTTGAAGCTAACAGAGGAAAAGTTTCTTTTTCTAAGGTAGTAACTGCAAGACAAATAAAGTATCTGTTTGGGTAGGAAAAAAGAAAAAAGCTGATCATACTGAGGGTCAGCTAACTCCTCTGGCTGTAACACTGCTTCAGCTCTAACCTTTGGCACGTAGTGCACACGTTTCATGAAAACTGTATTAAAAATGAAAACAAAAGTGATGGAAAGAAAAGGAAAAAAAGTACTTAATTCAGAAGAAAGCAGCTGCCATCTAGGTAACCACATACAGTTGTTCTTCCTGGCACTGTGTGAAGTTAATCGTGCGTGAAAATGGAGGAGACAGTCATGGACCAAATTCCAGCAATGTAAGCTTTCCATGTCAGATCACATTATTCCAAACTGCATTCTACCAATGTCTATGCAAAAATATGTATGTTCTTTCATCAGGATAGTGAAGCGACTTAAGCTGAATTCAAGCAGTGCAATTAAGTTGCCATTCAATTCAAAAATAATGTTCAAAATGCTCAGACAGAAGTTCAATAACTATTAGCGAATAATAGGGGGGAATGGGTAGGAATGTATGTATTTCTATGTTTTTGTTTTGTTTCAAAAGCAAGAAAATGTCAAACCTGCTACCCTTTGTTATTCCCAATACAGCCTGTAATAATTTCTGAGGTTTCAGCAATAAACATATTTGAGAAAAGAAAAAAAAAAAAATATGTGCATATATATATATATATAATATTATATATATATTAATTATATATATATATCAATTAATATATGTAGTATTTTTTTTTCTTTTATACACTGTGTATATATATACACATGTATACACACACACACACACATATAATATACACATATATATATATATACATATATATATATATATATACACATATATATATATATATATATAATATATATATATATATATTATATACACACACACACACAACACACAACACACAAACACACAAATATAATAATAATAATAATAATAATAATATTACATTGCCTGAATAGCATTCAGTAAGAATTATGGGTCCAACACAATGAGATTCCTCTCTGCCTTCTGCACAGTTCCCTGTGGGCATGATCGGTTCCTGGTATATCATAAAGCTGCAGTACACGTATCATATCCTTGATTCTGGCTGGCCATGACGATAATATTGTCTTCCCCTGCATCTCCCTTTCCAGGCTAATAGCCTGCTAGCTCTAGCGTAGGTGGCTGGTCGACCCTGACTGCTGCTATATCGGGCACAGACCTCTGAGCTGAAATCAATAGCCGGTGCTGAGGATAGAGCTTGTTTGTCACCCTGTCCCTGGTCTGTCAATCAACATCCTCCATGTCCTCCATCCGCAGCCGCCATGTAACCTGGCTGTTCGGTTGTCCGTGACAAAGCCCTTGAAAAGACATACTGTCAGATAATTTGCGATTAGGATGCTGCTAATTGCAAGATCCATTAGCTCAAATGTTTGGTAGGGAAGGCAGGCTGTAAAATGTGGATGGCATTCAGCCTGCAAGATGTGGCAGTCACTTGCATTTTTGCATTGATACATTCATTCATTATTTTATTTAGCACTGTCTAACAGTGGTGATCAACCTATCGTTCAGTAACACAACACAAACATACTGTACAAAAGAGTTAATGTAAGGTTTACAACATTGTAGTATTCCCTTGTAAACACAGATCACCTGTAAATGCCATTAATCATGGTATTTTCTGAAAAAAATGGTTATTTACTGTAATGATAGATCTATGAGAACATGTTTAGCCAATGGGTTCTATAGGATTAGCAACTAATCTTGTGTCAAAAAACGTACAACCTTAAATGGGCTGCTCTTTTAAAAGGGCAAGGATCAGCACACTTCTCATCCACAATGTCTGACTCATTACTGGGTTTTCTGTGGGATGATTATGTAACACATCAACATGGCAGGTCTCTATTGCATTATCATCAGCCTGCGTAGCCAGCTTTCTTACTAGAGGAAAATATGCAATTGTAAAAATCTCTACAAAAAATTAGACTGAAAGATAGATTCATTGGCCATACTGTATGGTGTGTTTTCACAAAGTAGTCTATTTAGTTCCTTCTAAACCTCCCCACTATGTACTGCATTTGGTCAGCTGTTAAGTGAGTGAGTGAGTTAAGTTAATCTATATAAAGAAAAGGAAAGTTGACAAGGGTAGCACCTCTCTGTAAAATTTTAACCTGAAGCGTTATGAGGTATTTGCACAAGACAGACAGCAGGCTCTCAAGAAACATTGCTGGTGCTCAGAGGTATTTGGAGGTGGCTGCAAGCACTTTGAAAGAATTGATAAAAGCTAAACAAAAATAAATAAAAAAGACACTGCCCAACAGCTTTAACAGCTCATTTGAAAGGGTGTCAAGAACCACCACCAACTCCACTTATCACAGGATGCTGGCACCTCACTCCCTGTAGGAAATGTTTCAGCAGAGTGGTTGAAAACCAATCTCTCCTTGAACACAACATTAGGACTGACTTCTGGCACATGGCGATTGACAGAAGAATGTGAGAGAGCTTCCTTTAATAGAAGCTGAACAAAAGGGAGCACGGATCCAATGGAATCAACTCTTCTCTCCCTCTGGAACCACTGGAACCTCTCTTGGAGGAAGTACTGCATTTGCTTGACTTGGATTAACTCAGACACACCTGCCAGTCCCTCTCAGGGTCCAAGCCTAAAGGAGCTGTCCCGGGTAAGTCACTGCATCTTTAACACAGTTCAGCTGAAAAAATCTCCTTGATATTTGGGGATTGATTGAAAGAGCCAGTAGTACCTGAGTCCACTGTTGCTCCCACATTGGAAGGCAATTGAATTGAATGAATCTATTTAAACTCTGTTGTTAGAACACACTACACACAGGCCTGAAATTCACACATGTGCTCTGGTCCTATACATGCACGAATGGAGAGATGTCAGAGTGAGAGGTCTGAGACTGCTGGACAGGCGCCTCAAAAAAGCATCATGGCAGTGCCCAGGAGGAGAACTGGCACCTCGCCAGCAACCAGTCCATGCTCCGTATTTCAGCGACCCTCTGGTTCCCGACCCAACTCTCTACGGACTGAGCTCCTGTCACCCTGAAATGGTGGTGTGAGTGTTAGAATATGTTCTTTTGTGGCCAGGTTAGCTCAGTCGGTAGAGCAAGCGCACATATATAGAGGTTTACTCCTTGACGCACGGGTTGCAGGTTTGACTCTGACCTGAGGCCCTTTGCTGCATGTAATATCCCCTCCCCCATTCTCTCCCCTTTTATGGCTTCATCTGTGCTTTGGAAATAAAGGCCTAAACACGCCCCAAAAAATAATCTTAAAAAATAATATGCTCTTTTGTGACTTATGAAGGTCAATGTTGCCATAAAAACACGTTTTGTGAGGACCTGAGGATGCAGGGAGGAGTTTTGTTATTTTAACAAAAATAATGGGTGAGTTCTTCTTGACTAGGTTAGGGACGACAAAGGCACATGGTATTGCCTTATGTAGAGGAACGACAGACCTGCATGCAATTGCATTATCATCCACAAGTAGGATAGTGGTTGGCCTTTCTGTTGGGTGTATATATTTTGACTTAACCTTAATCACTAAACAAGCCATTGGACATTTGTGCAGTCTGTGTTGATCAGCCCTGTCAATCCCCAATGTGAGTCGAGTGCAGATTTGAGTCGCGTATGCGTCACTTTGCAACGAGTGAAGATGTGAGTTCCGCACGCATCACTTAGCAACAAATAGCCTACAAGATGCCAACGAGAGACTTCTGTAATGTCAATACAGTAAAAATGGATCTACTTAACGAAGTTGGTTCACTGCTAGCTACAAGTTAGCATCAAACACAACAAAGGCTGTCAGTTGAATGGCATTTGGAGCTAACGTTAGCAATCAAACAACCATAGATACGTAGCTAAAACGTTTTTGAAATGAATCCCATCTTCTGTTATTGTTTGTAATGAAAAAAGATTATTATTCCATGGATTTCACAAATTTCAGTATGACACGTTATGCTGTAAACCATTTCAATCTGAGCATGCGGGCCTCAAATCTGCCCTCAAGTGACAAGCCCTAAACATCCAATGTGCAAACTGTACAGAGTTATCTGTTAGCTACCTAGAAACCAGCCCCAAACATGTCTATGTAACTGTCCAATCAACAGGATTTCCCTCAAATCACTGTATGTTCCTGAAACAAAATCATAAGGTGTCAAAATAATGATACATATTTCACTCGCCTCCCAAAACGCCCACTCATCTACTATTGAATTTTCACATGCAACCTACAATTTGTTTGATGAGTGGTTAAAAACACATGTTCATAGAGGGCAAAGCTTTGGGGAAGGTCAGGTCAGTTGATAATTCTACAAGTGTTTGGGTCTGGCTCTGACTGAAGTGACGTAACCTCAAATATTTGGCAGTGGATTTCACTTTATATCACACACCACACCCACACACCCCACACACACACACACCACACACACCAACACACACACACACACACCATCATCCTCACATCCTCATCAACCCAACACTACTATTCATAAGGCCTATATGTTTTATGATTATACAAACGTTTTATAGATTAGAGCTTTTAAGACTGTAGGGAAGCGTTTGTTAAAATGTGACTTTGGATACTCCCAACACTGAATCATCCGAGTCAGTTCAGTGTTTGTGTATCTATCTTAGAGCACATGTGCAAACACTCAAATGACATGCACGCTCATGCATAGACACAAACACACACACACACACACAGAACTTGCCATGGTGCCTCTACTCAGAGCATATGGTGGAAATTTAATATATTTTCCGAATGTCAGCGACGCCTGTTCACAAGTGTCACCGCCAAATCCCTGCTGGGATTAAAAAGAAAAAATTAAAGAGCGAGCCAAATGAAACCAAATACAGAGCTCAATTTTGACTTCACCATTTGGAGGAGAGAATTAAGGGAAACAAGTCTGTGATCCTGAGAGATGGGGAAAAAAACCTAGAAGTAAATATTGATATGTGAACAAATGTAAATCAAGTACAGCCTTAAATGGTTTTTCTGTATGGCTAGGCACTTTACTGCACACACGCACACACAAACACACACAGACACACACACACACACACACAAACACACACACACACACACACACACACACACAGAGTGTTTGCATGCATGCATTTAACGTGAACATTCATTAAGCCTCCAATTTCTCCGGTCACAAGAAACATTTCAATAAAGTCTCTTAATTAACATGCACACCGATTAGAATGTCATGTTTCAGAATGTGCAGCAATCTGTCTTCCTGTCACTCCCTCCTTCACACACAAGCCTCCCAGCCAGTGACTTAATGGCTTTTTTCACCTGCACTTAGCAATGGACTATGGTCTGTGAATAATAAGTGGGAAGAAAGAGTAAAAACAGGAGAAGGGGGAGACTGAGTAGGAGTGAGACGGAAAAAGAGATGTATTTCATGGTTTGACTGTCAATGTAAATGCCATATTCTATTAAGCATCTCATATTTCTGCCCCCATTGTAGTATTTCTCTGGAAAAAGACAGGACTGATATGAATGGATGTTGTCGGCATAGGCCTACTTGATAATTAACTGAATAGCAGGAGGAAGTGGAGGCAGCCACTGAAAAGTCCATTTCAACCTTTTTGACTTAACAATAGAGACACACACACAAACCACTTCCAATGTATTCTCTCAATAAACGATACAGCTGGCTCCAGTCCCATTCAATACGACATAATGCCTTTTTTTCTAAATACATTTAAGGGTGTGAGAAAAGACAGGTTGTGTGCATCTGTACGTTTGTGAAAATGTACGTATAAATTCATTTTGCGGTGTTAGCCAGAAGCCAAGGCCACTCAGATACATCTGACTGTACTCCGAGGAGTGGAGAAATAGGTGTCGATAAAATGTGTCTCATGCCACAATGGAGGCGCGTTTTCTGCATTCCAATGGGGCTGCTTTTGTTGAGCACCTGCGGCACAGCCCAGCCGTACAGAGTGGAGAGGCACTCAAAACAATCGACGGGCCCCCGGGTCTCACAAACACAGTCTTTAGAGAAAATGGAGGAAAATACACATCCACAATTACAGCAAAGAAATGAGGTTTCATTCTCATTAGTGCTGGAAATACACTGTTAATGTCTGCCTTGTGTGTGTTGGTTGAGTGACTGTACTCGCAGGCATGGTGATGTATGTCTCCTAAATGCTACAGTACAGTTGAAAACATATGACTGTGTTTTCAGACGACAGCTACAATTTCCATCCCACAAATCGTTTCAGAAAGTAGATGGAGGAAAAAAAACAAAATGACTATGTCATAGCCTATAACCAAACAATAAACAGAAAAACACAGAGCCTCTGTTTATATGTGCTCCCCAGGGCATGTCTATTGGCGTGAAGCAGAATCCCAGCTGCCATTTTGGTGAGTTTATAGCTCTGTAAGCCTGTGTTTCTGTGTGGGTGTGTGTTTATGTAAAATCTCTCATGAGGCATAATGTAGACTAATAGGAAGTAATAAAGGTAATGTTGACCTTGTAATAGCTGTCTTCCTGCCAACCCCCGGGCCTGAATGGTTGCCTTTGTGTGATACAGGGTGCTGTTTAGGCAGATCACATGAAGGGTTAACCAAACCAAGAGCAAAGAAGACCTTTCTGTATCACAGCACTGACTTGATTTTTGATTTTGACAATTATTTATTTAGTTTTTCAAACTTCTTCTTATGTTGTTTGAGTGTCATGCATAAAAAAACTTTATGCGTTGTGAATATTAATTATCTATGTACAGGTCACTAACCACTTGTGGTCTCTCACTTGGAAAGCTACTCTGGTTAAAAGAGAGCAGCAAAAACATATTCTGGTGTCACTGGACAGTGCATGAGGTGTATTAATATTTCATTACTTTGGCTGACATTATTAGCAAATTCGTACTGCAATACACTATTTTTGCTAATGAATAGTGTTATGTAAGTTACCGCTAATTTAATGCAAATGTCTGCTCACATATTAAAGACACTTGAATATTGGCTTTGACAATACCTGAAAACTGTATTCAGCCACTAATGGTTAAGTATGGGCAGAGGCAGGTAGGTAATTAGAATCCTTATTAGTAGTACATTTTTTTACTACTTAATAATTTATTATTATTATAAATGGCAACCTCCCCTTGGAGCCTTGTGCAGAAGATGCCTGGGAATTAATTCAATTCAACTTTATATATAGTATCAATTCATAACGAGAGTTATCTCGAGACACTTTACAGATAGAGTAGGTCTAGACCACACTCCAGAATTTACAAGGACCCAACAGTTCTAGTAGTTCCCTCCAGAGCAAGCAACAGCGCGACAGTGGCGAGGAAAAACTCCTTTTAGGAAGAAACCTGGGACAGACCCAGACCCAGGCCCAGACCCAGACCCAGGCCCAGACCCAGGTTCTTGGTAGTCGGTGTCTGACGACCGGTGGGGTTAAAATGAAGAGTGTCAATAACAGTCACAGAAAATAGTAGTTTGTAGTAGTTCTTTGAGTTAACTGCATCTAAAAAAAAAAGTCAACTCTCGATGGCGACAAAAAGTCACTGTAATTCACTTGATGTTAAATACCAGCAATTACTGTCAGGATACTGTCAAGGAATTCGAGGAATGGGCAGACGATAGACAAAAAAAACAACCTATAAATTATTAGCGTCCAATAAAGCTTTTCTGTTTGTACTGGAGGCTACACGATAATGAAGCAGAAAAGCAAGGTCGAGTTGCGCTGTGATTTTTCCGCTAAGGTTACACGCCTCAACGGGACAATGCAGCAGATGAATATTCTATCTGCAGAGGCAGGCAGCCTTGAAGCAGTGAAGTCCAGCAGCCGAGATGTTCAAACACTATTTATTGTTTGCTCTCCCGTGCTCACCTTTTCATGCTTTATCTGATTCCGCCCTGGTGTCTCTGTGGGCCCGACACTACAGAGCCTAACCATAAGCTTTGAATGGCCTTGAAAGTAGAATAGAAAGGGGTTGGATCTACATAATGCCTCGTGCCCTCCACATTGTATTCTGGTTGAAATAACACTTGTTTAAGAAGATTTTGCAAAAATTCCACTGCCACATACTTAATTCTGGTGACATTATTTTGCTATATATATATATTTGATGTCAATGTATTGCAGAATATACTTACTTGAAACCTACTAAACTTGCGCTTTAATTAGTCATATCTCACAATTTCAAGAATGCCTGAAAAAGGGATAACTGTTGATAGAAATAGTACTTTTTAAAGTCACTCTTTATTCAGCTTGACCTGGTGGTCTGCAATCACTTTTTCTTTATGTCCACCTTTCTTTCACTCCACACATTAACAGTAAGCATGTAACGCCATGCAACCAAACGCACTCAGGGATGACACTCAGACACATCAGCAAAAACACAAGCAGGCCTCTCAAGTGTCTCTTTCCAGCGTCTGGGTGTCAGACATATAATTGAGGGCTTACAATGTGCTCCCCTTCTGCTAAGCCTTGCTATCTATCAGGCCACACGCTGCTCTCACAAACTGTCCTCCACTGGTACATATCTGATTACGGCTCCTCTGTAAATGAAGCTTTACAGGACGTACCGATAACAGAATGAGAGCGGATAGGAGGAGGTGAGGGAAAAGAAAGATTACAATATGTAAAGAGGAGACAAGGTGTGGGCTGAGTCCAGTACCGAACAAGACCACCGAGGTGGGGACGAGTGTGGGAAGAAGGATGAGGCAGAGACGATAGTTATGTCATGACATGCCGCCTTGGAAGTATCACATAAAAAGGGCCATTTCTCCTTTCACATCGATTAAGTATCCATTTGCTGAAAATGTGATCATTTGACATTTTTTCAGATTGACTTTCCTGGCATCACTGACTTTAAGAATGGCTCCTAGCATTCATACTTGAACCAATACTGCTTTACAGTCATTTTCCCTTCAAAATGGTCTTGGCCATTCCCAGTATCTGGACTGCTTCTTACTACAGATTTTGTCAGCATAGCGAAGGGGACCTACCTTACATACATCTTGAAGCAATTATTTCATTCTGATTTCAATTAACTTTGAATGAATCCACATTGTATATTTTATATCATCCCCAGGAGTTTAATTAATCACTTTTCACCTGTTTTTACATTCATTAACCTGAACTCATAAGCCAGGGCTACTCTACTGGTAGCCTTAAGTCATTTTAAATAGTCTCTTTGATTTGTTTTGGGCGAGTAATTGAAAGCAATATTAATTTATTTTACACAAATGCGAGTGCCGTGGGATATTCTCCTGAAAAAAAAAAAAAACGAGTTGTTGTTCTCAAAGTTCATAAGCAAAAGATTTAAGTGTGTGAGATATACAGGTACACAGCTTTCTGACAAAACCCAGTCTTGTTTCCAGAAAAGCATTTGTCTGTCTACATGAAGACAACATACTCAACTTATGACGCTGCTTTTTGGAGCCAAACCTCCTACAATTATTGATCATTTTACTGTATGTTTATAATGAGCTTCCATCCAAAATAACTCTTTTTACGTGGGTGCAGCAACCTTACTGCCAATTGAACAATCCCATGCAGATCTTACACAATATAATAAACACACTCATGCTGAATGAAGCACAATGCTGTGTTGCAGTAAATCACAGCTGTGCCACGACAGCAACGCCCCACTGCCTTCCATGTTTAAAGAGCAGTGATTTACATATACCTTTTATCATATGATTATACTATATACATACACACACACAGAAAGTATAATGGCAGGGTTTCTGCTCTGTTTTATAGGCGCCATTGATCAAATGATGAGGGGGAAGGGCCAGCATCTCTTGTGGCATTGTGGCTGTTTGCCAGAGTTGCTGTTGAAACACATCTAAGAGTCATAAGCTAAGCCATTTAAACATGGCCGGTGCATTATGTATTATAGCCCCTCCCTGACAACTGGATGATGTACAGCATGTTTGTCAAACAATGGAGTAACAGCAGGAAAAGACATCCTATGGACAGAGAGAGAGAAAAAAAAGGGGATGAGGGTGAAAAAAATCAAAGAAACTGACTTCAGGATCCAAAGAAAAGTGAGGACTGAGAAAAGAAGATGAAAGAGGATATTAAGAATCCAAATGAAAAGTGGCCTTTAAGTACAAATAGATTTTGCATTTAGATATTCCGGTAACCTTCCTGTAAGCAGGAAAGTCCTACTGAGATAACAATAGGGATATTCTCTTGGACAGCAGCCACCAGGGTGGACTAATCCATGGCAACGACAGGAGGTAAATGACAGGTCAAAGGTCATAGCCAGCAGGAGGAAATGACATCAGCAGGAAGTATGAATAAACAGTGGGGTACAATGATCCAATACAAGCACTGACCTTGCAAGGGATTAGCAGTGGCATTATCTCAGAAATATACAGATGTATAAAAAATGAGTCAGTGGGTGACCTTCCAAAAAGAAACTTTATAATTTCCAGTTTTATTGTTAACTGAAACGTAGACCAATAATCTAAATAATAGCATTGCTATTAACTTTGCAGAGTGCTAAATTTATTTTAAATGGCATTGTTCAAACTGAAAAAATACTTTTTGATTTGATTTGAAAAAATTTTTTTTTGCAAAAAAAGAAGCGGGAAAACTGATTTTTAAGGGCTTTTGGGAGGGTTTTTAAACCTTGGAGGGCCTGGTTAAATTAGCTTTTTAATTTAAGTAAAATCCTTGGAAAAAAATTTTTAAAAAAATACACGACAAAAGTTCAAGTGGGTTCCCTTTCCGCGTTTTTCAAGTTTGAAAAAGGCAAATTTGAACCCAAATGAGGTGCAATTTTCCAGCCCCCGACATAAAATTTTAAAAAAAAAACCCGTACAAAAATTTAAAAAAAAAAAGAAAAAAAATCAGATAAAAAAAAAAAGAAAAAAATTTCCAACCCTTTTTGGATTACAAGTTGGAATGGGCCATAAATTTTTATGTTTCTTTCTTTTTAAAGCTAAACCTTTTTAGGGGGGTTTCCAATTTCCCAATGTATAAAGCCCTGGTCAGGTTAATCCCGTATTTTAAATTTAGTTTGTAAAATGTGTGCAAGCTGTTTTTTTTCCCTTGTTGGGTCTGTAGTAAACCACTCTGTTGGAAGCTTTGGAAAAGGTCCATCACTTTTGGGTACATTGCGACGCCCCTTTTTAGTGTTTTTTGGGGCTCAGTTGTACAGGAATTTGTTTGTGGCATTCAGATAAAAATTTGTATTTTATTTGGGGAAAAAAAGGAAAAAAACTTGTCTTAGGATCTAACAAAAGCCCTCAGTTTTGGAATAATTATATTAAAATAAATAAAAAACCCCTTCCCTTTTTTTTAAAATTAAATTCCCCCCAAGACCTTGAAAAAAAGGCTGAAAATCACAAAAATTTTAAATCCAAAAAAAAAATTTTTTTAGAAAAACGAAAGGGGAAAATCCCCTAATAAAACAGCCCGGGCGGGGCCAAAAAAGGATGGAAAAAAAATAAGGAGCTTCATGTACATTTCCCTGGGCATCCCCCCAAAAAGGGTGGGCAAAACATTTTTTAAGAGTGTGCAAATATAGCCCCCACAGCAGGGGGTTTAAACTATTAAAACCCCCAAAATCGGGCCCCAAACCCACCCCATCAACCCCACATAACCTACAGGCCCATTTTCCATTCACACCTAGAGAGCGAAGGGAGGAGGAAAGGGAGAGGGGACAGGGGGAAAAAGAGAACGGAGAGAAGGGGAAAAGGGGGGCCGGCAATGCACTTTGAAAAAAAAATGTAAAAAAAAAAGCCCCCCAAGTCATTTTGGCACTATGAGCTTTAAAAACCCCTTTGCTTATCAGTCCCTTATCCCGGGGCAAGGGCACATTTGGATGTGATGGGCCTCAGAGAAAAAATTTTCCCTACCCTAGACGACACACCATCTTTGCATGAAAGTCCACTTCTTTTAAAAAAAAAAAAAAGGTAGCCAAAAATAAGGGGGACTTTTTAAAACCCCACAGTTTGTGTTTTGAGTCCCACGGGGAACTTAAGCACGCTGTATTAAAATACATGCTGAAATGACGCGAGGCGAGAGAGGGGAGAGAAGGAGGCAGAAAAAGGAGAAAAAGACGAAAGAGAAGAAAAAAGGCCATTTATAGAAAAAGTTTCATAAACCACTTTGTCCATTGAGTTTTTGGGGTAGGTTTTTTTGTGTTTTTTTTTTCTAACTTTTGGGATGCCTGAATTTTCCCTCGGGATTTAAAAAAAGTACCTATCTATTGTTGCAACCCTATCTAAAACTAAAACATCATTGCATCCAGCAGCTTATTGATACATGATAAGACCCTTTTGTACTACACACACCTTTGTACATAGGCATACATACATCTGTGTACACAGAGACACACATTTCCATATGAATCTGTATATAAACACACAAACCCAAGTCATCTCAATCCTTCTTCTCCATGGACTTAAGCCTAAAATAGCAGTGGCTTAAGCATTCTTTTTCTTTCAAAAGTTACGGCAAAGTATGCATGCTGAGATGTGATAGTGTGAGTGAAGGAAGATATTACCATGAGCTCAAAAGTGCATCTATAATATGTGTGTACCGACTGTGTGATTGAGTTTGCGTCTGAATGCAAACGGGACTTGCCTGGTTGTAATGCCTGAAGCAAGGGTGTGTGTTTGTGTGTGTGTCTGTGTGTTTTAGTGAGTTAAAGAGAGAGAGAGAATTAGTGTATGAGTGTGTTTGTGTGTGACCAGTAAGATGGTAGACAGCATAAGCCCCAGCCTTCACAGCTTAAGCCCCCCTCACTTTTCTCCCCCATAAGGCAAACAGTGGATAGACCACAGGGCTTAGCTGGAGAAAGAGGAGGAGAGGACAATATATGGAAACTAATTCAATTTCAGCCTCTTTTGCGCTGCTACCCAATCTGCAAATACCACCACAGGCTGATGTAAGGAAATGGAAATCTCGTCTTATATACTCAACGACACACACTATGAAGAAGCCGTAGATTGGAACCCTATGGAAGAGTGCTTATACACTTCAACAGCGGTCATCCAGTTAAATGCCTTCCCTCGGTGAAGGTTCAATCCAGCCTCTCAAGCTGTTTCCGCTCCCTTCTTACCTGTCACCCTCTCAATTTTCCTGAATATTATCTAATGAACTTTCCAAACTTGCAACTGGTGGGAAAACTGTCATCCCGCTTGGCTGCTTTACAGTTTCCATGGCTTAATCCAAAGGCAAACTTTTGCTTCTGAGACGAACATTCTTCACTTTGGATTTTTTGGGGTTTCACTTGATGTATTTTTAAACATAGTAGTTTAAAGAAAAGATTAATTCTAACATTGATTTGCATACAAGGAAATAGATGAGTGTTTTGTACTGCACTATATGCATTTAGTTAAATTCACATACAGTGGCTTGTGTAAGTTTACCCACTCATGCTAAAAGAGGAATGAAAAACCATCTTTTGGGAAACTGATCTTAATGCCTTGATTAAAAAAATGTAGGGAAATCAAACCTTTTGAGGACCAATTTATTTTGTGAATGAAAAATGTATTGTAAATAAATAAATGTTCTTCCTTAAAATACAGTGAAAACACACCCCTATGTTAAATTCCCATAGAGGCAGGCAGATTTTTTTAAAGGCCAGTTTTTTCATGGCTCCAGCATGCTATGCATCCTGATAAAGTTCCCTTGGCCTTTGGAATTTAAATACACCCAATCATATCACATACCCTTCACTATACCTTGAGATAAGCATGGTGTTATTTCAGTTAGCCTAATAGCTGGTTTGATTTGCATTGAGAGATGATCTTATGGAAAGTTCCCCATGCCGATCTCTATGTATGGTGAATGGTACGTGATGATGGGGGAGTTATTTTAATTTCAAAGGCCAAGGGAACTTTATCAGGACGCATGGTATCCTGATCCATGAAATAACTGGCCTTTAAAAAGAAAAATCTACCTGCTTCTATGGGAATTTAACATAGAGGTGTGTATACTTTTGCTCCTGTATTTTAAGGAAGAACATTTATTTATTTACAATGCATTATTCATCCACAAAGAAAATGGGGGGTCCCTTTAAAAAGTTGGATTTTCCTAATTTTTTTTAATTAAGGCATTAAGATAAATTTCCAAAAGATGTTTTTTTTTTATTCCTCTTTTTCATCAACTTTATGGGCGTGTAAATGTATGCAAGCAACTGCACCATTAGTCAACTGATTGACCGCTTTCTATCATTGTAATATGAATATCTTTGGCATTTGGACTGTGCGTTGGCTAAAACAAGACATCTCAAGACATTATTCATAGACTGAATAATTATTTGATCAATCGAGAAACAAAAAGGTAGAATAATTGATTGATTAATGAATTAACTGTTAGTTGCAGCCCTTAATAACGCAGAGCAAATCTTAGCCCCCATGCTTCAGCATCCAGGTGGTCTTGCAGGAGTACTGGGGTCCAGCTCTGAGCTTGATGTAATGCTGGTTGTTTCCCCCGTGGCTCAGGTAATCTCATTGATTCGCAGAGATAATAACCCACTTTACGAGCCTTTGCCCTCACCATGTCCAGTAGCACTCCGCAACATACAGTTTCTTACTCTCTCCGTCCCGCCAGCTCTCCTACCCCTCAAGGAGAAAACGCACAGCTTATGAATTTTCCTAGTAGGTGCGATTTTTGTGTACTACTGCTCCATTGATTTTTAGGGTCTTGGCGTGATATGAGAAAGGGTCATGGGAGTTGGCCTATGGGCTTGGCTTCCTCCGGTTTCATTGTTTTACGCTTAATGGAATCGATGTCAGGTGGAGTGTGCCTGGGTAGTTCTCCTGTCAAGTTGTGTCCTGATGGTAACACTCCCATTTACACATACGCATTTAAAGTGCCAGGTTTTACCTCTCCAGGATCAAAGATGGCAAAGATTTAAAGCGACAATATGTTGAACTTTATAATCTACGGATCCCCCCTGGGGTCAGCTGAGAAAAAAGCTAAACCGTGTGCACAGATTCATAATCCGTTCCCTTAGTTTTACAAATGTAAGCAAAGTTAGAAAGATATTCACAGATTCAAACTTCCGGGATCAATTACTCTGTAGCGAAATGATATTATATCACAAATGACTTTGATCTTTCCCAAAGTAGTAAGGTTAACAACCAGCTACAAACTCATTTTCATCAAAACGAGCCGTCCTCCAACATGGAGAAATAAGATTGGCCTCTAGTAGCAGCCAGCGGTGCTTAGGGGAAATATTAATTTAATGATTAAATAAGGCAGTGTCTCCAAGCTTACCTTAAATATAACTTGTCTCCTGCTAGTTGTACTACAGCACTTACTTTTAAAAAATAAGTTTGGAGACACTACCTCATGTATATGAGATTTTCCCAATTTATAAATATCTGTATTTTAGAAATAGTTGTACTGTTCTATAAATTTCCTTTCAACATAATTATAGATGTATATATTTTAGTTTTTAGTGGTTTTTGGTGGTCCCTAAGATGGATTCAAACAAACACAATAGGTTTGAGTAAAACTGTCTCTGCCATTTCCAAACAAAAATGTATTAAAAGAATTACTTGGGTTTAAAAACACCACTGTATACTAGCGTCCATGAACATTAACAGCCCCACCAATACTACTAAACTGCAAACCAAGACAACCATAACCTTGCCCTTACTCATCACAAACACACACACACACACACATCCACCCAATGGGGATACAGAGAAACAAAGATTGTGTATTGACTTGCTCCCATTTTGCAGCGCGCATAAATCCGCTGTACTGCTCCGTGCATTTTAATCGACTGCTTTAAGAGTTACATTATTTAACTACTGAATGCCAGACAGAGAGGAGCAAACAAGCTATTACACTATCTATGTTTACATCACATTATGTTTTACAGCACTTAGACTGTAGGCAGTGAATAACTAAACAAACAAGATGGAGGGAAAACACACAGATGTTTTACAGAGAAAGAGAGATGCATGTGAAAGAGAAAGAAGACACGTTTTCTGAATATAAAACATAAAAAAAAACTTTGATCACAGGAAAAAGAACAAAAGAAAGAAGACAGAAAGAGCTCGAAGTTGACGTATGAGAACAGCCGGCGCATCAAAGCTGCAGTCTCTTACATCGTTACCATAACACCATGAGGTTTGATCATGCCGCATGTAAATGATAACTGATGCTCTCATTCTTTATCGCAGTGATTCCGATTCTATGTGACATTTTAAAAATGGCACCATGCGAGGCAACCAGAAACGGATCCCATGCTGAATGGTTTGACGTGTACATCAATCCCATAAATATTGCAGAATAATAAAAACTGAATACTGGCTTAAGGTTAAAAGCTAGCACAATAACTCTTGAGCCTTCAGTACACCCTAATGGACTCATCATACTGCATATGGGAGCCTAACAATCACATGTCATTTTCATAGTTGGTAAGATTGTTACTGTGCTGTTTCAGATGCTTTTATGCAAAGTAACCTCACCTTGTAAAAAAAACACTATGATACTCTGGGGAATGAGTGTGTATCAAAATGTCCCCAGCGGCAAGAAAAAGCTGTTTAAGTATACGCAAGCTCACACAAAGGCATGTAAACAGGCACTGAGTCCCACAAATAAGCACACATCAGTAAAGACGCACACATCCAGCCATACTTCATTCTTGAGGTTCCGCTCAAGGCGGCAGGGAAGCCCCATCTATCAACGTTCAGTACATTTAGAGTAAAGCGCCTCAGATGAAAGCAAGAGCTGAGAGATGAATGGAAAGAGGGATGAGAGGGGAAAAGAGAGGGCGAAGAAGGGGTTTTGTGTTGGAACAGGGTTCATGGCAGGAAAAAATGGAGGTAAAAAATGTGCATGTTAATTATGTGGCAGCCATGGAGGGGTGATCAAAAAAGAGAATAAAATGTTAAAAGTTGAATGACAACAATAATCTCACAAGCTGACAGATCGGTAAATACAGATGGACATAATGAAATGCACAATCTGAGTAGCTCAGTCCTTCTTATACAGCAACACAACACAATCCCAACGGTCTGGAAGATGGGCTGTCATTGTCAAGATATTCTTATAAGGTGCAATATAGATGCAAAGTAGGAGGACGTATGTTCAGGAAGTATATTTCCCACTTTTAATTCCCATGAATTATGTCCTTAATGTTCTGCAACATGGGACCACAACAGAAAATGGGTAATTTAACTTATACTATATGATTATGTTATGGCTATTAGTTTGAATGATTTCAATTTTGTGTCTGCTTTTTTAATTTGTTTGGTAAAGCAGATTCAAAATTCAAAATAGTTCCTAGATGCACATTGGGAACTAAACACAATATATGCAGGACAAAATTGACAGGAAACCTAAAAGTAAACTTATTGAAATTGCTGAATATAGTAACAGGTTTTTAAAAAAACATAAGTTAGCTTGGCATCCAATTGCTGCTAGCAGTGTACACAAGTGAATTCTGTTTAAAAGTGCTCATATTTTTTATTGATGATTCAGCCAAGAGAATTTAATGCCCATCTAAGACTCAAAACGCCACTCAGCTAACCCTGTCTATGCCATAAATGAATAGGACTTAGACTTCTATCAGTCTGGAAGCCTGAAATAATTCCTCACACTTTGCAACTCTATAGCAGCTGTGCTCTGACCTCTAAAAGCAGACCAAAACTGCTTCTTTTTCCTAACTCATACACAGACTGCCACAGGTGTCTCACTTGATCTTGTATTCACACAGATGTACACAGGAGGCCATGACTGACGAGGCAAGGGATCGCGGGGAGGCATGCGGGTGAACCAGGCGAATTACCATATGTAAAGAACGGAGGTGCCAATATCTCTCTTTTTGTCTCAGGATAAAGAAAGCGGGCTACAAGAGGACAGGATAAGCGCAGATGTACACACTCACTGTAAAGACACACAAATGGAAGTATGTGAATGCAAAACATGCAAGAACAAAAGACACAAAGAGGAAACAAGGAGGTAGTACTGTCTTTCCAGGTGTGTTGAAGATGCAGTATGGACCACCACCTGTGTATGGGCCACTCAATGAGGATGACAGCGGGGGTGTAGAGATCTGATTAGCACTGGGAGTGAGGCTGAGTAGGCTTTCTCATCCAGATCAGCTTTCAAACCAATGTTAGTGTGGTACTTTTATCTCTGATGGGGAGATGAGCAAACTGAGACCATGCCATTCTGTATGCCTATGGGAATAAAGATGCTTTTTATCTTGTTATAACATGTGTAAATAGTAAAAAATAAACGTGTTCCCTACTGTGACTTTAAGATGAGTTACAGCGTGGTATTTTTCCTGATAGAATATATATTGTTTTTAAAGGTTTGTTTTCTTAATCAATACTTCCTTAACATTATCTTAAACTATTTAAATCTAATGACAGTTGGAGAGGCATTTTTCAGATCAACAACATCATGTTAGAACCCAACATCTCCAATTCAGTCTACTGCAAGTACTACGCCAACTGCTGTAACAGGACATTCAAATATATAATCACTAAATGTGTTGAAATGTGTCTTTGCAGCTCTGGAAGTGGCAGTGATAAGTGGGCTCTGTAGATTAGGGGTTCTTACACAAAGGGTCAGGACTTGAAATTGCTCAAAGGCCTGCAGCTGGAGGGTCCCATTAAGAAAAGAGGAGTTGTATTATCTAAATAGCCTTGGGTCCGAGGGTAATGCTAAATGGATTCCATATGGATTCCCTGTTTTTGGAATCCAAAAATTACAGAGTACTTCTGGTGTCTGATGAGAAAAGGGCAAGTACACATCTACACTTCCATCCTCTGCTAATTGCGACACATGGAATCAGCATTAAGTCTATATCCTGTCTATTGATATTTCCATTTGACAAACCATCTGTTTGGGTGGTGATGGGGCAGTGGCTATGACGCATGTCTTTCGATTCCCACTGTGATACACCAACCAATGTGTCCCTGAGCAAGACACTTAACCCCTTGTTGCTCCAGAGGTGTGCGATATATGGCAATTGTGATTCACTTTGGATAAAAGCGTCAGGGAGCAGCCAATCGGCACCCTTGTTTGGGTCTGCAGAAATTAGTACTTTCCTAGATTTTGTTTTTTGGAATTAGCGGTGAAAGTGGCTAAGGGGAATAAATCGTGCATAAGAAGCTTAAAAGTCTGCTAGCTACACGCTAATGCTTGCAATAGTATTATTGTGCTCATATGTGCAATCCCATAACACTGTGTATAATTATTAATGTATAATTATCACTGGAGTGCTCACAATGACTGTTTAATGTGGAACTATTTTGAGTTACTGTCTCTGAGATTACAGCAGCAAGGAGACTGTTTAATTGAACATGGAGCTGATGTGGTTTGTTATTTGGTTATACCTTAGCATGTTTCCTTAATATCTGATGATACGTCGTGGTCATTTTTGGATTTAATACAGTTAATGTATTACATATTGCACCTTTAAAGTTAGAAATGTGCACAAAGAAAGTGGAATGAAGAACAGAGGTAAGACTTTTGGAAGTTTAACTAAATCTTTTCAGCAGTGTGACCATTATTCACCAACAATCATTTGTTACAGGTGTGAAAAACTGAAATGCAAAAATCTCATGTAATGTGCAAATTTAAAGAATCCAGGTGACAAGTCTCAATGCTGCCTTGAATACAACCAAAACATTAATTAAGATAATTTAAGATTAGGTTTTAAGATAATAAATGAGAGAGGTCTAGGAAGTGTTTTTCCCACAGCACTAACAGGGCTTTCAGTAAGATCATTACGCCAAAAAAAGCTCCATCCTCGCCTTTTCCATTTGTTTCCTCCTCCTCACAAAATAATCTCTAAAACCATCTGCGCTGCGAGTAAAATTACATGTTACCCAGCTCTCTCATTCTGTCATCTAAACCTGTCTTTATGTCTCTCTGTCTGTCTGTCCTCAAAGCTCCTATAAAATCACACAGGAAGCTGGGAGGAAAAAACAGAACACTCAAACGTAAGAGGCTTGTGGACATCTCAAATGCACTCAGAGAGGCCATTAATAAAAATAATTAGCACAGGAGATGGGTGGAAAAAACAGGGGCCAGCTTGGCTGATGTAAAATCTCATTTCTGTTATTTAATTTATCAGAGAATGAGGCAGGAAATCCACCAATCATTCTGTTAGAACACAGAGCTCCTACAACAGGCGTGTTTACTCTGGAAGGACACACTCGTACCACACACACACACCACACCCCACACACACCACACACACACACACACACACACCAACCACACCAACAGCCAGCACATATCACAACAACACAAATCAAACACCAATCATCTGCAAAGTGAGATTAGGAAGAGAGACACACAGCAAAGAGAGAGACATAGAGGGTAGGGAGGGGGGGGGGGGGGGGGGGGGGGTTGTGTGCATTCCTGGTTTAATGTAGTATTGTGATCTTGGAGTCATTAATCAAACACCAGCAGACACACGCCCACGTAACGTTTCACACACACTCACATGCAGTTGAGGTTGAAGTTCAGGTTCAAAATGGCGAAGTGATAATTGTCACTGTAACTGCAGCTTGTGGTGGAGGGTAATCATTTAAGCCTACACTCTGTGGCAACCACGTGACATAATCAATATTAGTGCCTCACATTAAACCTTTTTTTCAATATCTGTTGTCACCACTTAGTAAAACCACTTCAGGGCAGGCGGCATGCAGAGGTAAAAAAGATGAGGATTAATCAAGCTCCATCAGAAAAGTAGCCAATAGCTGAAGATGTAAATCGCTAACTGTCCAATACCCCATTTAGACAAAAACAAGGGTGTGGCTTGCGGATTGATCTAAATGGTCACCATAATAAACAACAGATGATTCGTGATCGCGTGATTCACTTCTTTGACAGTTGCTCACTGCCAGCATATGCCAAGACCAAATTTCAGGCATCCACAAGAGTTCTTCACTGGGCAGGCAAGTTGAGAGCTTGCACATTAAAGCCGGCTGACTTGTTTTAGACTTTTAAACAATTACCCAACTGAAACAAGCACAATGGACAGCAAGAGAGAAACAGAGTAAGTATGAAATGGGCAAGCAAAACAACTGAAACAAGTCTCTATATTGTGATTCTGAAAGACACATGTTCAAGCCCACATCATTCATCGGCCCCCAGTATAAAAAGGGTATAATACAGCATCACACGGGTCAAGTTTATCTGAACAACCCAACATCACATGCAATATCCCAATGGGCTTTACAGGGCAACACAGAAACAGCTCCCGACGCAGCCTGAGCTCCCTAAGCTCTCAAGAAAACACCCGGGGACCAACGGGTAAAAGACTTGTTTTGTCTCTTATCTCACTAGTCATTTTGTGCAATGTTCAATAGGCCTATCACTCAGGCAACAGCAAGTTAAAAAACAAGCAACTAAAGCAATATTACCCAACACAAAAAAGCAGGTATAAATCCTAAACAATCAGAAGCAGTTTACTTACCGTCTTCATTTCAAAAGAAAGATTAACTCACCTTCAGTAGCCGACTTAAAGATTTAATGCGTAATTTTTTGATATTAATGAACGTCCGTTGCATTCAAGCCATGCCAAATGAGTTGCTACAAAGCTAATTAAGACTATCAGCTCACACAACTCTCTGTATTTCTCCGTATGGCTATGTTCCGAAGATTGTGTCGTCTAGTGATAGCTTTAAGAAAAATCAACATCATAGATAACATAGATAGGTGATTCAGTCATATAATGATGATAAGCTTACGGAAGGGAAAACAGGCCAGGACACTAGCTATTGAAAGTATATGGAAATTATTTGAATCAAATGTCAAATTAAACTTAAAGTGGATATTAAAAATGAAGTTTTAACCACTGTTAAAATGCCAGGTTTTTGTAATGTAAAAAAAGTTGTCATGTCATAACATTTTCCACCTTTAATGTGAACAATTCAATTAAAAAAACTGATATCTTCGAGGTTGAAAAATAAAAACCTTACAATAACCTGGTTGCATAAGGGTGCGCACCCTCTTATAACTGGAGATGTGACTGTGTTCAGAATTAACCAATCACATTCAAACTCATGTTAAATAGAAGTCATTACACACCTGCCATCATTTAAAGTGACTCTGATTAATCATAAATAAAGTTCAGCTGTTCCCGTAGGATTTTCCTGACATTTTCTTAGTTGCATCTCAGAGCAAAAGCCATGGTCCACAGAGGGATCTCATTGTTGACAGATATCAGTCAGGGGAAGGGTACAAGAGAATTTCTAAAGACTTAAATATACCCAAAAACATAGTGAAGACAGTCATCATCAAGTGCAGAAAATATGGCACAACAGAGACATTACCAAGAACTGGCCCCTCCAAAATTGATGAAAAGACGAGAAGAAAACTGCAAAGGGAGGCTTCCAAGAGGCCTACAGCAACATTAAAGGAGCTGCAGGAATATCTGGCAAGTACAGGCTGTGTGCTACATGCAACAACAATCTCCTGTATTCTTCATATGAATGGGCTTTGGGGTAGGGTGGCAAGACGGAAGCCTTTTCTTACAAAGAAAAACATCCAAGCCTGGCTGAAGTTTGCAAAAACAGTAGAAAATGTGTTATGGTCTAATGAAACAGAGGATGAACTTTTTGGCCATGATTCCAAAAAACATGTTTGGCGCAAAAACAACACCCAAAGAACACCACAGTGAAGCATGGTGGTGGCAGCATCCTGCTTTGGGGCTGTTTTTCTTCAGCTGGAAGTGGGGCCTTAGTCAGGGTGGAGGGAATTATAAACAGTTCCAAATACCAGGCAATTTTGGCACAAAACCTTCTGGCTTCCGTTAGAAAGCTGAAGATGAAGAGGAAGTTCACCTTTCAGTATGACAACGACCCAAAGCCCACATCCAAATCCACAAAAGCATGGCTTCACCAAAAGAAGATTAAGGTTTTGGAATGGCCCAGATCGGAATCCAAATGAACATCTGTGGGGTGATCTTAAGAGGGCTGTGAAAAGGAGATGTCCTCGCAATATGACAGATTTGGAGCACTTTTGCAAAGAAGAGTGGGCAAATATTGCCACGTCAAGATGTGCCAGGCTAACAGACTCCTACCCAAAAAGACTGAGTGCTGTAATAAAATCTAAAGGTGCTTCAACAAAGTATTAGTTTAAGGGCGTGCACACTTATGCAACCAGGTTATTGTACGTTTTTATTTTTCCCCCTCAAAGATTTCAGTTTGTTTTTAAATTGAATTGTTCACGTTATAGGTCACATTAAAGGTGGAAGAAGTTCCGACATGATTTATCTTTGTCTCTTTTTTTACATCACAAAAACCTGCCATTTTAACAGGGGTGCGTAGACCTTTTATATCCACTGTACCTTAAAAAACAAACTCAAGCAAACAGGTTTCATCGTTGATTTCAGCACAATGGGTATTCTATTTACAAAAGATAATCAGAAAGAGAGTATGCGACAGAAATAACTTCCGATTGTATTACATTAAGTACCTCTTGAAAATAGCTAGCTACACAGCTGGTAGCTTTCATTTGTGGAACTCCCAAGGTACACTCATACAAAAACACACACAAAACGGCTTTGCAACAACTAAACACACACATGCGCACGAAAACACACACAAGGAATCAAATAAATCATGCAAGCAGGGTTAGTCAGCATTAAAATGCCTGATGCTTCAGTCCTGTAGTACTCCAACTGTGCATTGTAATGTAGCTGATAAAAGTTAAATATTCTGCTAAACATATGGCAGAATGGAATCAAGCAGAGGAGGGAGGTGGTGTAAAGAAAATAAAAAGGGGAGACGATGCTTCAGATGTAAAAACACTGCCTGTCTGTATGCTGGGAAGGAAAACGTTGTGTGTCTCCTGTCAGAAAAACACCTAATCCACAATCAACTCCTAGAAATCCTCATCGAATACGTCATGCTCTGAGAAAATACCGCTACTGAAGTCACAATGTTTAATATATGAATTCACAAAGAGTCAGCTGTCACCAACAAACGTGTCTGTTTAAAGACTTAACATTTCTTCTTAAAGTAAAGACAACAATGAACATCTGTGAACTGCATCCAGAGATCCAGCGAACATTACTTTTTTTTCCCCGTATGAAACTTTTCGATCACTTTTTTACTGTTTGCGGTTCTCATCAGGTGGTGAGTCGTAAAACCAAATGAGTTCTGAATCATGACTGTGGGTAATAATGGTTATGAAAATAATGTTTGAGGTTGGCTGCAACAAAGGGACAGTGATTGAAAGTATCCTACCGTGGTCTGTGATTTTACAAGACACAAGGTAGAGCTCCTTCAGACTTCTTCCCTCCTTGGCGATGATTTCCACACACCTACGGAGATACACAGAGAGAGAAAAAAGAAGTTTAAAGTGCCGCCTGACGCAAATTTACTCCGGTATATTGCGCTTCACTCTAGCTTGAAGACAACGCACACATACAACAGCTTATTTCTTGTAAACTCCCTCTGTCTCACACACATAGTATTACTCCACAGTAAAGGTTAAACAGCACAGCTGTAGGTGCATAACTGCTAACATATTCTACTTATTTTTAACATAAACATCAATAATTAAACCGCTGATCTGATTAAAAGAAGCATGCCCAAGTGCAAGAAAAGGTTTGTGTGTCTGTGCACCCACATATAGAGTGAGCTTGCACACTTCAAAGAGGGATATCTGCATTCAGCCCAGTGACTGAGCCCAAAGGACCTTCAGAGTGTGTGTGGTGTGTGTGTGTGTGTGTGTGTGGTGTGTGTGTGTGTGTGTGTGTGTGTGTGTGTGTGTGTGTGTGTGTTGAGAGAGAGAGAGAGATATACACAGGGAGGGCCAAGGGGAAGATCAGAGAATCTGTATCAAATGATTCTCTTTAAATGCCTCTAATGAGAGAGAGATGTGCAACAACTACATTTTGATCAACGCATTTGACCCATTAACCTTCAGGATAAAATGTTTTGATCTTTACGCTGGTGTTCTATCATGAATATTGATGAGACAAAAAAAGACAAGAACACACACGCGCACACACACACACACACACACACACACACACACACTTTACTGCTCTGTAAAGTTTAAATGTGAAAGCAGAGGTAGAAAAAAAGTGATACTGAGCTGTCTTCTATCATTGCGCTTCATGTCAAAGTGAAACAGGGAACAATGTTGTGTGCTGTGCTCCTGCACTTTCACGCAATATGACTGACAACTGATGTTTTTCTAAAATGTAATGCTCATATTCACTCACTATCTACTGGCTTATCTCACCCTAGGCCAAGCGTGATGCGTGAGGACTTGGAGAATTGGAGCTTCTCTTCTTTCATGTTTTTTTATGCCACATGCTCACTATCTAGTCAACAGGAGTGACAATAGCATGCCAATCAACAGGGAATTCAGTACAGTGAAATTTCCTTTCCCACAAAGCATGAGTTGTAAGCTTGCTTGCTTGTGTTTGATTCAAGATTCATTTCAGATGGCACAACTCATAGATGTCGCTTGATGTGTGACATATCACACCGTAGGATTAAAGAAGAAAAGATGCCAGTGAGAGAAAAGTTAAAATGTCTGTCATATATCTAAAATTCTTGTTTCTGAGTGGAGCCAAAGCTGTTAAAATGTGCATCGGCCTGTCTGCTTTAGTTCACTGGGCTGCATCTTCATATTTCACCTTTTCTATTAAATTTCTGTTGCAGTGGACCTGCAAGCCTCTACATGTTATCAGGTTGTTGTTTTCTCCTCCTACTTTTCCCCCCCCCCCACTCTTTCTCCCTGCCTCAAATGAAATCCCGCCCTTCTTCCGGTTTCTCTCTCTGTGGCCCACTCTGAGATGTGGATAAGAAAAACTCCACTTTTGAATCTGATATCTATAAATCTAGAAAGCTAGAGGTTGAAGAGACAAAAGGGGTTTATCATGAGAGATGGAGAGCAAAGGAAACAAGGTAGGAAAAAAAAAGGAGTAAGGGGACATTATTAAGACCAGAGTGAGGTGAAATGAGAGGACTGAGGAGACAGCAGAAAAGACAAGGGAGGCTGGAGCAGAGGTGCGAGATGTGTTGGCTAAGGCACGCCACATGAAAGGCATTCAAGAAGCAACAAGCTCCCACCCACCTCCACTCAAACCCCACAAGGCTCAGCTGACATGAATTAGTGATCTGCTTGCTTTCAATAATGTACAGAGCCTGTGACAAAAGCCCTAGTTGGACATGGTGTGCATACTGAACAATTAGATAGAGGCAATGCTCCAGGAGATAACGTCTGAGAGGAGCACATTAGGATGCAGAGTGGAGAGCAAGTCAACAGCGTGGCAAGGTGGAGAAGCCGCTTGTGATGCTGAAAAAAGGGGGGAATAAGCCGTGAAAGGTAGGATAAAGAGGAGGAAAATATTGGTTTTAAGGGACTAAGAGACAATGCAGCTGATGCAGCTATGAGGGATGGAGTATTAGGAAGAGAGGATAGGTGGAGGAACTAATGAAGTGACAGAGGAAATGTGGAGGATTGTAATGATGGGGATACAAGTGGAAATAAGACGCAGAGAGAAAAACAAAGGGGAAAAGGTAGATTGGAAGATGTGTCAGCAGAGATTCAGGAAACAAGAGAAAAAAAGAAGTGGAGTCAAACGAGGGGAAGTGGAGGAGAAGAGGAGACGCACAAGATGACAAAAATGAAGGGGAAGTTGTAAGGGGAAGGTTAATTAGGAGGATTTGGAACAAAAACAGAAAAATGAGCAAGAAGATGAGGGGGGAACGATGATGAATGAAGTGAGAAAGTCAAGCAAGTGTTCTGCAACCACAGAGGGCAAAATATTCTCTTATAAATATTATAGATGCATACAAAAGTCCAGAGAAAGCATTTTATATATAGTTATGTAGATAGCTAATATACAGCTCAAGGCCAGTTTTTCCAATAAAGTGATAATAAAACAGTCTCCATGACAACTAGGGGACTGCATTTTTAAGCGATTAGTGTAACCGGCAGGCAGACGGGAGAGAGGGGGACCATCAGGGGTCAGTGTGTGTTTGGCTCACTGTCACCGTGCTGTCGGCACAAACAGCTCGAGGTGAACAATAAAACTGTCACCGCTGCCTCTCCATCTCATTCTTACAGTCGCATGCAAACAGAATCAAGGTTTGCTTCCTGGAATGTCCGCGTTTTCGGGGGAATTTCTCTTCGTTAAACAGAAGGTCATACACATATTTTTCGATCTAAATTGAATTACCGGAGCCACACGGCTGGACCTCGCTTAACCCTAAAACATATTTGATGTTTCATTTGGTTTCCTAGCCAGCCAGCTAATGCTGCCTGCCAAAGAATTTTGCCTTTGTTTGAATCCACTCTGAAGGATAAGAGGCTGAATTCTATTTTCAACAATAGTTGGTCCCAACATAACGTACAACATATAAACAATTTAAAGAGGTGCATATGCAGCTATATATTTTCATTGCATTAGGAGAAAAAAAAATACAGTAATTTGTGTTGCTGATTCGTAATTGCTCTTTCCTTGACGTTTTAAAAACTCAGTTATGTTGTTTTGAAATCCTGGTAAATACATCAGCACTAATTTATCTTGTGATTAACTTAAGCATTTCCCAGGGACTTCTTTACACATACATGAGGCCTGAAGGTATGACGAGCTGAGCAGTGTAAATTTCCCAGAATTAATATGTGATCTTGGACCATATCTGCCCAACCTTGTCTCCATAGTGCATAAGCCTACTGAAAAAGAGTTTAGCTTTTCAAAACTACCGTGGCCCCATTACTACTTCTTCCTTAAAAGATGCCCATAAAATGAACATTACTATATTATTCTAATGTTATGTGCACTGAATAGGATCATTGAGGTTTTTTTTCTGAGAAGCTCTTGAGTAACAAAAGGGAAATTGTAGACTGGCATTATGAGAGGGACTTATCACATCTGTACTATACCTAAGGTTAGAACCGGCCAGTGATAGCTGTGCGTAGCTTCCTCTTCACCTTCATCCCTACAGCAAGGAGCTCTAGTGAGGTATCAACACTCTCCAAAACTAGCAAAGCCTTTTCAAAATCACCTTCTGTCTGTCTTCTGTAATTAGTGGATTTTATGGACTTTATGGACTTGTAAAGGCCAATATTTAAAAGAAAAAAAGGTGAGGTCTGTAGTGGGCTTAAAGCTCCCCTATAGGACAACTCGCCTTTGACTGCATTTTGTGTGTGTGTGTGTGTGTGTGTGTGTGTGTGTGTGTGTGTGTGTGTGTGTGTGTGTTGCGTTTTGTTGTACGACCAGAGGTTAAACCTTGACAAAGCCTAGTGATCATCCCATAATCCTAGCTCACAGTTTGATCAAATGTAATCTCTTCTACGAGCTTGTTGCCATGCTCATACAACTATATATTAAATTAATTTGAAATAAGAAAATGTGAATGGTTATTGAAGATGTACATTTTGTACTGTATGCATTTTTGTTTCTTATTTTCCATGTCTGTTTATTGTGTTGCAGCACTCTTTTGACTGGTATCCTGTTACTTAAAAATGATCTAATTAACCACCACTCCAGCATAATGGGTAGTGCTGTCAGTACCAAATGTGTTGTTAGCATAACAACCACCTGCATTCATTTTTGTGCAGTCCCTTTTTACCTTGTTCCTCATATAATGCAACAGCCATTTTGAGTCCAACACATGTCAACTGGTTTAAAATAAGTTCATTTTAACAAAAAAAAATTGCTGTGGAACAAAGGAGACTTCCAAGCACCTTACCGACTTCCATCCACAGGAAACTAGAAGAGTGCACGATGAGAAATGTGGGACAAGAAAAGGAGGGACAAAGGGAGTAAGAACAACCCAGTGTTTTGGGGTGGGGTGTTTTGTTGTGTGTGTGTGTGTGTGTGGTGTGTGTGTGTGTGTGTGTGTGTGTGTTGTGGGTTGTGTGTGTGTGTGTGTGTCATCACGCAGAGTGTTGTTTGTGCTGTGTGAATTGTCCCTCAGAAATGAAGCTAATCTTCTTTTACAAAAGCACAGCCTGAGGGATCCAAGCAGACAAGTAGCAAGGAGAATAGTAACAATACTTGAGAAGAACAGAGGTCCATATTTATCACAAAGACGCAGACAGTCTTCCGCAAAAAAAAAAACATGTGTAGCGCTTCTTTTAGCCAGCCGATGAGAATGGAGCGGGAACAAAGACGCTGCTGGAGAAGCTGTAGGGGGGTACTAGCAGGGTGCTGACCAACACAAGGCTTGGTCCCCAAACCCCCTCCCAACCGCGTCCCACAAATTTCATGGCTGTCTACCACACAAAAGGGGCAGGGAATAGAAATGGATGATTTTTGAGAGAAGTGGGTGAAAAAGAAAGAAAGTAAGCATGAAATGTATAAAGAAAAGCGGTTGAAGGTCTAGGAGAGTTTGAAACATAAAGGGGAGAGGAGGGGGAGGAGGGAGGAGGAGGGGGGAGGAGGGGGAGGAGAGGAGGGGAGGAGGAGGAGGAGGAGGGAGTGACAGTTTGGGGTCTCAGACTTCCATTGCCGTCTTAGACTTAATGAAAGGAGGGGGGAGCAGCAAAGAGGAGGAAGCAAGGCAAGGACGGGTTTATACTTCTGAGGAGAACGCTCTTGCAAAATGATTCTTGCTGTAAATTTTTTTTTTATATTACCCATAAATCCATACACAAGTGTAAGGAAGCATGGTGCTGCTTCCTCAGACGACGTGCAACACTGAGTTTCTGGAATCCACTGGACAAAAAAAACAAAAAAACTTTAAGACTTTTTTCATTGGGCTAATATAAATGGATATAAACTATCCAATACCTCAAAAGAGCCCTTCAGTAAGCAAATACAGTATACTGCAGCAAAGCAACAATCTTAAAATGGAGCAATACAGGTTTTATTGAATGAGCGGGAACATGTTCATTGCTTTTGAAATTGCTGACCCCCTGATAATATGTGTGGACTATTGTTCTGTTGCTGCTTCGGGATACAATTAAACTGTGCTCTAAACAAAATATCAGAGAAGCGATCGTTTTTATTTTCACATCTTAAAATCCTTCTAAAACATCTTTCACTTCTAAACAGAAGTTAAATAGAGCTATCACTGCAATCTGTCTTTTTTTGGTTTCGTCCAATTTTTTGATGTGAATGTTATGTCTTATAAATAACTAAAAAAGGGAAACATTTAAATAAAATAATGTTGCTTAACATACGCTTCAACACTCACGTTTCAATTTGTGTGTCTTTGCATAGCATTTATTTCACAGGTTTGATTATTTATTTTTTTAAAAGTGTGGCCGGGTTGTCTCAGTGGGTAGAGCAGGCGCACGTACATAGAGATTTGTTTTTTTATTTTTTTGAAGTTAGTAAATACATACTTACAAAGACCTCTGATAACATTCACTCATTAGTAAAGGCTCCCATTTACAATTGAAGCTTCTTTAATGAAACCATGACAAATAGTTCAGACATATCCCATACCTGTTTACTGTTGATAAAATCTAAAAATTATGACTCCAGAAGCTAAGAATGTAAGACACTTTTTTTTGTTTTGTTATCCCTATCTGCTTTAGCATGTGCATTTATGTGTGTTTGCCTTGTGCGCTTTTTGTGTGTGTAAGTTCCAGTCGTCTGAATCAGGGTCTGCTACAGCAATTAGGGCCTGGATGATTTCCCAGGCTAGCCTGCCGTACCCACCGCTCAAATGAGAATCACATCCCTTTTGTGTTCCACCCCCGTTAATCATGTTTTCAAACGACTCTGCAAAACGGCGGGGCATTCCAGCAGCTTGTCATCAGCCTGCTCAAAAATGTGCCGATGGGGTCATAACTGGAGCCATAAATGCCCATCATCCTCGGCTTTCCTGTCCAACCTGGGCTTTTTTTGTTGCTATTTTTTTTTTATCAGGGAAAGGAGAGGCAAGCACTGGATGAGCACACTTTTCAGCTCACAGAAAGAAGAAACACCAAGGCCCTAATATGTGCCGCTGTCTCCTCTCATCCTACGTGATGGTTGGGTCCTTTAAATGCTTGGAGCATTTTCTCCAGATGTAAGTATTTAGTAATTGCAGAGTGAAACACTTATAATACTTCTCAAATAGCAAAAGTTTCAACATAGAGACGACAGCAAATGGTCATTTAGTAGTGCATAAGATTTTCGTTATATATATTATATATATACTATATTTTATATATATATATATATATATATATATATATATTATATAGTAGTCCTGTAAAGTCATGACTGTATTACATACAGCATCAGCCAACATTTCCACCACCCCCAAAACAAAACAGCGGATTTGTCCATCAAAAACCAGGGGGCAGGAAAATCAACCAAGCACTTGGTGAGGTTAAGTGGCAGTTATTCTCTTTAAGGTAATCCAAATGGACAGCCTGTTGCCTTGCCAACACTTAGGGGCGTCCGTGATGCACATGCACAAACACTATTTTAAAGCAGCCCCTCGGTTGCCAGAGGAAAACAAACTGGCTCGACATCCCTCACACATGGGTCTCTGATAGTCCTTCATTCTGCATCTGCGATTCCTTCCTCTGTTGCGTCTTAGCTGTTTCCCAGAGGACGAGCGAGTGAGATACTGACCTGCAAATGAACAACTGGGTTCTGTAAAGCAATGCCATGCCCCTATCTGCCTCCACGGTCAGCCCACTGCAGCCATAACACAATAAATAACTCAGGAGAAGATGAGCACTGCCCCGTGGCAGATGGTGATAACACTTACTGCCTCAGGTCTGAGTTGACACATTGTGTGTGTGTGTGTGTGTGTGTGCGTGCGTGTGTGTGTGTGCGTGTGTGCGTGTGAGTTAGTGGAGCTCTGCCCATGTGAGACGAACACTTTGGTTAGAGATGGTTTGCCATGATAGATGTCACTGTTGGGAATAAAAACAGTGGACGTGTAGTATCTGCTTCTCTCTAATTTCTAAAACATGCCGGGGGAGGGGGAGGGGGGGGGGGGGGGTGTAGCATTTTGATTTGTACCCTAAAAACCAAGTAAATACAGCATTGTGGTTAAAGAGAGAACCTCTATTTTAGTTTCTTTAGAACAAAATCTTAATTACTTGTGTCTATAATTGGCTCATTCAATTCTTGTTTTTGACAAACAGCTGAAACAATCCGTCAAAAAATACACTATAGCATTTCATTAAAAAAGGGGATTTCTTGCGTCGTGGGAGGAAATATTACTACTGCCCTCTAGGATACAATCTGTAATAGTACAGAGAAATGCAATTCAATATTTTACATAATGTTTACATATCACCTTATATATACATAAGTACACTCCGGTGCTTCACCGAACTGTTTTAAATGTAATCGGCTAAGGGCACTAGATTTCACTGTTTTGGGAGTGTAAGAACATCAAGGTATTCTGGCAGGCAGTATGCAGTGAAATCAGTTCGGTGAAGGACAGACAGTCCCGCTCAGCCCACTACATGTGTCTACTGGGCTATACCCGACCTCTGAGAGCTCACAAAGATGTTCAGTTTCTTCTGATTGCTGGCTCGAAAGGCTATATGGCAAATGGGTTGGTAGCGATGCCCCTCTACTCAGATGTGGAATCTCTGATATCTGGAGTAGTAACGCTAGAGAGATTGAGGATTGTCTTAATGGTAAATGCACCTGTTTAAAAATGGGAGAACATCTTAAAGTGCCTAAAGATTGAAGGGTCATTAACACAACTGTATAAAATGTAAATGTATGTATACATCGATAGGAGAGAGGGTGAGTAAGCTGTCCACATACCCATAGACTATGATTAATATTTGTTGTGCTGTGCTTTTTGTTCTTGGTGTTTTTTTGAATTAACTAAAAATGTTTAATAAAAAGAATATAAAAAAAAAAAAAAAAAAAAAAAAAAAAAGGGGATTTCTGATTTCAAAGCAGATAATAAAAGCCAATAACCAGCAGCTAATAACAGAAAATTGTTCCAGGCGCGAAAGAAAACAGCCAGTCAGACTGTGATAAATTGAGGTGAACGTTCCCCTCAGGGCTGCATATCGTAACTCTTCTGCTCCGTGTCCACAAGCGGAGAGAGGTGAACTATCACGATGTTTACCAATAGGCCTGACACAGTGGCACACGGTAACACAGAGTGTACACCCTCCACCCACTCAGCCATGGCTAATTGCCTTGCACTTTGATTACCGACATCTATTTTAATGAGAGCTTACCAACGCGTTCTCTCCTGCCCGCGTTCTCTATCAAACACACATGCAAACACTGGTGCACACATGCAGGAGCGTGTGCGTGCCACTTGGATATGCATACACACACAGAAAAGAGAGGAGAACAATACTGTGTACTGGGGTTTGTCCCGGTGGCAGGAAATTGCAGGGTGTTCATTAGGCTAATGGATATGAAGAGGAAGGGAGAAGGGGGAGGAAGATAGACCGGGGGAGGACAGAATGAGAGGGTGGGAGGCCACTAAATTATACCACAACAAATTCTGTACAATGGCCCAATAAGTCATACTGCAGCGTGTAATTTCCTTGCTTCTATGATAGAGAGAGAAATGCTTCAATTACACAGACTGGCTTTAATTATGCAGAATTTGCCTCATAAGTCGGCTCCTGTTGAGAACGAATGAGCTGTTGATGCTACTGCTCACTGCTCCTGCAGCTCGGCTGGGTGGACCTGGCTTCATTAGGATCGCTGGTGTACCAGCACACACACCAGGATGACAAAGCCTAATCAATGGACTCACACTGTTCTAAAGACTCTGGGAGAGTAGAGAGAGCGGATACCGAACTGGACAGGGTTGCTGATCGATGGGGAAAATGTGTGCTTTCCAGTGTGGCTTCCGTCGTCCTTTTATTTCCCCTTTGCACACATTGTAGCTTTCTGTCACTCTGGTTGTTCAGAGTCTTCTACTCAAAAGTTACAATACTTTCTATTTTTCCTCGTGAGAGGGAAACGACATAAGAAGACTACGCCGCAACAACAACCACAACAACCCTGGACTAAAAGGGATTCTAAAGAAACAACATGAGCATGATGTACATACAGAGCAAAACAAAAAGGGAGGGAGACCAGAAGAGAGAAAAAAAACAGAAAAAGAGGAGGAGTGTGAAAGGAAAGAGAGCATAAAAAGGGTTGGAGCGCGACAACCGCACTATAACCACAACTATGTCAGATCACATTGCCACACTTTGTCTCATCACTTTACGAGACGTTGGGTCGTACATGAAACTAGTTCAACATGTCTAGTATAACAATCATCAGTACCACACACACTCGCACACATACACATGCAATGGATAAGTTGGAAAATGTTGTTCCAGGACAACAGAGCCCAAATACTGCCAAGATGAGGTCACAGCACTAAGGGGTAAGTAAACCAGAAAAGGTAAATAGATGTGTGTGTATCCAAGGTTTCAAATTTCATTTCAAGTATAATAAAAACTATAAAGCTTGAATGGCAACAATCACTCTTGACCTCTCATGTCTGAAGACCCCAAATTGGCCTGTCCATGACCCCTATCTGCCACTGTCTCCGTAGTAACATGAGCAAGAGTAGCAATTTAAAACTTTAATAATCTAAAACAGTGGCAATGCGGAGGACACTTTTATTACACAAAACACTAGGCTACAAATTTCTAGAACTTTAATACTATTGTTCCTCACCTCATTTCTATACCTTATTCTACTGGATATTATCACTGACTTATCCCGTTTGATTTACAACACATAATAACTTCCTATTTCCCTGGTGGTGTTATCATATTATTACGTGTAGTATCACACCTTGCCAATGCACGGTGCACTACAAATAAAACGTGCACATGAAAAATAAAGAATCTGTAGTGTAGGGATTTAGGGTTTGAGCATAGAGTGTAAAACTAGCTGCTTATCCAATTGTTCCCTCCATGGGGACGAGAAAGAGAAAACCCCCTAATGAGAAACTTGTGGCTAAATAACCATGATGGCAAAAACAGTGGGAGCGTCTCTCAGTGCAGTCGTTTGACTCCGGTGACACGCCACCATTAGGTATTCATGAAAACAGATGTTGCTCCGCTCGCCAGCTCATTGGTCCAAACACCCCTCGAAAAAGCCAAAATCCTAAATTAATTCCCCAATGGAACGCACTGTTTGATCCCATGCCAAGAAAAAGTGAGGAGATTTTCATGCTATGGGGGGGGGGGGGGGCGAGGGAAAGAACGTAAGACGAGACGACAGGGGGGGGGGGGGTTTAGAAAGAAAGCGAGACAGAAGTTGCTGTCGTCTCTCATAATGCCTCTTCATCACCAAACCTCATCTCTTTCTCCTCATGTCCAAAGATGCCATCTATAGCATAGGCTGAGGAAACAAAATCCTATTAGCTTGACAGCAAAGTGAATTTGTTGAAGCAGTCTCAACCAGGCGACGCTCCAGTGGCTTATCACTGGCTAAGCAGACAGAGCTTAGGCAAGAGGAGGACAGAGAATGGGTGAGAGGACAGACGGAGGGGGTGCCTTTATATACACAGTAGTATATAGAAGTAGTTCTGTATAAACAGGGCTCATTATCATCTAGTTAATCCCCTTACTCTCCCTTCCCCCCAATATCTGGAAACTTAGCATTTAATTATCATCTTCAAAAATGATACTTGATTTTTTTTTTATTATTATCATTTGAGTCCCACAACTAATTTCCCATTTTTTATTCTGTCCGTTTGGTTTTCCCAACTATAATTCTGGTGCATAATCTGTGGCCTATTTGTATGTTTCTCACTTCATAATGTATTACCAGAGACATTTTTTGAACTGTTAATGTCAAAAAGGTGCAGTGGCCAGCATCCACTTGCATTGCACTGTATCATAAGTGAAACATTCGAGTGTGTGGGGACATACAAATCTGGATAATAAAAGCTTCAAACTAATCTGCTACTATATAAAATCTGGATATGGTTCGATAAAAACCCAAAATGATAAACAGAATTTTTTTTTTTCTTCAATGTTGTGTATGTACTGTATGGATACCGTGTGTGTGTGCGTGTGTCGAGAATTATTTTCCACTTTGGTGGACAATAAAGTTATGTACTCTTCTATTCTCATGTACTGTATAAGGACATAAAACAGAGAAAATGTAGAGGTTAATCATTCTCTTTTGTCTGTGTACATATTTGTCTTTGTTAAAGAATGAATGTCGATGAACTGTACATTCACCTGAAAACACGAGGAAGGTGATGTAGTCCAAGACGGACCCAAAATGTATATGACCTCGTTCTCTTTCTTTTCCAAATCTGTTGATATAACAGCCACCATCCTTCCAAAGATCTTCTATTTAGTGTGGTGGCAAATTGACCACGGCTGGTGGTTTGGTGAGACAGACGGAGGAAGACAGAGTAGAATCTGAACAACAGGCTTTAATAGACAGTGTTGTTGATGGATGTGATTATAGCCTCTTCATGCTGCCCATCCATTCTCTATAGATTCCAGATGATAATAGTCCTTGAACTCTCTCTTTCTTCCTCTACCATCCTCCCTCCCTCTCACTGTTTTCTCTTATCCTGTGCTTTTAACCCTGTTTTTCAGCCTTCATGTTTCTGTTTATCCTTCTTTTCTCGCTGCGGCCTCTCTCTTCTCTGTTCTTCCCTCTCTCTGTTCTCTAAACCCTGTGCACTTTCCTTCATTCCCTCCTACCCAAAACACCACCTTCTTCTCACAATCACTTCCCCTGTACTCTGTGCTTCACAGGGAGACAACAAACCACATCACATATCGCGGAACCCCATCCCTTTCTCCTCCACACCAAACCCTCTTCTTTCCCAACTATCTTTTCCTCTTTACCACTGCTTCTCATGCTTTCATGGTCATCATCCCAGCGCGCTTCCTTATAGTTTAAATGCCCGATGGGTGGTATGTGTTTGCCTCCAAACACATTAGCAGAGTCGAGCAAAACGCTATGACAAATGACAGGAGACCAACAGTAGGGATCCTGCTGGTCATTCAGCCAGCCTGCAGAAGCACTGGAGTGCGCTCTGCCACAACACTGAGGCTCAAAGTGAAACCAATCCTCCAACGGCATACAATATCTGCCTTAATCTTACTCAAGCTCTGGTCATTACACACTCAGCATGGGCCGGAGACAGGCAGCCCGGGGAGCTGTGCGGCTGAGATTTGTACACCAACTGTGTGAGTTTGCATGAGTATAGACACAATGATGTGGTATTACTATCACTGCAAGGCAAAGCTACGGTTAAAGGGTGTGTAATACGCCATGACACTGTACGCAGATCAAGTAGATTTATAGTCCGTATCATCCCCTCACATAACACAGAAAACCATAGAGAATGTTAATTTACACCGCCATAAACAACGATAATAAGCATCACACTGACATGTGAGCATGTTTGCATGCCTGCGTAATAATCAGCATACTGGGAGTCTGCGTACGTGACATGCATATGCCTGTGTGTAGATGTGCGTCACCATATGTGTATGAGTAAGCGGTTGTGCACATGTTTCCTTTTTACCCCATTACCACAGTAAAAAACCTGACCAGGCTTTGTTCATCGCCTTCATCATGCAAGGTGAGGTCATCCAGAATGAATTCAGAAAATCCTAATTGTGCAGGGTGATAATGCACCCACATAAAGACTAACATATTTCAAACCACAATAATACTCTCTGTAATCCAACAACTTTTCAGCACCCTACAGTATCCAGCATACATTCAAGGACTGACAAAAACAAAGGTCTGTACCAAAAGCTGGAGGGCTGATCTGAAAAACGAGCAAAAATAAAAATAAAAAAGACGTTTTCAGACACACTAATGGGAAAGGAAAACTTTCTTGCATACATTATTTTCTCTGGTTTTCTCATGGTTAAACAACCATGTGCACACACACGCACATGCACACACACACAGAAAATCAACACAAGGCAGCAGACTGGAGGCTTGGAGTGGTACGGCTCCCAGTCTGCCAGTTCAGTTTTATGTCTCGGCTTTGATACAAATCCACACAGCATGGGAGCTCAATCCACCACCTGAGGTAGGTGTGTGTGTCTGTGTGTGTGTGTGTGTGTGGTGTGGTTGTCCTGTCCAATCCACCACCTGTTTGTTAGCATAGGAAGCCAAACTCCATTCACTTCCAGAGGGTGCACTTGGATAGTTGTGTGCACAGAAATATTTTCGTGCGTGTTGCATGCACATGTCCTGCATGCAAGTGTGTACCTGCAGTGTTTGATCCATTCTGTTTTCCACATCCACCATTAATCAATTTATATATGAGCCGAGGCTCTCTTCCACTCCCTCACAATAAAACCTCACTTGTGTCCTTTCCTTCTCCAGCTCACATAACCCACCTTCTGGCCAGATCAGGTCAAACACAGTAACAAGCAAACCACAATAAGGATCACTGGCCCAAACACATGCTAAGATTATTCCATTTTTCAGTTAAACTCATCTGGGTATGTTTATTATTGTAATATAAGTGTACACTTTTAAGATATTGTTTTTACTGAAATGTTAGGATCATAATTTCCTTGCCAAATTTTTTTTTACCGCAAAGTATGTGAGTGACCTAATGTCTACTTTAAATAAGTAATAATCTTATTTTGCTGCCACATTTGCTGCTTTTAATTCATGTCACTTTTTCCACAATTCTGGGTGATTAGGTTCTCATAACATTGTTGAATCCTGGCAGAATTGAGGTATGATGGTTATGAAGTGTGTAACAAAGACAGGTGGTCAAACAGAAAAGTCAAAAAGAAAATGTGTTGATATAATTATGCACCTCTGACAGCCGGGGGCCAGTATGTTTGACCAAAAATGTCAAACTTTTCTCATTTCTCATATACCCCAAAGAGAACATGACAAATACAGCAAAACAATGTTTCATCTCATCTGACATCCCAACAACAAGGAAATAAACATCAGATGACAGCCAATCAGATTGTCCATCTGCTGGTCTGCCTCACAGTGGTTGAATCAACCGAAAAGTGTTGAAGGAATCACTTCTGTGAGGGACACACCCCAGATATGGTAAGTGGAGGAGCAGAGGGGGGGGGGGTGGGGGGGGTAAGCAAGAGAGAGAGGGGATATGGGGGAAAGTGGAGTGGGCAGTCACAATGCAACTCCAAGCTGTTTGACTGGTGGAGGCACGCAGGCAGCCAGGCAGGAAGACCAGGAAATGTAATTCAGGGAGGCTGTCTGAATATGACATCTCTGGGAGCTATTCAATCAGCAGCCAAACCCTCAAGTGGCACCTCGCCTGGCATGGTGGCAGGGAGGTTACAACTGTGAGCTCACTGCCTGTCAACCCCACTACACCCTGAAGATATGAAGGGAAGAGCAGAGGAGAGGAGAAATACAAGAATCAATAGAAATATATTTATACACTCACAATGTAACATAAAAAGGTGCAGCCAAAAATAAACAAGATTTAAATGGTGTGGGTGAACGTCTGAAAGGAAAGGAAAGGAAATGCAAAGGGAATAACAAGAGACGGAGGCACAATGGGACTCTGAAATGCGGGAGAATGAATGGGAAAAAGACTGAGGAAGGAAAGGCGGAATGAGTGAGAAAGTGATCCAGGCGCCGGCTGTGATTCTTCTCTGTCAAGCATGGCTCATAGAGAGCAGTGATAATTGACAACAGTGGCTGACGTTCTTCCCCGGACCACTCTATTCATTACAAAGCCAAACAATCTAACCCCCCCCTAACCCCTTACTATAAGCAACAGTACTGCATAGCTGTAAAGTAGATCAAAGACAGAATGCCGTGCACAAGTTGGAGCAGTGTGGAGGGACTAAAATAGGCAATGTGCTTTGGGTCAAAGGTGGTAATAACTTCACATATTATATTAAATGTAATTTGTTAAAAAAATAATAATAAAACATGTGGAATCCAGCAGTTTGAAATGACATTTAACGCAGACTGCAAATTTGAAATGGACGTTAAACAACATTTTTAGACCTGGGACTCAAGCAGAATGCAGTATTTTTTGTTGTTGGCATGTGGCATCCACAGAAATTTTCAAAGCCAAAGCAGAAATCCATTAAAAATGCATTCTTGGGCGCCCAGATAGCACAGTTGGTAGAGCGGGCGCCCGTATATAGAGGTTTACTCCTCAACCCAGTGGGCTTGGGTTTGACTCCGACCTGAGGCAATTTGCTGCATGTCATCCCCCCTCTCTCTGCCCTTTCACGTCTTCAGCTGTCCTGTCGATAAAGGCCTAAAAATACCCCAAAATAATCTTTAAAAAAATAAAATAAAATGCATTATTTTTATAATGGCCATACAAAGCAGATTATCCACCATGATACACAAAAAAATACATGAAACTGAAAATATCAAGCCATTGATGGTTATTATTGTGTGTAACTGAACGCATGATGAATTAAAAGTCAAAATATTATTTCTTATCTTCCATATATTATTCTTGGTTCTAAATGCATTATTATTCATGTCTACACTACACTCAGTGGCCCCTTTATTGGGTACACATGTAGAGTCTAATGCAATCCAATACAACTGTGCTGCCATAAAGTCTACTCTTATGACGCCTGTAATGTTCAGATTATGTTGACAGTCATCATCGAATTAAATAAAATCATGTGTTTTAGCATTGAGGTCATAGTTAGTGATGGCAATAAACTGGACTGCATTATATTGAGATACGTGTATGTCACCTAATCATGTCATATTATATTAACATTGAATATGTATATATTTAGATTGAAGTCACCCTCAGCCCCGCCCAGGCTCGACCACAACCCCCCCCCCCCCCCCCCCCCCCCCCCCCCATTTTTTGGAATAAATAAACACTTTACCATAGGAAATTGAGAGAACATTTTTGTACACGTACACCATCGCATCCATCTTCCCAACATGGGAATATGTTCAACAGAGCGCACCTGGACCATAGAGGAATGACATCATGGGAGGAAATGAGTGAGCGTCTGCTGGAGCTAATAGTTCAGATGTTGCCATTGAGCTCCACTCCCTGTCATTCACATCCATTTGGCTTCCCTGCTGTATTTCCTGCTGGTTTTTCTGGGTTTAATAGCAGTACCCGAAGAATCTTATCAGTCAAGCTATGACTTCACAGTCTGGTCTTCGCCAGTCAGCATTCAACATCTGAGATAGTCGATGACAGCTCACTATTGGATACAGCTCCAAAAATCTTTTATCGAGGCCATTCATTCATACTTGTATACAGATAGAGAAATTCAGAGGAATACAAAGATCCACAAACATAATCACTCACCCTCCCTCCCTCCCTCCTACACAGACACACTCATCTACCATTTCATTCCAAAGAGACTGTACACATTCAAACAAACAGAAGAGAGGGTTATTGTCCAAATGCAATTATCTTGTACTGTCCATCTCCTTGACTGCTGAGGGACAAAGGGCCCTCTGTTGATGAGGCTAGCAGCGTGTGAATAGGAGGTTAGACATCCGTGGCCTTTTCCATGGCCGTGGACATTCAATCTGCCATCCACACATCCCAGTGGATCTGATAACACACAACAAACCCCAGAGAGAGAGGGAGAGAAAAAAGCGGGACGCTAATGGCTTCAGTATTGTGTGTAAATCCTCTCTTATCTGCCTGCTCTTTGTGTTAAGAGACTGGTCAAGGGCAGTGGGAAAGAATAAACTCTCTTACCGCAATGTTGTCTGCCAGCGTTCACCTCAACGTAAACAATTTAGAATGAGGCGAAGAACGTGCAAAGGGACAGCACACGTTAAGATACACACCGTGAAAATTCCATAAACAAAACATGTACAAGCACACATACATGCATACACAAAGCCTGCTATCCAGACTAATGCCAGAAAAGGCTGACGTGGCATTAGACCGGAGCTAATTATTCTCAGATTCCCCCATTGGAGTTGTCTCACATAAGCATGCACAGGCGCACACACTCACACACATTCAAGCACACTAATTGTTGTGCTGATTCTCTCTTTAGCACTGTCTTGTCTGCGTGTAATGGCGACAGAACAGTAAGAGGGAGAAAATTAGTGGAAAGGTAAAAAAAAAAAAAAGGGAGCAAGGATAGGAGGAAAAGAAAAGACATGGTGGATTATCCCCTAATCCCTCCCCGTCCCATTATAGCGGGGAGGCTCAGCCTCTGATACATAAAAAGAACAGTAGGAACCTGCATCTCTTTCTTCCTCTACCTCTCTCACTTCCCTTCCTCTCGTTTTCTTTATACACATCCCCAGCTCTGTATGTTTCATTCTTATTTACCGTAATTGTTTGTTTCATGCTTTTTATTATTTTATTCTGTTTTGTCTTGCATCCACATTATACTACAAGTTGTACTAATGTTGTTACCTGACTTGTATTGTCAATACTTTTTTTGGGGGGGGGGGGGGCTGCCATCCCTTCCAATCCAAACACGTACATTTATTTAGATTTAATATGCTTTCATTTGCATGACCACAATTTTCAGAAATCTACTTATTGACACAAACACATAACACGTTGTTGACTCTTCAGCACAAAACAATCCTCATCAGAATTGGTTGTGGCACCGGTGTCTTCCTTTGAAAAACAAAAATGATTTTTTTTTAATGGTTACTGATGAATCAACAAAATGAGGAGGTGAGCACCGACAGCCAGAGGTAATAGCAAGCAGCACTTTGTTATTCTAATGAGAGCCTCTCAATGACTCCCCACTCCTCTGTCTTCCTTTCACTTATGCACAGTCACACACACAAAACTCTCCAGTTCTCCCTCTGTCCAAACCATAAACAAGTATCATATTAATGTTAACGGTTTATTTGCAAGCATATGCAAATGTAACTTCTTTTGTTAGATTTGAAATGTAAGAATTTAGTGTATTTTGATGCTGTTGTTGGGAATGTTCTCTGCACCCTGCACAAAAATGTAGATACTCCAGTGGTAACAGCAAAGTATGGTTCAGTAAATGCTAAACTAATTACAATATTAATTTGCTCCTAAATCACGGCTCAGAGCAGGCCAACTACATATTCATCCATCACAGCAATCACTGCCACACTGTATATTTGAATCAATTGTAAATGGCGTGCAGCAGATTACAGTATACAGAGCAGAAAGCAGTTACCACTAATGTGAATATCATCTAACCCTGACTATGCAGCAGCTAAGGCATCAAATAGAAGACTGTTTACAGAAACTGTATGCATCGAAGAACAACTTCCTCCATTACAGTGACACAGTCCCATGTCTGAGTGGCCTCTCTAAAGGAGGACATCTGTACTCCAGTGTCTAGAACACAAAGGACGGAAAGAGCAGCAACAACAATGGCCTCGAGAGTGGAGACTTGGTGGAGTTGGGTGTCACCTTTTCGACAGGTTCCAAGGATGTGGTCTGTTAGAGGCTGGCAGTCTGGCTCTCTTCTTCTTAAGCTGACAACAAAAGATGGTGCCTGGGCCCTTTAAGGTGCCTCCCCCTGGGGAAAAAAAATACTACCACTGATGGAGTCGCTGCTTCTCACTTGTGTACACTGGAAACATGACACTATTCGCTCATTTAGGCTAGATGGTCCAAACTGTAACTATCTCTCTAACACACACACACACACACACACACACACACACACACACACACACACACACACACACACACACACACACACACACACACACACACACACACACACACACACACACACACACACACACACACACACACACACACACCTGTTACCCGATGTCATTCCCAAAACATGACTCCTACATAGACAACCATGGGTAAAATACAAAACAATTGACACACTTGACTTGCATGCATGCTTTCCAGCGCAAGCACACACTTACACACCCACCGTGTTCCAGGACATGATGGGAGAAGGTGTTGGATGTGATGAGTTTGTCTACAAGCTCTTACGAATAACAGCTGGGAGTGTGGACCCCATCATTGGCAGATGCACCCCTTGTACAACCCTGAATACACACAAAACAACACACTGCTGAAAAGGGTACTTTCCTGACTGCATACTTCTGTCAATACCACTTGTCTTTCAGGAAGTGAGTCAACTGTTTGAGTAGAGGAGAGGAGTGTGATGGAGGTGGTTCACACCTCTGTGTTTGTGTGGGGTGTGTGTGTGTGTTTGCATACACCAAACACTTAGCTAGGGCGGACAGATGTCCTCCCATGTGAGATGTGTGTGACAGGTATGGTAATGCATGAATTAATGTCACACGACCACACCTCGCTGTGTGCATCGCGTAGTCTCATCTCGAGGACCGCACTGATCGCACTGCCAACTACTGCAGCTGTAATTCACGCCATCTTCTCCTTTCAATCACGCCAGTCGTTCTACAATCTGTCCATCAGTAAGTCATCTTCAGGTAGCACTACCTCGCTGTCTCGCCGTTCTTATCAGAACGAGACTCAGACTCCGGGACACTTTAATTGGCAAGTACAAGAAAGGAAAAGGGATTTTTTTTTTGTAATAATGCAGAGATGTTGGTCAATTAAGCACAATAAGATGGGATACATTAAACGCCATTCTATAAATGTAATTCTTTATTTTGATGCCTATTAGCTTCCACAGAGTGGTCCCTGGTCTTACTGTAATCCACACAAGTAGTAGCAAACAACATATATTGCCATATTAAATACATCTAACATGGTCTGTATTTGAGATACACTAAATCCTTTTCTTTCCATTGTGCGGTCTCTCCATCTTCAGATCAGCATACTTCTTTCTGAATGATAATCAGATACAAATGTATGACATGTAATGAATAAATGGCCTCCATAAGCTCTTTGTCATTCACCTGTGAGCACTGTGTGAGAGAGAGGATTATTAGATGGAGATAGAGAAGAGAATCCAATAAGCATTCACTGAGGTCCAAATAGGGTGCTCTTGCTCTCTACATCCCTCGTTCTGTCTTTCAACCTTTCTATTTTTAAGTCTTTTAAGTCAGTAAAGTCTTTCCTCACTGCTGACTGTCTCTACCTCAAAAGCTCCCGGAAACACATTCATTTGCATTTTTTCCACCACGCCATCCGTCCATCCATCCATCCATCCATCCATCCATCTAAAAAGCAGCTCAGCCTCCCCTCATCGCTCCATCTGTCCATCACTGCTCATTACTCGCACCGATTTCCATTCCTTCCTAGTCATATTTGTGACAATCTATCCATCTTCTTCAATTAACGCAACTGAAACTGCAGCGTGTAAGAATATATGAATTCTGTAGTGTTGAAACAAAAGTGGCAGCACTTATTTGACATACATCAACTCATGTGAATTCTTAATGGTTTAATATTGAAGGTTTCAATGTGATTCCACAGGCTTTGGCAATTAAAAAATGCCAAAGCCTACTGATTTGGCATTACGCAAGTGAGTAATACAGATAAATAAGTCAGCAACCTATTCCAGGGATCCAGGGAGAATCTCACTGATACACTGTAAACTAGGAAAACTAAGCACTTTTTAACTGTATAAGTTTCAAGGGAAAAACTCAGCACAAAAAGTAAGGACATCTGTGATTGGTAGATTGTTTCTCTGTGGTAGTAATGCTTTTTGGCAATAAATCGTATACCATTGGAAAGCCTGTTTAGCTCTAGTTAGTTCAGATTTGGCAAACTTTTCATGGGAGCAACCCACATACTCAGCGCTACTGCTCATCCCACATATGCATGCTCCTTACAAATGGGGCACCATGTGAAAGTGAACTAAACAGGCTTTCAAGGGTATAAGATGTATTGCCAAGGAGCATTGTTACCACGGAGAATTAATCTAACCAAATACACATTTATTTACTTTTTATACATTTTCTGACAACTCCAAAAGAATGCTAGTTTAAGCTTGTATAGTAAATGCACTCACAATCTCGAGTTTCTATAGCGAGGGGACTTAGTCTCAACAGACGAGAAAGCAGTTTATTCTTGGCTTTATCTGCAAACTAATCCAGGCAAACCAAAAAGCGTCTAACATCCTACATCCACTACCTGTGGAGACTTGATCTGATAAAAGTCCCCGCCAAAAAGATCCCCCTTTGTGTAAAACCAACTCATCATCTCCAGATGTGAACAACGTATCCTTTCCTGAGAACTAATTTTCCTGTGATAATGGGGTTTTAAGTCTTTTGAGGCTCCTTTTAGAGTCTAATAAACTAATTCCAAGGCAGAAGCCGAGCGAGGCTTATTTTCAATTTCACAAGGCTTTGTTCGAATTTGTTTTACGTTATGATGCTGTTGGGAAGGGAGGGTGGGGGCAGGTAGATGTTTTGTTTTAATTTGTTTGCACTCCCCACACTATACAAGAAAAGGTACATGATACACAAATGCAGGCTAGTTCATCCTTTCTTTATATTTCTCTCTCTGCTGACAAATACTGAGTTACTTTGTCTAGACAAAAATAAATAGTGTATATTAAAATAATATGAAAAAATTCCACACTGGTGGAAGGAAGCATGTGTCTATATGCACATGTACCGTTGTCTTTTAAAAAAATATTTTTCGCCACACATAACAGAAAAGTAAATCTCCATAAACCCAGTGATTATTCTCACTATTTTCCAGTCCGCCTGAATAAGCCAGGCAGCCTCATACCAACTGTTATGAATCCCTAACAAACAACCACACCAGAGGCCGCGACACACCACACCCAACCCAACAAACACCACACACCAACACCCACACACACACACACACACACACACACACACACACACACACACACACACACACACACACACACACACACACACACACACACACACACACACACACAGAGTAAAAGTCTGAAAAGTTGATCCTTTTCTGTTTGGTTTGAGTTAACAATAACAGCTATAGAGATGGATTTCGTCACATGAAAACAACAAATGAAAAACGTCAATGAGTAAAGTAGGCAGCACAACAACAAGCTCTCGGGGGAAAGAAGCGCATGCAAAACTGTAGTAAAGATACAGGGTGCAGAGCAGTATAATAGTAATTGGAGCCACTAATGACTATAATAACATACCTTACTACTGGGCTGCTCAACTCTGGGCTGCCTCCGTTGATTGCAATCATTGTTAATTGCACACGTTTGGGCCAATTAAGAACAGTAGCAATTTCAACTGTTGCTGCTCTCACTATGTCCATTTCATTGTGGAAAGTTTACGGAATATCTACGCATTCATATTTTTCCTCAGAAAACTTTTGGGAGAAATATCATGACGAGAACACTGAAAGCTAGTGTTTAGAATACTCGGGAACAACCACTAACTTTGGCAAAATCAGCATCACATCAGCTAGGCCTAAGCTTGTCTGTGTCTGTGTGTCCAGATTAACAGCCCTGCCTCTGGCCAAGTACGGCTGTGGCAGTCATTACTTTCCTATTCCCTCTCCTGGGGCAGAATATTGTGTCCACGTGGAGCGTGGAGTCTACAGCAAAACCAATAAAATGAATTTCCAAAGAGGACTGTTACCTTGAGCGGGTAATCATGCACACATATACAGTGCGTACCCTTTTTACAGTCTACGTACGTACCTGAGGGAGACATGTAAATACCTTCCCAACACCATAATTACATATGTGTAGGGGTGAGTTGGCTCAGCTACTATGAGTAGTAAGTAGATGCACACAGAGGGAAAGCAATAAAGCCAATACAATATTTTGAGTTTATACATTCAAATACACTATACGCACACACACGTTCTACAGTATGTCAAGTAAGACTAGGGATTCTCGATGTTTGCGTTACGCACTCTGACTCTAATAACACAAACAAGCATGCCTGCATACATACATACATACATACATAGAGTAACCATGCACCACTGTGCCCTCTCGGGAGGAAATAACTGGGATAAACTTTCAGGTTAAGTTGCAGTGGTTTGGGGTTTACAGTAGTTTGACTTCCATTCTCACATTCTTACGTTCATTCAACATGTAGTTGCCTCACTTTGTTCTGATTAGCTGCTTTGATTCTGTTATTTCACTGCTATTATATTGAACATTTCCCACGGCTTTACATTGAAAGCTTTTAATCACAAACAACTGGAAGGGTTTTATTGTGAAAGTGTCACAATAAGTGCTGTGGCCAAAGTTTGCATCTGGCTAAAGACTCCTTGGTCTACGCAGCAAGAGATTGACTTCTTTAAAGGTTTTTATCAGCAGAAGAATGCTAAGTAAAGACTGGTGGGGGTAAAAAGCATAAAGCGACAGGTGCACAACAACAACAACAACAACAACAACATAGTTTCAGTACATTTCATAGTGTGAACAATTTAATTTCAGTGTGGCACAGTTGCCCTTACCATTACTGGAATCTAGGACCATTTCTTAAACTTTTTTTTAATTAAACAATTGCACATTTTATGCAGGTGGTTGGTAGCAATGATCTGCAAAAAAATACAAAAAAATACACACACTGCTATGTTGTTCCCAGTCTCACTCATTTTTCTTATAACCTTTGTGTTCTCTTAGGGTCAAATTTGACCCGTTTTTTAAATTTCTATATAAGAAATATCGGTTTCTTTTTACCCAATTGTAATTACCCAAAAATAACACAGATGGTTCCATTCAACACGCGTTGCAAGTAGAACAAAAGACTGGATCTCTACTTAGAGTGAATTTTAGTTTTTTTTTTGTCCTGTTTGAATTTTGAAATTTACCCTTCGGTGATGATCCTTCCTTTAATAATAGTCTAAATATTTCATAATTTATACTTTAACTCAAGAATGACATATAATGTCCTATAAATTAAGTTTATTGACCATGAATTCCAAAAATAGGTGTAAAACTTTTACTAAATTTGTTGTTAGAGATGTTTACACATGGGAATAAAAAAAAAGTGTTCAAACGTCAAAAAATGAGCCCAAAATATTGAAAAAAACGAGACAAAAGTGTTGATGTTTAGTTTTGAGCCAGCAAGTGCATAGTCAAATGGAAGAGACAACACAAGGGTTAGCCCCAACAAGAGCAGTAGGGACTATGCAAACTCAAAAGGACAGAGTACGGTTGGACGGGTAAAAACAGATGCATGCCTATAAAATAACACCCCCTGTCAACGTCTGGCATGATGGATCCAACTGGCCAGCTAGACGCTGAGGTAACATGCCATTGGGTGGAAACTAGAGCTGTTGACATGCTTTCATTTGCCGTGTACTCAAGTTACACAGGCATATTTCAGTCATGATACAACATCTTTCCTTGACTTTTACTACATGCTTTTGTTGTAACATTTATGTCCCATTAAGTTTCCCGTTTACTAGCCTTTAAGTTAACAGAAACGGTTTTGCACGTACTGCAAATACCACCAGGCTGCTACTCAGGGCCTGAAGTTAACTTTTTTCACCACCTGCCACTGTTACTTATTACCAGCCACACTTTTTGCCTCGTAAAAGGTGAAAAACAGGAATTGCTGTGTCTCTATGATCCTATCCTGTCCTATTCATGATAGCCTACTCGTGGATATTGCACCGTCATCACATAGTGTAGTGTGTGTGTGTGTGTGTGTGTGGGGGGGGGGGGGGGGGGGGGGGGTTGCCTTGATAATCCAGCAGGATAGCATAATATCCTATCCTGTGCTGGGACACACATTGATACAGTTTGATAAAGTCCTTATTGGACTTTAACTTGTCATTGCACCTACAATAATGCAGCTGTTCTCAATTAGCCATCCTGTATATCTCATCTGCGGTTTTTCCTGCATTCCCCGTGTGTGATTGTGTGTGTCAGTCGTGGGGGGGAACGGAGCAGCAGGCCCGCCCGCTGCAGCGAGCCGACAGGATTGAAACAGCAGCAACTTTCAGCGACTTTATAGTGAAAAAAAGGTTACAGCGTACATTGATGTTAAAATGTGTACAGCTTGGCAGGACGATCTCAAATGTTTCGCACCGTCTTTCGCTGTACGTTTTGTTAGTACACGGGAAATGTTTGAGTGACACACGTCTCGTCTTCATATCAGAAACAACGATTCTCACTCCCGATTGGTCAGTGGCTAACGTGGGACCGCTGGGATTCTCGCGAGAAATGAAAATGCGATAGGGGGCCCCTACTGTCAGTCAATGCCTTCCAGTGATGCGGGCCCCTGATCGGTCTGGCCCGTAAGTAACGGCGTACCCTGCTTACCAATAGTTACGTGTCTGAATTACTCAATTCTCATTGGCTACCTGCCAATGTGCCAGGTAGATGACAATGTTACCCGCCAATTGCAAAATTCATTGCATTTAACAGGTGGCTGGGTGTTAATTTCAGGCCCTGGTGCAACTATAACTTCTAAACAACTAAAAATGTACTGTATACACCATCCAATCCATCATTCAATAGCTCTAAAATAAATGTATCAACTTCTTTACCAAGTACGGACTGAATTTACTTCCTGTCTGTCAACAAGAACTTGTTCTCATTTAATTCTGCCACCTATTATGTAAATAAAAGTGTCACTTATATAGGCATTAGTTACAGAAACAACATTTTCCAATTACCGTAAGCGAGCACCTCACTAACTGGGGCACGTCTTCAGTGATTGCCATTGTTCCAGAGAAGCACCAATACATCACCATTAAAACCTGAGATGTGAGTGTAGCCTTTATTATCCCCATATCCCAGTTGTTTTCGATAGCGATGTAACAGCTTTACTTATAATGTATTGTGTACAAACAATGCATTAAATGAAAGTAGCTGCAGGCTTATGCCAGTTGCATGACAATCAAGCAGTTCGAAACGAAGCAACAATTAGACTCGGATGGTAATCAAGACTATTTGAGGGACTCTTTCTGTGTCCAACCCCACCCTATTCTTTATTCCAATTCAGAGGAAAAGGCTTGGTCAGTCACCATTGTGTGTGTGTGTGTGTGTGTGTTCACTGATTGAGATTCTCAAGGGGTTGAATCCTGAACCTCACCTGCTGCACACGTAGTTTGCACGCAGAGACACACACTGCCAGCAGCCATTTCACCATGCTGCTGAATGCCATTAATTCTTGTGCCACATCTCCTTAGGTGAGAAGCTGGTGACAGAAGCAACCTGAAACATTCTTTCTCTCCCTTTCTTTGCATTGCCGTCTCTCTCTTCTCATCCCATCCCTTCACCTCCATCCATATTCAGCAGACACTGGCATGTGGAATAAGAAGAGAAGGAGCAGAGGGAGGGGGATTGGGAGTGGAAGGTTGTGACGGGGAGGAGGGCGGGGGGGGTTGGTGGGGGTTATTATAAATTCAGCACCAGCTCTTCTTGTTGCACGGGAATGACCCATCATTTCACACTGGGCCAAATGGCATGAATTCATAAATATAAATAACAGCAGCAAATTTATCTTTTCAGGATGCTGTACAGAGGCACAGACAGGGACATATTAGAATAAAAATGCCTTCTATCTCACTATCTTTCTATCCTCTTATTATTACCCACCACACACCTTTTTGGCTTATATATCAACTTCCACATTGTCCCCGCTCCTTCTCCCTCACTTCCCCTTACCTCTATCACGATCTACTTTTCTTTGTTCTTTTGCAACTTTCACCTGTCTACTCTATGATGACTCAGAGTCCTACAGTATGTGGGAGGAGTAGGAAAGCACAATGG